>NC_056746.1:987856781-988169281 GCF_019279795.1 Protopterus annectens | reverse complement strand
CTTAATGTAATGCTTTAAAGTGTTTTCTTTTTTTTTTTTTGATTTGTTGGAACAAATCACCATTCTGACAGTTTGACATTGTAAGCTTTCACTTACATAGGGTCGATTAATCACCGTTGTCTGTTTTAAGCATTCAGTGATGTAATATAGACCCCATCTATCTATATACAGCAGCAATATCATAGTAATTCAAATTCAACTAGTGCGACCAGAAAGGATGGAGCACAGCATTCCAGCACACACTTCAACTATATGCAGCAGTAATATCGCAGTAATTGGTAAATCAAATGCTTGCAATTGCGCACCCAGATAGAAAGAAAAGGTCCCATTATATATATCATCAATAAATGTAGTAGCACATAAGAATAATGGACCAGACAGGAAAGAAAGCAGCTAAATTGAGTTTTTACTTCTTTTCCTTACCTGGAGAAGCTGGGGAAACACACATATGTTACTTTTACACTGCTGCAGTCCATACACTGCTGCAGCTCATAAGGTACAGTGAATCAGTCAGTCATACCCCTCGAGGCCTCAGCCAATTCTGACAGCACATGATGACATCATTAGAAAAAAAAACTGGGAAACTCAGGAATAAAGGGGGCCACTCAGGAATTTGTGGCACCCCAGTATTTAGACCTCAAAACCGGTAAATGTCAAGGAATTCGGTATGGTTGAGAGATATGATTGAGACCTTATCCTGAGTGGTAGTAAGCTTTGATGTCCATATGGATTTCTGCTTGTTTCCCTATTGACTAATTTGGGAGCTGTAGATTTATAGATTATTAGATATTCCAAAGCAACTGAGTCATTTATTTATTTTATTTTATTTTACATTTGATATCCAGGAAGGTCCTTTTTCAGTGGAGGTCCGGGGAGAATAGCTCCACATAAAACATAAAATTATACAAGTGCAAATAAAGCAACAAGATACATTTACACAAGAGTACAATAAAAACTTTTCACATACATCATGAATGCAAGAAAATATTAGTAAAGACAACATATTAATCATTAATATCTAATCAAGGATGACATTGTAAAATAGTCAGTGACAATGATGGGACAGACAGAGGAACATTGCTAATATTTACAGATATTAGAAGCTTTGAACTAGTGTGAAAATATTGAAGTTAGTTCATTTACAAGCTATAGGTCAATACATCCAGGACTTCTACAAGAACAGTGCCAGGTATTCATTAGGTGAGCTTTTAGTATGTTTTTAATCTGTACTAAGGAAGTAGTAGATGATATAAAGTTAGGCAGTGTATTCCAAATTTTAGATATAAAGTTTGAGAATAGTGACTCACCTGAGGCATTATTGGCTTTTGTTGCATCCAATAGGGATTTATTGTTAGAACAGATAATCCTATTCATTGAGTAGGGATGTGATTTTGAAGTGCAGGGGTTTTAACTCTCTGATTCAGAATTTTATGGGCTAGGATAGGTTGGTTATATAGTTACAGATGAGGAAGTTCCAACCACCTAAGCTGCTTTCGTGCTATATAGTTGTTAAATAAAATTAAGAATTCAATACACAGGAGGTTCAGATTCAAAAGTTTACTAGTGTACACCAGGAGGCAAAAAACGTACAAGTACAGAATTTTGTCTAACATGAAACAGGAAGCACACAAGTTTATATAGGTTTAACATTCAAGCTGTGCCCACCTTACTGACGTGATATGTCACAGGGCATCTACATCACTTTAGCTTACAGTCCTCTATTCATAAAACTGCTGATGCTGTATATTTTAAAAAAGTTTTCCTCTGGTAACAATACGGCCTTGCTATCCACCTGGTCAGACATAATGTCTTTCTGTAAAGTTACTTCTTCAAGGTTTCATATCAGTTCGAATACAATAGCAGATTCAGTCTTTTAATACACATCTTTGTTCACCGTTACATTTTCCCACCAGCTGCATGCTATCTCAGTAACACATATACAAGGCCAAATCATCCCAGCAGGAAAGAGCAGAAGATTTCATTATTTCACACATTTAATTTCCTGACCCAGCAGATAATCACTTGTGAAAAGCATAAACATTAAAACTTGCAAAGCTAGCATCTGCCAGGGTCGAAGGTCAGCTTGCTTCAAGCCACACTGCAGTTTCAAAACTACTTACATTTACACATGAATTAATCCTTTCTGTTATATGATTAATAGAATAAAATGCATTATATACTACTTTGCTTTTAAACTAGCATTTCTCATATATTCAAATACACATTTTTCTAACATTTTCCCCCCTATTAATACTTTTTATTCTATTTTGAAGTATGCATAGTGTCATTTCATCTCCCAACTTCTTCCACTTAGGATTTTCAGCTAGGTGAGTCATTCAATCTATACTTCAGAAAAAATGTAATCTGAGATCATTTTTTCAATCTCAATATCCTGATACAAAGTTTCAGTAACAGATACATCAATAAAATCTTTGATTAATCTTTTCATGCAGAGAATTCAACAGCAAACACATGTTCCTATTAGGAGTATACCCACACAAATGGCAATCAGAATATTCATTAGGATGGAACCCCACCCCCCAAATAGATTCTGGAAAAAGTCCGTCAGTGGGTTTGGGCCTGGTTCAGTCATGGCTGATACTTGCTGAATCACCTCTAGGTGATTATTAATTTCATGCCTGTTGTCTGGTATGTACGCACAGCATTCTTCTTTGATAAGCATGCACGTACCACCTCTTGCCGCTAGGGTGAAGTCAAGAGCCATTCGATTTTGTAGCACAACAGTTCTCATTGCATTCAGTTCATCAGTCACCAGTTCTAGGGCAGAAAAAGTTGCATTACTCATTACTTCGAGAGGTTTCGACAACTTCCTCAGCTCCCAGATCGATTTGACTGCTCCATAGGCTGGGAATATTCCTGCCCAAGATATAACACTGTCACTCAAGTCCATATGAGTCAATTTACTTTTGTCTTTCACGCTATTATGGTCTTTCCAGCCAGCTTTGATCTTTCCAACTGGATTCACAGGTTTTTCAACTGGACCTTTGGGTTTTCGGGCTGCTTCTCTCACATTTCGTATCTTACCCAAAGGTAATTCTGCAGTATGTCTTATTGCCGGAACCAAATAACCCAAAAAACAACTGCCGGACCAATTCTCAGGTAACCATTTATATGCCTTTTTCCCACAAATAAAATAACAGTTTTCTACTTTAGTACTAATATGCATTAGCCCTGCATGAAACATTTTCTGATCTATAACTGACAATTGTTTAAACAAAACAGGATTCTTGCAAATGTCATTCATGGTTGTTTTCAATGAGTTCAAATATGAGTCATAATTAGTATTGCAAAAAGTATTGCCATTACTATTCTTAATATAACATCGGTAAGATATGGTTATATTACAATTGCTCCAGCCCACCTGGAGAGTATCATTTTTGTAAAAACATACAATTCCTTTTTGTGTGACAGGTAAAAATAAAGCTATTTTGTCCTGTGATCTCACAGTTCCTGTATCGAAGAGTAAATTCTCCCAAGTCTCATTTATCCCCAAAGGGATAGCAGACATTATCAGTCCTCCATATGCTGTTGGTATAGCTGTACAAACCCAGCAATTTGAAATGTTCATAGTCTCTGCATATACACGCTTCATGGCTAGGTATGTGTTAAAATTTGGATGCCAGTCTATAGACGTTTCGTCATGCCTTCCCACTTTCACTTGTGTGGTTGTGTGTAGGATAAACCACAACAAGAGGAAAATTGTCACAATTACAGTCAATAAATGTATACTTAACAAAATGATTATGCAACATCTCTGGGGTTGATCTAGATTTCTATTCGCTTTGTTTTTGGCCATCTTGGTCTGGTTGTGTATCAGTCACAAAGTTTTTATCAAGTTGAAAGTTCTTTACCAGTTTGCAGTGTGTCAAATGAAACCAGGACGTCCTCTCAGCCACTCTGACTGCAGTAGGTATTGATAACAGAACCTGGTACGGTCCTTCCCACTTTGGACTCGCCCAATTCTTCCTCTTCGTCACTTTCAGCCAAACCCACGTCCCGGGGGCCAAGACTGCTTCTACCAGTCTGGTCTGTTCCTTATCTGAAAAAGAGTTAAACTGCAAAACAGATTTATTTGTTAACAGTTTCCTCATATAACTAGCTAATGAACTGTCAGCCTCTTGCTCTGCATGTATGAGAGCTTTCCACTGAGGCACATAATATGCTCTCCCAAAAATCATTTCAAAGGGAGTCAAACCCTTCACATTTGGAACCGTTCTCATACTCAGCAGTGCTAAAGGCAGACAGTGTATCCAATTCTTTTGGGTCTCCTCAGCTAACTTCCTAAGTTTAATTTTGAGGGTACCATTGTACCTTTCCACCAGTCCTGCTGACTGTGGGTGGTAGGCACAATGGTTCTTTAAGGAGATACCAAAAAATCTCCCAAGTTGCTGAATTGTCTGATTCACAAACTGTGTGCCGTTGTCACTATAAATCCTTTCCGGAATGCCAAATCTAGGGATTATTTCTTTTATCAGGGCTTTCGCCACTTTTGCTGCATCCGGATTCTTGGTTGGAAAAGCTTCTACCCATTTGGAAAACATGTCTACAATAAGTAACAGTATTTCTTCCCTTCACACTTATTCAATTCTATGAAATCCATACAAATAGTATGGAACGGATATGGTGGTACAGGAAAACTTCCTTGCTTGGTTTTAAATGCCCCTTGTGCATGGTGCTTGTTACAAGTATGACAAGCTGCACAAAATTTTTGTGTGTAATTTGTGTATCCATATGTTTGGAATATTCGGTTTACTAACTGTACCATCCCCCCTGTTGAGACATGGCACTGCCCATGGCTCAACAAAGCTGCATATCTAAATAAATTAGACGGCAATATCGGTTTTCTCTCTTTGGAAATGTACAGTCCATTCTCAAGAATTGCACCTCGTTTTACCCATTTTTGTTTTTCTGCTTTTGTAGTAAGCGTCTGCATTGTTTTTAACATGTCTAAATCTAAAATCTCAGACGGTTGTAATTCCTCATTCAAAAGTAAAGTTTCTGAGTCTGAGGCTGCTTGCTTTGCAGCTGCATCAGCTCATGCATTGCCTTTTGAAATCTTATCCTGTTGTTTTGTATGAGCTACACATTTACAAATAGGTACTTTGGTAGGTAACTGAATAGATTCTAATAATTCCAAAATAAATTGTGCATGATTAATAGGTTTTCCACTAGATGTTATCATTCCTCTATTTTTCCACTGTTCCGCAAATACAATGACTGTAGAAAAAGCATACTGACTATCAGTATATATGATACACTTGTTTTTTGCTAAAGTACATGCCCGCGTCAAAGCTATCAATTCTGCTGCTTGTGCAGATAAGTTATGTGGTAAGGATTGGGCTTCTAGAATTTCAGTGTCTGTAACTACTGCATACCCCACCAGATTATTTCCTGTAGGACCCCTTCTGCATGAGCCGTCCACATAATATGTCACCTCGGCATTATCCAAGGGCATATCTGTGAGATCTTGTCTAGGTAAAGCTAACTGTTCAATTTCCTGCAGGCAGCTGTGTGGTGTGCCATCCGCAGGAGTTGGGAAGTAATATTGATGGATTTAATGTCGTACATCGTTCAATTGTCATACGACGTTGGCTCAGCAGTATAGTCATACATGAAAGATGTCAAGCAGGAGAAAGGTATGCCACTTTTTCTTGCAGTAAAATTATTGCAACTGCATGAGGCGCTCTCAATGTGAGAGGGTGGAATAACACCACTGAGGCTGAAGCCTGTACTGCCATTGCAGCTGCAACTACTGCTTGTACACAGTGAGGCAAAGATCGTGCCACTGGGTCTAACTGCGATGAATAATAGGCTATGGGGTGTTGCTTATCCCCATGTTGTTGCATCAATACTGACGTCATATATCCTTGCTTGTAATCTACGGTCTGAAAGAACCATTTGTGATAATTTGGAAGTCCTAAAACTAATGAAGAAGCTATCAACTGCTTCAACCTGCAGAAAGCCGTTTCTGCTTCAGGTGTCCATTGTAAAATATCTTGTGCTGCCATTGGTGTCTTATATATCAAGTCAGTCAGTGGAGCAGATTCCAAAGCATAATTTGGTATCCAGCTCTGACAGAAATTAGTTGTACCCAAGAAAGACATAATTTCCTTCTTGGTTGCTGGTTTGGGTGCTTGCAAAATTGCTGTTTTTCTTTCCTCGTCTAGTATTCTACCTTCATTGGATATTACATATCCCAAGTATCTAACTTGTTTTTTCCAAAGTTGTAACTTACTTTTGTTTACTTTGTGTCCTTGTGTTGCTAAAAATTTCAATAACGCTACAGTATCCTCCCTGCATTGTTGCTGGTTGGGGGCTGCTAGCAAGATGTCATCTACATAAAGTAGAATTTGACTACCTCCCGGTGGGGTAAACCCTGCCAGGTTGCTAGCCATTTCTTGTGCAAATATTGTTGGGCTCTCACAATATCCCTGTGGTAGTCGAGTATAGGTATACCTTTTACCCTGAAATGTAAATGCAAACCAATATTGACTATCAGGATGTATAGGTATTGAAAAGAAAGCGTTACTGATATCTACCACAGAGAAATACTTCTGTTGCAGTTCTAAATCGTTTAACAAAGTATGTGGGTCTGGCACCGTAGGTGCTCTAGGTATTACTGCATTATTTACAGCTTGTAAATCTTGTACCATCCGCCATTCCCCATTCACTTTCTTAACAGGAAATAGGGGTGTATTACATGGTGAATCAGGAGATTCTACCAGTACTCCTTCTTTGAGTAATGCTGCTATTATAGGCTTAATTCCTATTTCTGCATCCTTTCTCAAAGGGTATTGTCTTTTCTGTGGTCTAAATGCTGACTTTGGGGTAATTGTAACTGGTCCTGCTGTTCGAATAAGTCCTACATCTGACTTGCCTGTTGACCAAAGAGTCGTTGGAATTTCACTTAAGGCTTTTTCTTCTTCTTCTAATAAAAATGCTAATCAGCTGTCCTCGCTAGATTGCAAGTGTACAGCTGGATGTGTCTGTGTCAACCAATTCAGTTTTTGTTTCTGTATCCCTTGTTCTGACAGTTCTAAATCAGTCTGTTTCTCCCATCTTGTTACTTTTTCTCCTAAGTCTGCCCATTTTACATTTTTGTTCTTTGTCAAACTGACATGTGGTAATTGATTTGATCTATATAATGCAAGGAATTCTTGAGGTAATGAACTGCTAACTACACTGTTCCCCTCAGTATCCCAGTACAAAGTACGCAATACTAGTCTAGTTGCACGATTTCTGAACAATTCTTGCTCATACTCTCTATCAGGTCCTGGTGTAGTACAGTAGTATAGAGTACAGTGTAACAAATGCTGTCAATCAGTGTCGAGGGAGGGGGTTTTACTGATGGCTACGTTCATCAGTTCCTTGGTTACTGCCCCTGGACTAGTCGTGACTAGGTCCTGGCTGTACCAGTAAAAAGTTTCACCCTCCGACCGCACTACAAAGGAATCCATTTGTCTCTGTGCCTCCATACCTTGTACAGTTGGAACTACTGCTATGCCAAATATCTGCATAAGGTCCCTGCCCAATAGGTTTACTGGACACTTTGCAGAAACAACAATTTTACTTCTCTGGGTCATACCTGAAACAGGGTCAGTTATTGCTATATCATGGGAAAGTGGTTCCCTGTATAGCTGTCCATTTGCTGCTTTTACTAGTATATAATCAGGTGATTCGGAATGTTCTGGTAACTTGGAGGGGTGTATCAGGGTCCGTGATGCTCCTGAGTCACACAGGAATTTGACTTCCCTTCCCTCCGCCAGAAGTGTAACTTCCGGTTTCGTATCTGCTAAGTAGAGCTCTAAGCTCAATAATGCTAAGTCCAAAATTTCACTTTCTTCATCCTCCATATCTACTTGCACTTCCTCTATTCCTTCTATCACATTTACATTTGTTTTTTGTTTATTAACTTTTCCTGATGATTTCTGACTTTCGCATGATGTATCTTCACTATCATATAGTCAGTCCTCATCTCCCTTATCTTCTGCAATTACCTTTTTGTTTTGCTTACAATTCCTTGCTAGATGTCCCTTTTTCCCGTACTTGAAGCATTCACCTCTCTTTTTCCTCTCTTCAAAATCTTCTGATCATTTGTCAGACTGTTTTTTTCCCTGAGCATTCTTCTTGCCCTTTTTACCTGACTGTAACACAAATACTTCAGCTCCGTCTTCAGCAGTGAAGACTTGCACCTTCTTTTTCTTTTTTACTATTAAAATGTCTTTCAGCATGTCTAGCATATTCAAGTAAGGCTTGTAGCCTCCCTGTTCGATGGTCTATCATATGCTTCGTAATGAAGCTACTAATAGGTGCAATGCAACCTTTCAAAAATGCATTTTTCAATTGTTGTTCATACGGGGAATCATTCGTTTGGTTCTCAGGAACCGTCATACCGCTATGATTATTAAAACATTCCAATAATCTAGCATAGCACCCATCTATTGTCTCATTTTCATGTTGTATGCATTGATTAATGCAAGTCCAGTCTGCTCTAGGTTTCCATTTCTCTGAGATTCGGTCTGTTAGACCTTTCACTCTGTTGTCTAACTCTGCGTCACTATGTGGGAGTGGTTTAAGCTCTGCATTACGAGGATTCCAGGTGCCACAAATCATGTGCCAATCTGGACCTATAATTTGTCTTACTACTTTTTCTACTTCTTCCCCATTCAAGTGGTGACTCAACCTCATGCCTTGTAAATCTTCTAAAAATTTTGTAAAATTAACTTTCGGATGGGGGATTCCCTCAGTAGCTTTCCGGATATCTTCCGGTGTCCATGGTCTATATACTAAGAGTGTTGGGTCCTGCCCTTCCTGTCCTGCCTGAGGATTTGGAACTTCTATAAGTGGGCATATTTCTTCCTCACTCTCATCCTGTAGGTTTCTCTCTAGTTGGTAAGATTCTGCGTCCCTATGTATTTTACGTGTTCGGGACCTAGTTTCAATAGGATCTCTAACAAATGGTTGTGGTCTTGCTGAAACTTCAGGATAACGCGGAGGTGGACCAGCCTGTCCACTCGCTTCATATCCTGAAAAGGGTAAAGGAGGGGGCAAGGGAGGAGGAGGAGGAGCTGTCGCTATTACCAAGTTATTATCTTCTTTGTCTAAAAATAATGTTTTCGAATTTTTAAGCTTTTGTTCTCTACGATTTGCTTCCTCAATCCACCTGTGTGCCTGAGAAATGCCTAATTGGCATTGTTTTTTCCTGACCTCCTGCATCAGATTTAAGCTGCTTAAGGAGTTTAACTAGTGAAGTTTTATCTAGTTTACCATCAAATTCATATTTGTTAACCCATTTCGTATAATACCCAACGTTATCAGAACGTTGTAATTGCATGTATTTTGCGTCTTCGGTTAGGGGCGGATCTCGCGATGTTTTAGTGCACTGATTTCCCATGGCAAAGAAAATGTTACGTAACCCTTTTTTTTTTTTTATCGTGTGATATCAAGTTCTCAGTTCCTTTTCACAGTTTATCTAGAATAACTGCCTACCTTATTCTGTTACCCTGATCTGTGACCAAATATACAGTACTTCCTTTTGTCCCTGATCTGCAAAACAAATCTTGACAACAATATACTGTAACCTAGTCCCTGATCTAAAACAGAAAAAAGGCAAATTCTTCCTACCTGAGCCTCCGGTATTGAATCGTCCAATATCCACTCTTTGGCCACAGATCAGAAAGTGGCCAGCCTCTTTAAACGACAATTCAGTTGGAGGTCTTTTCACCCAAGAAGAACCGTTTCGGTAACTTCTCCTGCACAGTATTCGACCACCGGTAGACTCTGATCTGCAGCTGTCCAAGGGAATTCCAGCTAAGAAGGACCAAACTGTTAAATAAAATTAAGAATTCAATACATAGGAGGTTCAGATTCAAAAGTTTACTAGTGTACACCAGGAGGCAAAAAATGTACAAGTACAGAATTTTGTCTAACATGAAACAGGAAGCACACAAGTTTATATAGGTTTAACATTCAAGCTCTGCCCACCTTACTGACATGATATGTCACAGGGCATCTACATCACTTTAGCTTACAGTCCTCTATTCATAAAACTGCTGATGCTGTATATTTTAAAAAAGTTTACCTCTGGTAACAATACAGCCTTGCTATCCACCTGGTCAGACATAATGTCTTTATCTAAAGTTACTTCTTCAAGGTTTCATATCAGTTCGAATACAATAGCAGATTCAGTCTTAATACACATCTTTGTTCACTGTTACATTTTCCCACCAGCTGCATGCTATCTCAGTAACACATATACAAGGCCAAATCATCCCAGCAGGAAAGAGCAGAAGATTTCATTATTTCACACATTTAATTTCCTGACCCAGCAGATAATCACTTGTGAAAAGCATAAACATTAAAACTTGCAAAGCTAGCATCTGCCAGGGTCGAAGGTCAGCTTGCTTCAAGCCACACTGCAGTTTCAAAACTACTTACATTTACACATGAATTAATCCTTTCTGTTATATGATTAATAGAATAAAATGCATTATATACTACTTTGCTTTTAAACTAGCATTTCTCATATATTCAAATACACATTTTTCTAACAATAGTGATGTACCCTATAAAGAGTCTGTGACAAGCGTGGCTATTTTGTTGTAACAGGAGGCCAGTATAGCTAAATCAGTCTTTCTAAGGTTAATAAGAATTGGTGATGCACAGAGAAGTGTTGCGATGAGATGTGTATGTGCAATTGTAGATTTGATGTTTTTTGTAAGAAACTGCTTATTCCTGTATAGAGCACAAAGCTTTTTGTGCACTTTTTATGGTCTGGTAGAAGTGAATATCAAATCTCATATTATAGTCCTGTGACCTTTCATACCATTCCAGTACCCTGTATCAGGCCACACCTCCTTTGTACAGAAGGACCACACCAGTCAATCCCACAATAAATTTGTGGATACTTATCCAGTCATCTAGTTTATATTTAAAAGATGATAGTGAGCCACATTGTTTAACATGCAGATGAATTTTATTCCAAAGCTTTGAAAGGTGCTGGGTTGTAAACCTGTCCCTCCACTATATGTTATGTATATTTTGGTAAACAGTCCCTTGTTCTGTCATTGTTGGAGATGTTAGACATAAAGAGAAACAGGAGATCCATGAGAATCAGATCTCTAATTGGACAGTGAGGGAGACAGGGATGTCTCCTCAAAAATCTATAAGATACCAAATAAAGGGATAGAGCTTTCAACCTCTCTTGTCAGTTCAGAGGATTTAAATCTGTGATCTTTATGGCTAGGAGCCTTCAGAGTATTCCTAATCATTTGATATATTTAATGACATAAATCCTAAAGGGGAATTGTACTCTATAAATGGACTAATCAATTCTTAGTATAAAGGGCTGATTATGTCTTTAGACCTTAATTATATTCTGTTGGCAATTAGCTGGGCGAAATAAAAGGATTTCCTGTCAATTGTTTTCACATGGGTGACTTGGTGAATGCAGGAAAACATGTTACATAATATAGTTAAGACTGAGTTTTTCTTGTATGGTTCCAAGAGGATTTAGTATGCTGTTTTAAGAGCTTACAGTAGGTTAAAAGTGTGGTGTTGTACATTGACTGGTGTAGTGTGTGAAAGTGAGGTGATTATTAACAGCAACCTGTCACATTTAGTCTGCAGGGTAAATAAGCACTTAGATTTTGCAAGTTGTGGTGGTGTTCAAAAGTAGCAATGGGCAGTCAAGCATTTGTCAGTTGTTTCACTTCCTCAAGAAACCTGATGCAAACTGGCAAACCTTGAAAGGCAGTAACAGACTGATGTGTCATAATACCAGAGTTGTGTGATATGGAATGAAGATAAGTACTCAGGGTCTGACATTGGGATGAGCAAGGGTTTAGGAACTATTCAAGATCTGAGAACAACTCCTGAGATATTACTTAGGTTACAGGAACTATTAGCTGCTTTATGGAATATACCAACTAATCGAGAGTCATCCATTTTTCTTGCTATGGGAGTATAGGCCCATTACTTTAAAGGCAGCTGTAGCTAAAATATGCTGTACAGTACTATAATGTCTTATATGGTGCTATAATATGCCACACAGTGTCCTAATTACAAGGGATGCTGCTATGCATATCCAGTCAGTTTCATGTTATATAATTAGAATCATCACAATACTAGAGAGGTGAATACAAAATATAGGTTCAAGTCTGGCAAATGAGTCGATAAATATACCTAAATGATCCGGTAATACAGACTCAGGTGCCACTGAGAAGGTGGAATATCAATGACTAAGCACTCTACAATAAGACAGAGAAAGGCAGAATAACAAGTCCTAAGCACACAGCACAATAATGCAATGTAACTAATGAAGTCAGGGAAAACAATTCAAAATGCAAACACTGCCTCAAAAGTATTAAGTATCACAAAATTATAATATGATAATCCAATAACATACTATAAGAATTCAGAAGTGATAAGGCAAACAACATGAGAATTTAGGCTTGGGAGCCACAAGGTCATGCAAACTCAGTATAACAATCTGAAAGCAGCACAAAGTAACAACACAGGTGCTATAACAAATTTACACATATCTGCAAGCTGCTCTGCTTTGCATACTTGTTCAGGGAAAATCAGTGGAAATACATGTCTGGTCTCCTAAATGTGGATGGTAAGAACATACACACCCACTGACTACTTTATAGCATGGGGTAGCAAGCTGCGGTACATTGTACAGCTCAGCTCAAGCAAATACAAGACCACACAATGCAGCACAAACTGTAGCCAGACAAAACAAGCAGGCAGCCAGTAGGAACTCACACTGCTGACTAATTCAACTATCACCACTTAGCAAAATGACTCACGCACTAATGACTGTATTTTATGGCATACCATCTTAACACTCATTAGGACAGATGAGGACAACTGAAACTGAATGGCTAGAAAAGTTCAATTTAAATTCAGATAATAATAAAAAAAAACACTGACAAGCAGTAGAAGTCATAGCTTAGCTCAAGAATGCCAATTCCCTGCGCTGAGATATCAGCAGAGTAGTTGCTTCCAATAATTCTGTTGTACAGGTGTGCGGCGTTAAGGCAACTCAGATCATGCAAGTGCTAAATGCATAATGCAGCTCAAATTCTAGCCAGAGAAAAGAAACCAACAGCCAATGAAACCCCACAGTGCTGACTAGCCACTAGCAGATAACCATCTAGAACAGCACAATTTCTCTTTTCTCTCACAAGAGAAAACAAAAATTCTAAACACAAATAAGGAGTAACAGTTCATCTCAAAAATGTCACTTTTCTTGTTTTAAGAGCTTAGTAGGATAACAATGTTAGTGATTCTGCTGACAGGGACATGTATGTCCAGTGTGATGGCATAGCTATGGGCACGTCATGTGCCCATAGCTACGCCAACATGTCCTTTTTAAGAATGATATGTATATGCGATATGTTATGTTTTACCATCGTTTCGTGGACGACCTCTTCCTAATTTGGACAGGAACTCAGGCACAGTTGCTAATTTTTAAGAATCAGATTAATACCTTAACTGAATGTCTAAGATTTATTATGGCCTCATCTAGTAAAAGAGTGGAATACCTCGATCTATATATAGAGAGACTACATAATGGTTCTATAAATACAGGGGTATTTAGAAATCCCTGTCATAGGAATTCTTTATTATCTAGACAAAGTATGCACCCAAACTATGTCTTTAGAAACTTAATAAAAGGACAAGGTATGAGAGCCTCAAGGCTGAACCCCACAGAAGAAGGCTTCAAGAATGAAATTGTTGGTTTAGAAACGAGGTTGACAAAGAGGGGTTGTTTGTTACCTGAGAGGACTGATACCAATGAAATCAAGAGAAATTTAAGTAATGTCACTAGTCTTAGGGATAGTAGGTCCCAACCATACTATGGACCGCAACAGAAAAAACACTGCAGAGTCTGTCAATACTTCAGTAAATAAACAACTGAAAATTCCTTGTATAAAAATAAGAAGAATTTAAAAAGACTGCTTTTTCATGGAAAAAATGCAGAAACACATAAAGATAAAGAATACAGTACTCAGCCCTGTGGTAAATGTAAATTTTGTTCATATATTAATATCAGTAATAAATTTGTACATACAGATACAGGTCAAGAATTCATATTTACTTCAACAACTACTTACCTGACATCTCATGTCATCTATTTAGCAGATTGCCAGTGTTGCCACTCATTCTATGTTGGTAAAACCAACAGAGTTTTTAAAGATCGTATAAGGGAACATCTTTATAATATTCATACTAAAAGTGAGCATAATGCTCTGTCGAAACATGTTATGCAAGAAGGGGAGACACACAAATTTAAATTCAGAGTTATAGAGGTTATTGTATCAAGTATTAGAGAAAGTGACATCAGAAATTTTACTGAAAATAGAGAGGCACGATGGATAATAGCCTTTAGAGCAGACAAAGGAAGATGACTCAATGAAAGAGTCTCTATTAAACCTTACCTAAAGAAGAGGAAGATGAAAAAGTGAAGTCAGAAACTCAAATTATTTGATTTCTGACTTCTATGGTTGCATTATGGCTATATTATAAATAAGTGCAGGTTATATGTGTTATAACTGTGCTGCATAACCCTTACATATTTTGAACTATATTCTTGAATTGCGTTCTTGAATTGTATTCTTCAATTGTGTTTTGAGCAAGCTGTTGCTGTGCATTTATTATTTTATTTCTGTATAAATTAGTGCATGTTATATGCGTTATATTTGTGCTGTATAACGTTTATACATTTTATATAGAGCCAGTTGCTGCTGTGCTTTTATCATTTTACTTCTGCATTTTTATCTTTGCTTTCATTTTTGCATTTTTGTATAAATATTTAAATTAGACACATGACCATGTAAGAAGTGTTCTGATTGGTAATGACACATTTTGAAATATGTGAAGGTAGTATATAAGGAAAGGAAAGGTGTGTTTGTTCTTGAAGGTCTGAGGAAGCTATCTAGCGAAAGCGCTTACTGTTTTTATGTCACTCAAATAAATGAACTGTGAGTTGTGAATTTTACACAGACTGAACTTGTTACTTGGATAAATCCTTCTGTTTGAAGAATATATGCTGTTTGAATTTTTCAGTCAAAGGCCTGGTTGTCTCGTTGTAATCCTGAGTCTTGGTTTTATTTTCTTGCTGAATTTTATCAACGAGGCATTTAGCCTGTGGAGTATAGTCGATTTTGTTGTTTGCTACAAAATCTGATTTACCATCTCTTCCCCCCAAAAAAGCACACTGCATCTTTCATACTTTAGTTGATACAAAAATTTTCCTTTGATAATTTGTCATTTTGTGACTACCCTTGTTTCCTTCTCTTTTATTCATTGCATCTCCTTTTCTATTCATTATAAAGTTCCTGTAACATCTTACAAGTGAATAATAATCATTATTTTTTGCCCAACTGCCTATTTATTTTATGCAATAGTAATAGGAAGTCACACTTTATGTCCCTCAACCATTTATACTTGCAACGTAATAATTTCTTGTTTTTCTTTAAAAAAATAAAAATACATTCTTGAATGCATTTATTTTTTCAGTAAATAAGAAACATAAAATTTCCGTATTCATTTTCCGCAATAAATTCCTCACACTGTAGCATACCAACACAGGTTGGGAACTCACCTCATAGCAAACCTTTCCAATTCTTAAATTGCCCTACTGTTAATATTTCTCTCAGATGGGGGTCTCACTATAGAAGGAAGTTTCACTGGCAAAATTGTGTGCTAATATGGCAATCTAGGAGAGACGCTAATGCTAACTAGCCATGTACTCCCCTCAAAAATGCAACTACTCCCAGTTTACACTTCCAAGATATTCATAGAATCACTTATCTTGGTGAAATTTCACTGATGGAGGAAAAGTTATTAGCATCAAAAGCTGCTTGTCAGCCATTCATTCCTATGAAGTTTCCATGTGTGTGTTTGCATGGGTAGTTGCAGTAGAAGGGCTAGGTAGGGAATTGAGAAGCTGGATGGTTTGTTTGTGTGTTTATGTAAGTGGGTGTGCATGTATGTTGAAGCCATGCATGTGGGTGAATAGATGAATGTTTCTGTGATTTGGATCAACTGTGGGGAGGCATTTCTGTTGCTGGGTGGATGTGTATGAGTGTTGTTTTTCTTTTGGCTTTTCCCAGTTAGGGGTCGCCACAGCGGAACTCCGGTCCACTAATGATTAACAGTAGATTTTTTTACGGGTGCCAGCTCGATGCCCAACCTTCAGCGAAGGCACGCCCATTCTACGCATGTCTTTCGGATGCCACTCGACTGTGGGGAGGACATGTAGATTCCACACAGAAGGCACTTCAGCCGAAGAATCGAATGGGAGAACCTCTTGCTGTGAGGCAACAACCCTACCACTGCACCACCATGGATGTGTATGAGTGTGAGAGGAGAAAATGTCTGAATGTCTGGGTGGGTGTGTATGAGTGCGCACATGCCCTGCCTTTTCCAATGTAATGTATGGGCACTAGAGAGAGAACACAACTGGACAGTACTAGTATTAGCTCAAGTATGAGGCACAGTCATGCTAATGAAATGGAAACGAGCTTGGTCTTATTGTGGCCATAGCTGTTTCTCAAATGCATTTTCTCCGTTATTGAAATTAACCTACCTGCACTATTTCTGGTAAACTTTTTTTCTGAATTCCATGGACATTGTTTCATGATTAGTAAGATCTGCAAAATCTACTCATTATGAATATACATATCTCATACACATCAGCAATTAAGGTTCTTCATTCAATTAGGTAACAATGTGTCAGTGTTGTAACCATGAACACCAGCCCTTTCTTATTACTTCTATAATTGTATCTACCTTCAAAGCTTCTTTTCTTAGTCATTATTTTTTTGAATGCTAAAATATGTCCTCCAAAAGAAAAATATTAGGGTTTGTCTTAAGAAATATTCCACAATATATCCACATTCTTTTAACATATGTAACTCAATTAACATTCAACAACCTTTATTCTTTTATCTTTCACTTTTAGGACAACATATTTCTTCTCACTTGAATCTTTTACTTTAGATGCATTTGTTCAACTACTATTATCTACTTTTGACTTATCTCTTCACATTTAACATTTTTTTCCAAAACGAAGCACTAATATATTCTTGGGAACCTTTCATTTGCTCCTAGAAGTCATCTGTAAGCTTTCACAATGTTTGATTCTTTATGTCACAGCAAAGAAACTGCATTGGCCTTTATCTTGGAAACTGTTTCTACTGACTTATTTTCCTTCTGGCTCAGCTTCTTTTCTGTCCTTTATTGGTTTGCAGAAAAGATCTTCAACTTCAGCAACAGCTTGAATGATTTCTACTTCAGTGGACTTGTTGACTTCAACTTCTACCTAATATTTGAAATCAAGTGCGCATACTGAAAGGGTTTTGTTTGACTGCTAGGTATGAAAAACAAACATAGTGAAGGACTTTATTGTCAAATTGTTAAACAATGCATGCTTATAAAACTGAAGTGGATTTTAACACAACTTTATTCAACATCCATGTCTATGAACATAGCAAATCATAAGCATTACCACTCTCAGATTACAAGAGGCTATGTCAATGCGACATTAACAAAATAAACAATACATGCAACATTCATCAAACATCTATTTCTTGATTGAATTAGAATCCAAGAAAAAAAGCACAGTAGTCCGCATTTGGTTGCAAAATGTCTTGTCTAAACAAAGGCATGTCCATGCTTTCACCGGGTAACTAAGCCAATGAAATTTTACTAGCCAGTCTTAAGACGTGACTTTCCAGTGCTTGAAAGTTGGGACCACCAAGGTGAGAAATACATTAAGAATTCACAAGAATAACAATGTAGTGATCTTGAATGTGTGTGTGTGTGTGTGTGTGGGGGGGGGGTGGTAATGCCAAGCAATCAGAAAACCAAGTCTTGTAGGTTTGGAAGGATGGATTGGGATATGTAGGGATTGGTCCAGTCACCTCTACCTCTTTTGTAAAAAAGATAATACTTTGTGATTAATCCAGATAAACCAAAAACTATGTTCAAGTATAAAATGAAGGTGTCCAGAGCCATAAACAGTCAGCATAAAGCATACATAGTATTTCAGGCTTAACACTTTCACACAGAAGCTTCATCAGGCAAATTATTGCATCACACACATTTTTACTTATATATTACAAACTCATATGACCTAAAAACAATTAACAATTCAATTAAAACCAATTAAGATTTAAAATACTCATTTAAAAATACTTAACTTGGTTGTGTAGTTCTTTTAAAATTGGTTTAATACTAAACATTTCATTTAAACCTGGCACTGCTATACCCTAAATTTAATTATCCATTTATTTTCTTCTCTCTCCATTAAATTTTGAATATAATTTCCTCTTATATGTTCATGAACTACTTGCAGTATCATACACTTAAATGTGTATTATTGGTCTCTTTAATGTGTTTATATAAAGAATTTGTCTCTATACATGTTTTTATTTCAGACAAATGATCTCCTATGCATTATTTTTATTTTTGATTCATCTTTCCCTTATAGAAGGCCTTATATTTTTGACACCGCCAAATAAACAATATTCTTCATACCGCAAGTGCCAGATGCTCGTCATTAAAAAATTCCTTGCATTAACTGGATGTACTATTTCTTTTTCCATAAAAATATACTTGCAATATATACATCTTTTACAAATATAAGTCCCTTGCTTATTGCTTCTGTGAATACTGACTGTTCTTATCTGTTCTTTATAACATAAGTCATTGTTTTAATGTGTCAGATTTCCTATATCCAGGACTCAGTTGCCCATTTCCTATTTCATTCAATGAATGTATGTGTTGTATTATTGTGCAGTATTTCTTAAGTATACATTTAATTTGCAGGGTATTCCTATTATAAATTTGTATGCATCTGCAATTTTGCATCATACCATGCTTGCCTTGTTGATCTTCATTCTTTTCCAAAAAGATAGGCTTCGCTTCTGATTTCTTTTTATTTATAATCTTTCACTTCATTTCTATTGTTTTATGTTTATCATATTCCCTGTTTTTAAACTCACAAGCCATATTTTCTACCTGAACATTCATTTTGCCATCTGCTATAGTTAGTCTTTCTGCACACATCATCTGATTTTTTATTGTATTATTAAAAACAAAAGCCGGATGCATACTAGTGTGGTGTAAGTAAATGTTATTCTTAACATCTTTCTTATAAAGACTTCTTTCTATTTGTCCGTTAGGACTTTAAGTCTAAATATTAAAAAAAAAATCTATTTGGGTAAAATGCACTGTTTTCTTAAACATTAAAAAAAAATGGTGATAATAAAATCATTTATTGTGGTTAGCATACCTTCCCCATATTTAAAAAAAAATCTATAAATCTCTTCTAGAACAACATGTGATGATAATATTTTCATTGTTTTGATAAAATATGCTCATATTCCCATGCATTTCTGATGATATTGGCGTAGGTGTTGGCCACCAGAGTGCACATAGCTATACCTTTCATTTGTTTATAATACTTAGTCCAAGGGCTATTGCCCACCCCCCCCCCGACTATTGGAGGGGCCATTTTCACATTCTGGTTCATTGCTTATGTTCTCTTCATGTTTATAAGACTTATCTTGGTATAAAAAATGTTATTCATTAGTATTAACTTCCAAAATGCACATATTATATTTATATCTGTGGTATTGAAAGATGTTTCTTGTGATATATATCTTCTTATATATTCAATACCTTCTTCATTAGGTATTGAAGTAAACAGTGAGCCTATATCTAGGGGCAGAAAATAACAATTTATAATATCGTTACTATTTGACCAAATGAATAGTTTTTGCAATAAAATCAGCTGTGTCTTTAATAATAGTTCTTGATGCCTGCAATGCTGTTTTTATTGATCCTCTAAATGCTTAGAAATTTAATTAATTAATTAATTAATTAATTAATTAATTAATTTAACATTTGTTTATTGGGAAAGTCCGACTTGGAACAAAGCCAATTTTTAGTGGAGGCCAGTAGAGAAATTCTCCAGACGCATGTCTTTGTAACACTCTGTAACCCACCCTTTCACTGCCACTATAGGTCTCATAGGTGGGTTAGTTAAAAACTTATTTATTTTAGGAATACCATATATTATTGGAATTTTAGGTGATGGTACATATAAATATTTCAATATTTCAAGAGAAATCTCTCCATTTGTATGCATGCTATATACCATAGAATTAACCTCTGTAATTACTGTCATAATATCTTTTTTCAAGATTTGTATATAGCCATCCATTGTTAACATATTTAACATAGCTATATTATAAAAATCAGCATCTAAAACAGCACTCCTGTTCCCTTATCAGCATTTGTAATGATGTTATCTGTAGTATTCATCAGTGATTGCATGGCTATATTCTGCTTCGTGGTTAAATTATGAAATTATTTTTTCTGTTTACTTTTGAACATGTCATAGATATCATTTTCAACAGCTGTTTCAAATGCTGATCATATTGAATTACTCATAGGTATAAATATACATCTTCTTTTATTAATTAATTCAGGCATTATCCTTATTATTACCAAAGTGCACTTGCAAGTTCAGTTTTCTTGTGAGTAACCTAAATTCCAATAAAACCTGTCAAATGCCTAGAGTCTCTGCTGGTATAAATTTTAAACCCTTATTTAAAACCAAATACCCATGTTTCATTAGCTGATATTGTAATGAATTAAAAACTATACCATCCACATTTGCTCTTTGTATTTAAGTACCGCGTTTACATGGTTTTGAGCTCAGTTTGGTGGAGCTGCTCTGAGTTTGACAATCTTAGCCAGAGTTCTGGAGTGAATCTGAACTAATCCAAGGCATCCACTGTGTTCAACAAAAATAAATACATTCTAAGCTTGCATTGCACTTTTTGACCTGCATTTTGACTAATCGCTGCTTCATTTTCTGCTGTTTCTGCTGCTGTGACATTTTTACTGCACTTTGAATTTCAAGTACTTCTGTATTTTATAGCATAGACTAGATTCAGACTTGCTGAATCTAGTTTGTCTGGTATTAATTGAGCGTGAAAAACAGCCATCATACATTAAGAAGGCCCTACTGCAACCCTGTGGCAGAAGTATGCAGCCCAGGACCCATCTGAGTTGGAGATTGTGGGAATAAGGTTGAATTTTGGGATTTCCCATTGGTTAGCTTGCATTAAAACTGTTTAACTTCACTTGTATTTAAGCACCATGTTTGCGAGTAGCTGCACACCAAGCAATGGGTTGTAGTTCTGACATGTATAAATGCAAATGCTTAGAAACACAGTTTTTCCCTTGATATCAGCTGGAGAACCTCCTTAGCTCCACTGCCTCTCTGTGCACAATGCAGTTGCACATTGCTAACCAGCGAGCAACTCAGGTGCACATTCTGAGGTGCTGACGCAGTCTTCCACCCTTAGCCCTCCACAGAACAGCCATCTTTGTTAGTCTCAAAAGCAAACCCTTGTCCATCTAGCCCATCCCCACTAGTTACTACAATATATACCTGTCATAACGGATGGACAGTTTCCCACCATTTGTCCAGCCAACCTGATTGACATGGACATCCTGAGGCAATATAACAATTGCCACATGTATACTGACAAACACTTGCTCCTAAAGCAAATAAATACAATATGTGAGAGATGTAAGTATACCATGCAATTAGAATCAGTCCTCTCAGGTAACAAAAAAGAAGCCATACAACAGGTTGTCAGCAAACACAACTCCGTCTCACATAAGATAAGTTCAAGACATATAGACCCATATATGTGGAGGTACTCACTAAGAGCCTACCAAAAGATCAGAGATCTCCCAAGTGCAAACAACATACACATACTGGTACACCAACAGAATCTACCACTACACATAACACAAATAACAGTGTCTCAACAATTAAGCCCCTAAGGCAAAACACCTGAACACCTAATGTTCTGGTCATAGGCGACTCAATAGTTAGACACACAGATGTCCTCCTTACCAGGATGAACAAGGAAAAGGGCACAGTCAGCTGCCTTTCATGTGCCAAGAGCTGTCAAATCAGACACCATTCAAGTCACTCAGCAATAATTACTGTTATGAATCTGTCATAGTACATGTTGGTATGAATGACTTGAGACGTACCCCTCTGGACTATATGAAGAGAGACATGACTGAACTCTCAAATTATATCTTCCAGACAGCTATGTCCCTAGCAATAAGCAGTATTCTACCTTCACCTAGGATGATGCCACAATACAGACAAAAAATGAGTGATTTCAATATTTGGCTTAGCTTCTGGTGTCACTCCAGGGGGATTTGCCAGAGATGGCTTTCCACTGTCTCTTCAAGTCTTTCAGATACTGGCAAAGATGCTTGCCTCCCCATAGTGCTTTTTTAGGCAATGTCCAAACAACAAAACTTCCAGCATAAAGAAATTTTATTTTATTTATTTATTTGCAGTTGGTTTACCAGGATTATCCATTGGGCCAAGAAGAACCCATTTTCAATGCAGTCATGGGGAGAAAAACTCCAAAAACAAGCAAAGAAAATCACAATCAAAGTTCTGGTTACAGTACGTAAGCTCCAAAAACAAGCAAAAGAAAATCACAATCAAAGTTCTGGTTACAGTAAGTACAGAAGTACTAGTAAAAACATAGCAAAAACATTGCATTCAAAAGTTACTATTTCAGAGGCAGGAATTACAATTCATGTATGGTCGCACTAAGTACAGATATTCAAGTAAAAGTATTGCATTTAAGATACAATTTCTGAGATAAAGTAAGCTTGTAAATTTTTGAGTAGTTATTTACAAGTGGAATGGTTACTACTAAACCAATATATTAGAATAGGAGAATAAGGTGCCAGAGATGAAGAGAGGTGAGGAGATTATGTGGGGTGGGAGCAGAAGCATTCCCACTGGGATATGAGATGTGAGTGAAGCGATTTTTTAAAACAAGAGAGGTTTGCAGAGGTACGGATGGGTGATGGTAGTGAGTTCCATTGACATGCAATGGCAAAATATAAGAGATTTTTGCCTGGGGGGATGGGTAGGTTTGTACAGTTCTATTAGGTTTTGATTGTTAGATCTTAAGAGTCTTTCAGGGAGGTGCATTTTAAAGGGGGAGGATAGAGAGGGACAGAAGGATGTGGTGAAAATGAGTTTGTGTGCATTAATAAGTTGAATATAGGTGATATAATTGGGTTGCTCTAACCAGTTTAATTTGTGAAGGGCTACACAGTGATGGGAAGAAGACTTGTGGCTTGTGGTGAATTTAGCAATTTTATTATAGCAAGAGGAGAGTTTTGTCTTAAGAGAGGATTGCAGGTTTGGTAAGAGTGCAGAACCATAAAGAAGAGAAGGGATGAGAAATGTGATAGAGAGAATAAACGTAGTAGAAGGAGTGAGGTAGCAATTATGGCGATAGAGCATGCCAAGTTTTTGGTGGTTTTTTTTATATTTATTTGAAGGTGGGAGCTAAGTTTAAGCTGGTCATCAATGTGGACGCCTAGTAGTTTGGTCTCAGATACTAATTCAAGCGTAGTATTGTTCTGGGTGTTGATGGAGAATACGTTTTTATCTATGATGGGTGATTTAGAAGGGGTAAATAGCATTAGTTTAGTTTTTGAGGCATTGAGTGCTAGGTGATTATCTAACATCCATTGATCAGTGGTTGAGAAAGCATCTTGTGTCAGCCTTATGGGTGTGGGGATGCAGGTGGAAGAACAGATTATAGTTGAATCATCGGCATATTGGATAAGTTTTGCATTAGGGAGTGAGCAGTGGAAATCATTTATGAATATATTGAAGAGCAGGGGACCCAGAATGGAGCCCTGAGGGACACCAGTGGGGGTGTTGAGGAAGGAGGAGGTAGCTTTTTTCCATTTGACTGCTTGCTGTCTATTTGAGAGGTAGCTGTTGAACCAGTTGAGAGAGGAAGGGGATAGGTTTAGATTAGAGAGTTTAGCTAGGAGAAGGTTGTGAGATATGGTATCAAAGGCCTTAGATAGATCACATATGAGGGTAGATACTGTACAGCTGGAGTTGGGGGTCCTTATTAACAATTTCCAGGAAGGAATGAAGGGCAGTGGTTGTACTATGGCCAGGTCTAAAGCCGTGTTGTGTGGGAGTTAGTAAATGATATCTGTGAGATGGGGAAGAAGTTGTAGATGGATGCATTTTTCAAGAAGTTTAGAGACTGATGATAGGATGGTGATCGGGTGGAAGTTAATGATATTATTATTGTTGCCACCCTTATGCAGGGGTATGATGAAGGCCTTTTTCCATAGTTGGGGTACATATTCTTCTTGGATTGAGCGGTTGATTAGTATACTGATGGGAAAGGCAATAGCATCAGCAGCTATGGATAGAAAGTATGAGGGAATGTTATCAGGGGCATTGGAGCAGGGTTTTAGTTTTTGGAGAAGTTTTTTTATGATAGGTGTGGGCATGGGCTTAATAGAGAAAGGAGGGGGTTGAGAGGTGAAGGTGCATGAGAGTGATGGTGAGGGTGAAGCCTTATGAAGGAATGAAGAAGTAGGGGGTGTCGTGTTGTTAGAGAAAGTTGAGGTTAGTTTGGCAATTGAGTCAATGAAAAAAAGAATTAAATTGGGAGGCCAGATCTGTGTCTAGTGCACTGGGGTCTGGACAAGGGTTTTCTTTTTTGCCATGATTAAAGAGAGTGGAAATACTGTTCCAGATTTTTTGTGGGTTTGTTTTATGGCTGTTTTGTAGTGAGGAAAAATACATTTTTGGACGGCTATAATAAGCTTTTTAACCTTGTTGCGTAGTGTTTTGTATTCATTAAGAGTGGAGGGAGACTTAGTTTGCTCGTGGTAAACCCAGGCTTTGTCTCTAAGGCGCATGACAGATAATGTGTTTTTGGTTAGCCAAGGGGTGGTATAGCTTTTTATTCTTTTAGATTTTAGGGGGGCATAGCTGTCCAAGAGGTTTAAAAAAGTTGTGTTGAAGTAGGTAATAGCATTTTCTAGGGTTAACGTTTTTAGAGGGCTCCAGTTTATAGATTTTAGAGAGTTAGAAAGGTGTTGGGATTGAAGTTTTTTAGGTAGCGAGTAAAGATATAGTTATGAGATAGCTGTACTGGGGAAAGAAAGCTGTGAGTAAAAGTGGGGAGGTGGTCACTGAGAGAATCTGGGAGTATACCACTATCAGATAAATAATGAGGGTGGGAGACTTAGATCCAGTCTAAGGTACTACCACTGGAGGTGTCTTTGGAGGGTCTTATTATGGCATTGATAAGTTGAGAAAAACTATATAGGTTAATATTTAGGGAGTTTGTGAGGGACTGAATGGAGGACCAGTTAATATTCATGTCACCCAATATAATAGTTTCATTGCTAATGTTGGTGGAGAGCCAGGACAGGATATCTTCAGGTACTGAGTTATTGTCTCCAGGGGGGATGTATAGGGAGGCTATACATATGTGTTTGTGTCTGTTCAATTTAAGTAGAGCCAAACTTAGTTCAGCATTGGTGAAATGGTGTATGGGTTTAGAGTAAGGAGTAACTGATAAGGAGGATGAGTATAGGAGAGCTACCCCTCCACCTTTTTTGTGGGTTCTGTCTTTTCTGATGATAGAGTAGTTAGGTGGAGTTACTTCTGAGTCTTTTATATGAGGTTTTAACCAAGTTTCAGAAATAGACAGTATCTCTGGTTTGTTGTGGTGAAGCCAGGCATGGAGGTTTGGGATTTTGTTGGCTATACTCTGGGCATTTAGAGAGGCAAATATGATGGGTTTGTATGAAGTAGGGGGGGTATGGGGCCCTGGGTTTGGGTGTATGTCACCTGACAGAAGTATACTGATTAGATTAATTATGTTGGAGAAGTACTTGGACTGCTTAGTATCAGAGTTGAGTATAATTTGATTTCTTAGGGTTTGGGTGGTTAGACGGGTAGAGTGTTTATACGGTGAAATGAGTTTGTAAGGGAAGAGCAGATAATCACTGATGGGATATAGGTAGGGGGATATTTGGATAAATGAGTATGAGTGTAGTCTGGGAAGGAAGTTTGTAATATGAAATGATGGTGAGTGGTTAGGCATTAAGGGCTGGGTAAGGTAATAGGTGTAAGATAAAGTTAAAAGAAGTAGTGTTTGAGTTGAGAAATGTGAAGGTTTTGGTAGCACAGTGAAGATGAAGATTTGAGGATGGTGTGTAGTAAGTAGAATAGCTAGTTAAGCAGATTGGGTTGTGTATTGTGGGGGGGGGGGTGTGGAGGGAGATAGGGGATGGGTCAAGAGGTTATCTTTTGTTGATGAAGTAGGAGTGTATTGGTTGATGAGGGTGTGGGTGTGGTATTGTAGAGTATAAGTTTGGAGGTGCTGGGGGTGTGTGGGAAATGGGGGTAGGGTAGGGGAGCGGAGTGAGCCTGCAGGGTAAATGGAGTGGGTAGAGCTGAGAAGAGGATACTACCGGGAACAATCAGTGGAAATGGAACTAGCAGTGAGTGTAGGAGGCTGGACAGGTAAGGGTTCACTGGGATGCAGCTTTTGGGGCTATTTTAGAACTATGAGCCAATGTAGTGCAACATGCTTAGAGTGGGATTATTATAAACTGAATAATTTGGGAAGTACTGCAGAAAAGTCTATCCCAAACTAGTACAATTAGGGATATGGTTACAAACAGTAAGATTTACACTGCCATCTAGTGACAGAAATAGTTATTGCAAATGGGATAAATGTCTGAGGAGAAAGGTGGAAGAAATAAGGGGGAATGGATACCACTGCAAGCTGCTAACAACACACAGTGGAGCACTACAGTAGGCAGACTAGTAAGCAAAAGAAAAATTTGAAAAGTAAATTCAAGCACATACACTATGTCTTTGCAAGCGGCACCTTTTCTTTCACTATGTTTTTGTGTTTGATTGTTTGCTTGGGTTCCAGTAGTCTTTTATTTTTGTGTTTTCCTTTTCTCAGAGATGGTGATTCAGGGTGATGAAATGTCAGAACGCCTTAGAAGATGGGAGGGCAAGACTTAGTAAGACTGTTATGTCTTTGCAAGCAGCACATTTTCTTTCACTATGTTTTTGTGTTTGATTGTTTGCTTGGGTTCCAGTAGTCTTTTATTTTTGTGTTTTCCTTTTCTCAGAGATGGTGATTCAGTGTGATGAAATGGAGGAATGCCTTAGAAGATAGGAGGGAAAGACTTTGTAAGCACAGGTGATGCTATCAACTTGCCGCAGGGCAAGACGTGCATGCTGGGGAAATACTGGTTCCTACTGGAAATCTACCAAAGACAAACTCAAGGTCATTCTGCTTAATGCTATGAGCTTAAAAAGTAAACTGCACTCCCTGGAAGCACTCCTCACCTTGAAAGATACTGACATTTGTGCAGTCAATGAGACTTGGTTCAAGGCTGCTGATAGCACCCCAGCTGCACAAGGCTACAACTCCTTTCATATAATCAGACCACAGAACAAGCATGAAAGAACCAAAGGTGGAGGTGTATCCATCTTCATTAAATCCAAATGCACCTCAAGACTGATGGAACAGTACACCTGTCTTGAGCTACTCCAACTCCAATTAACTATAGGTGAAATTCCCTTCTACATCATTGCTAGTTACAGGTCCCCCACCATGAACCAGGAGAAGGACAATGCCTACCTGGACTTGCTAGACTCACTCAGTATACAGCCAAACACCTTGGTCATGGGAGATTTCAACTACCCTTCCATCAATTGGGTATCTTAATGAGCACAAACATGATCCCTATGAGTTTTCTGGACTTTGTTAATTCAAATGCCCCAGAACAGTTGATCTGCACCCCTGCAAGTGACTCAAATGTCCTGGACTTATTGCTCCCAACATGGGAGGGTCGCTGCTCTACCCCCCTGTGTGCTGCCCTCCTTAACAAGGTCAGAGCATAAATCTGTCTCATTTGAAGAAAAGATCATACCTGATACCCCCATACAAGTAAAAAAACTGAAATATTTCTCCAAAGCAAACTATTGCCTACCAAGTGATGGGATAAAAAGTTTCAAAGCCGCTGTCAGCATAGCCAACAATGACTCCTATGCAGAATGCACAAATGTCCTATATAGCCACTTAAACAAATGCATTGACTTGACTGTACCGAACAGGAACAAAATCATGTCTTCCCAAAAAACAAGCCACCCTGGTGGACTGTGAGCATAAATAAGTTATACAACAAAAGAAAGAAACTGATAATCTAAGAACAGGAAGGAACTTGATTAACAGATGAAGAATACCCTCCACAACTTGAACAAGCAAATTAGATACCTTGTTAAGTCCTCTAAGGCTAGCTATGAGGCTAAATTAGCATCCCTAGCTAACTACAATCATAAGGCATTCTTTAGCTACATCAGAGACATAAGAGGGAATGCACAGCTGTGTGCCAAACTTTTAGTGGATGGTACCACTCATGCTGAACCTGAGGAAATTGCTAAACTGCTAGCCAACAGATTTGGCAACTTCTTCAACCCCCTGTCCCCACCAACTGAAAGCCCTGTCACTTTACTTTGTGTCTTATAGACTGCTGGGAGATGACTTGTGCCTGGCCTATAGGGCAATCTCCAACCCTGCTGTAATTGAAATTCTGCACATCTGCAAGTCAAATAGCTCAAGAGTCACTCACTCTAGGGATATTAACCTAGCTTTTAACATTTACAGATCATGCTGGAGAGACTGATATGTCTCCCAGAGACTGCTGCTTCTCTAGAATAGATACCCTATTCATATAAAACAGAGCTACTCACTGACCCTATTCAAATGCAGTCTAGATAATTGGATAGGAGACTGCAAATTCACCCCTGGGGTTGCACCCATGTCCCTCATGGACAGGGGTAGCCTGTGTTGATCACAGACCCATTCATTCTGTGAACTACCCAAAAAAGAAGAAATGGGGATACCTGGGATTAACATGGTTAGGCTTAAATAGGCTCTAGGGCTGCCAGCCTAGTAACCTCCTATGAATCTATGAACCTATGAAGACATACTCCAAAGCATGCCTGACACCAGTCCTCTACTGAGTATCTCCAAAGAACAAGTCATACAAGCACTCTTCAAGGCCAAAAACATGGCCTCTATGGGACCAGATAATATCTCATGCTGCTTAATAAACAATCTAAAACATGACCTAGCGGAACCACTCAGCATTTTCTTTAACCATAACCCAAGAACTGGTTTTGTCCTGGCAGAGTGGAGAACAGCAACAGTAATCCCCTTGCACAAAGGAAGTCCATCAACTGACCCTGGGAACTATCGACCCCTCTTGTTTGGCATATACTTCTCAGACGTACAGGCAAGCACGGAAGGGCTGTGGCTGACTAAGTTTGCGGACAACTGCAAACTGGGTGCTATAATAGAGTCTCCGGCTGACATGGAGATCCTCCAGAATGGCCTAAATGAGACTGGTGCATGGTGTCAAAGCCATGGTCTCAAGCTAAATGCAAAAAAATGCGTAGTAATCCCCTTTGGAAAAAACAGAGTACCCGCAAACTATAACATAGGAGGTAATCCCCTGAAATCTAAAGAAGAAATAAGGGATCTAGGGAACCAAGTAGATAATCAGCTTCCCTTTGACAACCATGTTGCCAAAGTGGTTAGAAAATCCTTCTGTGTGACCCATCTGATTATGAAAGGGTTCGCATCAAGATCTAAGGATGTAATGGTGCCCCTCAAATCTTCCCTCATCAGACCCATTATTGAGTACAATGCACCAATTGGAATGTACCTGGCTAGACATCTCCAGCAGCTGGAGAGACCACAAAGGTACCTAACCAAGAGGATTACTGGCCTCAAACAGTTGCCCTATGCAGCACGATTGAAAAAGCTAAGACTGTTCTCTGTTGCATACCGCTTTCTCAGAGGCGATCACTGTCTAACGTACAGAGCCATGTCCAACCCAGAATTGTTGAACATGCTCCATCATAGCAAAACCAAATCTACTCGAGCTACATGCTCTAGGGATATAAACCTCAACACAACAATGAATAGAACATGCTGGAGGGATAGATTCCCTTCGTAGAGACTTCCCTTACTATGGAGCAGGGTCTCGATCTACATAAGACAGAGCCCCTCACTATCACTCTTCAAGAAGAACCTTGATGAGTGGATGAGTAACAAAGTTCACACTGGGGATCACACCAACAGCACTACTAGATAGGGGCCAAGGGTACTAGCTGCTAGTACAAGGGTCTAGGGAACTACTAAAGGGGCGGTGAATACCGCACAACATGGCTGGGCTAATATATGCCTTCGGGCAGATAGCCCAGTACCAACCTATGAACCTATGAACCTATAAGCCTAGCCCACCATATCAGCAAGATCATGAAAAGAATCATCATGGACTTTATCCACAAGGACATAGGCAACCTTCAAACTTGTGGTCTTATTGTAGTCACTTGATGCATTTCAAAATCAACACAAGTATGTCAAATTAGTTTAAAATTGTTTAAAACACAGTTTATAGAATAACCTGAAAATATAGAGGTAAAATGTGAATAAAAAGATATATCAAAATTATTAACATTTTTCTATATAAGCACATCTTACTTTCATATACTTGTCATTAAGAAGCAGTTTTAAAGAGACATGTTCATTCAGGCCTGGATGCATATGTGCTTACAGACATATTATTCAGTAAAACTCATCTAGGTCAGTATTATGTACAATATTACAGTCACGCAAGTTTTCATGGATTACTTGAAAAATACAGAATTTGAAATTATGTTCAATATCACTATCAACTTTATGTTTATACAGTGCATTCGTCAATCCCTGTCTTTTCACTTCGGATAAATGATTGCTAATACATTCTTTTAGCCTTTGGTTAGTTTTGCCTATGTAGTAGGCAACACAGTGTACATGCAAAGCTAGATAGACCAAGTTCTTAGTACTGCATTTCCCTGTTGCTCTCAGCTCAAAAGTCTGACTACTCACTGAATGAACAAATACCTTATCAGTATTAATATGTTTACAGAAAACACTTTGTGGTCACTTTCTTACTTGTTTTAAAATTGAGTTAAGTGGTTGTTCCTTATAACAGAGAAGTTGTTTTATATTAACATTTCCAATATCCAGATTGTGGTCTATTAGAGATGGTCATTCGCAGCTCTGGTACATCTTCCAAAATGTGCCAATATTTTTTTTTACAATGCATTGAACCATATTTGTATTTTTGTTATATGTTAACATACATCTTATTGTATTCTTCTGTCTAATACCAGCTCAGTTCCTATGATTACTAGGCTTATCAGAAAAAGTAGATCTAGCATCAGTAAAACATAGTTTCATAACTTCATAAACAGTATTTTCAACCATATGGTATTTATTTATTTATTTACTTATTTATTTTACATTTGTTGACTGGGCTAGTCCAACTGGATATATGTCCGTTTGCAGCAGAGGCCCGGGGAGAAAAGCTCCACAAAACACAGTATTATTTATATTACGTGACATTTACAAATGCAGGTACATTATAGATTTTTGAAATTCTTTACGTTTTCTTGCATTTCTGCTTACAGAATCATAGTACATATCATATATGGATAGTCATATGAAGATATCTCTAATAACATTAGATTAAATATAAAAGCACACTCTCTTTATAGTTAGCAGAAAAGTAACTAGTTCATGCAGGTATAGTGATTGGTACCCAGAGGTAAGTGAGGTAGTTAGTCAGGGTTAACACAAGGGCATAACCAATGTGATTTAAGGTATGGTTTCAGTTTTCTTTTAAATAGTGTTATTGAGGAAAGGGAGGTGGGATCACTGGGGAGGGAGTTCCAGGTTTTACCCACAGTATTAGAGAACAAAGAGTCACCAACCATATTGTTGGTTTCACCTATTTGTACAAGTAGTTTATTTGATGAGCATAGGATCTTAAGGTTATTATTGGGGGTGATAAGGTTGGTAAGTATTGGCGTATTAGTAGGTTGATACCAGGATCTTGTGGGCAACTGTTAATTGGTTAAATAGTAGTAGAGTTGGCAGCTCTAGCCATCCTAGTTGTTCAAGATTGTAACAATGATTTGTTCTGAAAGCAAACCCAGTTGCAAATCAGGCAATATTATTGTAGGAGATAGCCAGCTTGTTCAGGTTGCTTTTACACAGTTTAGTATATATATATATATATATATATATATATATATATATATATATATATATATATGAGGTATTGAGAAGGGTAGAGATTAAGTGAGTATGTGCAATAGTAGCCTTGGCTAGTGGAGTCAGAAAGGATTTGATCCTATATAGGGATCCTAATTTTTTGTTGACTGTTTTTATAGTACTGTTAGTATGGGAATCAACGTTAAGGTTGTTATCAATTAGTACCCCAAGAAGTTTTGTAGTAGGACCAGGAGATATGATAGTACCATTGCTTGATATAACATTAAAGTTAGGTGGGGAGGTCCTACGGGTGGGAGTGAATAGTAGCAGTTTTGTTTTTTTGGGGTTCAAGATGAGGCATCGGTGTAGAAGCCATTTCTCGACTGTATTAAACACATTTTGGGTTAGGGTCTGTAGGTCTGATTGAGAAGTGGCTGAGCATATTAACGTGGAATCATCTGTGTATTGGATACAGGTAGCTTGAGGTATTACAGAAGGTAGGTCATTTATAAAAATAGGAGAGGGCCTAATATGTAGCCTTGAGGGACACCAAGGGCAATTGGGAGATGGGTAGATAAGGTGTTCTCCCATAGTACAGCCTGCTGTCTGTTGTTTAAGTAGGAGTGGGAGCCATTGTATAGCCAGTGCATCTAGTGACAAGTTTTTGAGTATGTTTATGAGTAACTGGTGATTAACCATATCGAAGGCTTCTGAAAGATCAATAAAGAGGGCTAAGGATAAAGTGTCATTATTGCGATTTTTGTTAATACAGTCAGAGAAGGATAGGAGGGCAGAGGTGGTACTATGAAATGGCCTAAAACCATATTGGCAATTAGCTAGTGAGTTGTTTTCTATTAGGTAGTTTAACAGTTGTTTATGAATGCATTTCTCCATGATTTTTGCCAGTGGAGATAATATGACTATAGGTCTATAGTTCGATAATTCATTGGAATTATCACCTTTATGCAGGGGGATAATATGTGAAATTTTCCAGATTGATGGAATAGTTCCTTCAGTAATAGTTCTATTAATCAGGATGGAGATGGGGTAAGCTATGGCTTTTGCAGCTTTTTGCAGGTATACTGCAGGTAGTATATCTGCAGAGAGGGTGGTTGGTTTAAGCTTTTGAATAAGGGTACAGACAAGGGATGTAGGAACAGGTTGAAAGTGAATTGATGGGGGTGAGTTAGAGATAGAGGTAGTCAGAGATGAGGTGTCAGGAGATTGGCAAGAGACTGAATGGTCTCTGTGAAGAAAGTGTTAAAGGTATTGGCTATTTGCTTGGGACTATCGTGATCAGAGCCTAAAGGGGTGGGTGTGATGGAACGAGCTGGGTGTAAGAGTTTATTAATGCCTGACCAGAATTTTTGTGGTTTATTTTGGTGGGTTTGTTGGAGCTGAAAGTAAAAGTTTCTTTTATCCAACAGTAAAACAACAGCATACCCTTTTTTAATAAAGTCATTAGCTACCCTTCTTAGTTGATTTGCCATCATATCATCAGATGTATTCAATTGAGCTATACCGGCATAAGTGTTGGCATAAGTCTAATAATTTGTTACAGGATTAAATTTCACCAAACATCAACCAGATCAAATTTTACCATAAATAATCCAAGGCAGGATTCAGTGTACCCTCCTACTTTCTTCGACAGTCATGCCTGATTGTAGCAGACCATCTCTCACACAATCCATTCACCTGTTTACTGGACATGCCTTCTTCCTGCATATCCCAAATCTTCTTCAACAGATTGCCTTCAGCTTTTCTGCACATATGCTTGAACCACCATACTCTGTTCTCTTTCACCTTCTCTGCAATTGGAGCTAATTGTGCTTCTGTACTGATGTCCTTATTTCTTCATCTGTCCCACAGTGTGCATTCTACCACCTGTCTTAGACACATCATTTCCATGACTTCTAGCTTCCTCAATTGCTCTACCTTTACTGCCCAGATTTCTGTACCATGCAGTAGTACTGGTCACAGCACTGTTTTGTACACCTTAGTTTTCAGCTTCTTTGGCATTCCTCTGTCATACACTACCCCTGACACCCTATGCCAGTTGACTGAAACTCCTCTTACTCTAGCTTTGCCCTCCTGATTCAGACTTCCCTTCTCCTCAATGACCTCTCCCAGCTACTTAAGGCTGTCAACCTGTTCCACTTTTTCCCCTTCTGTCTCAGTTCTCAGCTTCTTCTTGTTTCCCCCCATTTTCTGCCATTACAGTTATTTTATCTGTACTCACTTTCATCCCATGTGCCTTCGGTTTTGCATAACGTTCCCCTATTCTTTGCTGAAATCCTTGCTCAGAGTCTGCCTGCAGTGATACTTAATCTGCATAAAGCAACTTTGTCAATTTGTCCCTTTCTACACATTTGCTAATGTAGCCCATCACCGGTATGAGCAGCAGATGACTCAGAGTTGAACCCAGATGCACACCCACTGCCAGTGAGAGAACCCCTCTGTGAGTCAGAACACTGTTCTTACTTGTGTTATTTCCTTTATACTCAGCCTGCACTAATTCTACTAATGTTTCTGGGACTTCATGCTGTCATAGGAATGACCAGCTTTCTTGGGACCTTGTCATATGCTCCCAGTTGGACATTCGTCATCTCTAGGTTCTTCTCATCTATGTCCATTTTAGGACCCTTACTATTTTCTATATTTATCAACGACCTTCACCTAGCAATCCCCCAAGCTACATGCATAAAATATGCAGATGAGTCAACACTTATATGCTCAGCCACATCCATACCTGAGCTTTACTCCCTTACCCAAAAGGGCTTTAACACAGTTGAACTATGATTTACTCAATGCTGTCTCCTTCTAAACCCTAAAAAAAACTAAACTCCTCCTTTTCACTCCTACAAGTAAATCCCCCCAATAAACCTCACAGTAACATCCAATAACAACACTCTTATATCCCCAGACTCAACTACCAAACTATTTGGTATCACCATAGATAACAACCTTAACTTTGACACCCACATTAATAATACATTAAAATCTGTTAACAGAAAACTGGGCTCTCTCTACAGAATCAAATCCTTTCTCTCTCTTGCAGCAAGAATCACTATTGCTCACACTCACCTAATTTCTACTCTCCTTTATGCCTCACCCATATACACTAACCTCTCTAAAACCAACCTTAATAAAATGGAAAGTGCCTACGATAGCATAGCCAGATTTGCCACTGGAAACCCTTTCAGAACCCACCGCTGTATCAACCTGAAGCAACTAGGATGGCTTGAATTACAAAATCAGCTTAAATTCCACCAACTTACCATTGCCCACAAAACCCTCTACCATCCTATGGATACCCCTATACTATCCACCCTCATTGTCCCATACAACAATCGTAAGACCTTACGTTCATCACAAAGACTTCTGGTAAATATTTGTAAATCTAACAACAGGGCTGGAGACTCTCTCTTCTGTAATACTGTTGGAAGATCCTGGAACCTTCTTCCTACTGAACTTTCCTCTGATCCCTCATTATCACTCTTCAAAAACAAACTGAAACGTTTTCTTAGAACATAGTGGTTATGCCCTTGTACTAAACCTGACTGATCTATTACCTTTCCTCCTTGGATCTACCTACTCTCCTCTTTTCTATATTCCAGTTCCTTTTCTTAGTAACAACTAACATTCCTTTCTGGATCTTTTCTTATTATCTCCTCATAACTTCTTTAATCAAACCTGTTTTTACACATATTCTGAATATTGCAGCTCATGCTTTTGTTATCCTTCTTTATACCAACCTGCCTTTTAATAACTTTTCTACTCAGCTGCTATCTTTTACATGTTATAATGCAACTATATCTGTATTATGTTGTGTTTTTTTTTACTTAGCACTACACTAAGAACAAACGACCAATGAGATTATTCCTTATCTTTTTTTCTAGCAATATGTAACATGAAATTAATCTTGTATATGTTATTATATTTGTGCTTCATCAGAACCTATCTCCCTGGAACTCCGAGATTTCTCCTGGTATTTTTCTCCTGGTATTATTCTTTCTAAGAATGTTTAACATCAATTTAATCTTTGTATATGTGATTATATTTTTTGTGCATCCTCGGAGCTTATCTCCCCGGGCCTCTACTGAAAATGGACATAAATCCAGTTAGACTAGCCCGGTCAACAAATGTAAAATAAAATAAATAAATAAATAAAAATGTCTCATTGCAAACATTGGGTCAGTTATGCTGCCTCCTGCTCTGAATTCAAACTGCTCATCTCCCAATTTACTTTCTCCTACTCTGCCTATTTGTTTATCAGTCACCCCCACCGGAACTTTCATGCAGTGTGACAGGAGTTTGATACCCCTATACTGCCCTCAGTTATGAATGTCCCCTTTGTTTTCACACAATGGTACTAGTATGCTTATTCTCTCGTCACCTGGGATATGCCTTTCTCTTTCTCACTGTCTCTGTCTCTGTCTTTCTCTCTCTCTCTCTCTCTTTCTGTCTCTCTCTCTCTCTCTCTTTCTCCATACTGCTATGAATATTATCAGGAGCCATGTCTCTTCTAACTCACCCAACATCTTGATCATATCTTCAGTGACCTCATCTAGGCTGGCTGCTTTGTCTGACTTCATTTTCCGTGGTGTTGTTCTTATTTCTTCTAGGGTGGGCTCCCCTTCTTCTTTCATTGTAGACTGTGTCTGGGGCAGTACAGCTTCTGCAGGGTTTATTTTGTATTCATAAGCTACTGGAAGTAGTCCTTCCATCTGCCTTAGATTTCCTGTGGACTGGTGAGCAGGTTGTAGTTGGCATCCCTTATGAAGGGTGACTGACCATCTTATTTATCTTTATGCATTTGTCTTGTAACCTGATAGAGTATCTTTGTGCCATCTATTGAGTCACTTTCCAGAAGCTGGTAGAATGCCTCTGATGGCTTACTCTTCACTATTGTAACTGCTCTCTTAGTCTCTTTGTTAGCCAACCGGTATTCCTTCTTAGCCTGGTCTGTCTTTTCTATCGCCCACTTTTTCCTGCGTTTTTTATTTTATTTTGATGACTTACTGGACTTCTGCATTCCACCATGGGCTTTCCTTATGTATCTTATGTCCATGCTTGACCAAGCCACATATCTGTTATATAGTCCTCACACATGCTGTTTTCAGGCGCTGCCATTTTTCTTCAGCTCCTCTTATTTCCTTTTCTTCCTTAAGTGCTAGAGCCCTGAGAATTTTATTGAACTGTTGTGCTTTTTCTCCAGTCAAATGCCAGGTCTTCAGCCTGGCCTTGTTGACTTTAGAGCCTTCTCTGGCTACTCTTTGCAGCTGATTATGGCAAACAGTGGCTTGTAATGTTCTTGTTATCACTGTTTTTGGTAAGACAGTAATACTGCAGAGACAGCTTATAGATCCTATAAGCTATGTAGATACTTAGTTATTTGCTGATTGTTTAAGACTGTATACCTCACTAAACTAGGTATAAATCCCTATGTCACAAGATGGGTTGCCAACTGGCTCACTAACAAAACTCACCCTGTGAAAGTAGCAGACTCCAAATCTGACTTCAGACCAGTGACAAGTGGAGTACCACAGGGTTCAGTCCTGGGTCCTCTCCTGTTTGGTATCTACTTTTCTGAAGTACAGGCTAACACAGAAGGTCTTTGGTTAATGTAGTTCACAGATGACTGAAAACTAGGAGCCATAATCAAAACTCCTAACAATGTGGATATCCTACAAAAGGGCCTCACTGAGACAGATGCCTGGTATCTAAGCCATGGCCTCAAGCTCAATGCCAAAAAGTGCATTGTCATCCCCTTTGGTAAAAACTCTCTACCCATGAGCTACCACATAGGTGGTAGTCTACTTAACACCGAAAGTTTGAGACCTTGGGACACAGGTGAACAGTAGTTTCTCCTTTGATAATCACATTGCCACAGTAGTCAGGAAATCCTTCTATGTGGCACACCTCATCACAAAAGGTTTCTCATCCAGGAAAAAAGAAGTCATTGTTCCCCTCCACTCATCATTCATTAGACCCATTATAGAGTACAATGCCCCTTTTGGTATGTACCTCACAAGACATCTACAACAACTGAAAAGGCCGCAGAAATACCTCACAAAGAGGATTACTGGCCTCAAACAGATGCCCTACGCAGACCATCTCAAAAAACTCCAGCTTTACTCCATCGCATATCGCCTACTCAAAGGTGACCTCTGCCTAACATACAAAGCTATGTCAAACCCAGAGCTGTTGGACATGCTCCACTTAAAGAAATCCCAATCCCTCCAAGCTACATGTTCTAGGGACCTAAACCTTGTCATCACAATAAACAGAACATGCTGGAGGGATAGATTTCTGTCTCAGAGACTTCCCATAATCTGGAACAAACTACCTATCTATATCAAATCTTGATGATTGGATGGGAAATAGGAAATTCACCCCAGGGATCACCTCTGTGGCTCTGCTCACCAGGGGCACAGGAAAATAATTATCTTGGGTGACAAAAGCCAGGGTACCTTTTTGGCTAGGCTTATATAGGCCTTAGGGCCAATAGCCTAGTACCTACCTATGAACCTATGAACATCTGTGATGGTTCTCTCAACAATTTGTGCACACTTATTCTTATAAGTGCTTTTTAATTTCTGTATAACTTAAACTTTGTAATTTTTAACTGTTACATTTCTGTACTGTGGAGCTTTTCTCCCCAGGCCTCCACTGAAAATGGGTGTTATTAGGTCCAGTGGACTTTCCCAGTAAACAAAAAGCAAATAAATAAAATAATAAATAAATAAATAATGTGGACCAACTGTTTCACAGAGGATGACATTGCAATCAATGATTCTACTCCAGTGCCCTTTCCCTACTAGGAGGAAATCTACATGAGTTACATCTTGGCGACTCTTGTATGTGATCTTGTGAGCGTCTCTTGCTGAACCATGTGTTGGTCACAATCAGGCCATTTGCTAGATAGATGTCTAGCATTGTCTTTCCTTTTTTCCTGATGCTCCATGTGGACCTAGGCAGTCCTCATATTCTGTTCTGTCCTGATATGTGAATTGAAGTCCCCAGTTATCAACACCAATTCATGTTGTCCTGCTTCATCTAATAGGTTTTGCAACTGCTTTCTGAATACTCTCTTTTCATTGCTATCACAACTATACTGTGACACATAGCCTGATATTATGAATACTGCCCTAGCTTCACACTGGAGTTTGACTGCCTTGAGTCTGTCGCTAATTCTGGTGACATCCCTCCCCATCTTCTGAAGCCTGTTCTTCATCACAATTCCTACACCATTTCTAACTTGTCCTCCTCCTGAGTAATAATAGACCTTGGATCCCAAATCAAATGGTTCTGATGTACTGCCCTTCATCTTGTTTCTTGGATACAGAGCATGTCCAGCCTCCTTCTTACTATCATGTCATCCACTTCCAAGCTCCATTCTAACAGTAAACTTATATTGAGTGTAGCAATCCTTAGTTCATGTTTGGTAGGTTGATTGGTTTTACATCTACCTTTCACTCAGCAGAGCATTCTCAGGTAACCCAAGTTGGACAACTGGACACTGGCCAGCCAGTAGCTTATTGACCTATGGCAGCTGAGCTTTATGGTGGGCACACACTGGCCGTTAGGAGCACATGGACCCCTTCCACTGTTAACATGGGTCACTTGCATAGGCTGGAGTAGGCCAGGTCCTCATCCCACTTATCACTGGCAAATACCCATACCTCTTTTTGGCAACATCAGGCAGCACAACCAAATCAACTAGAACCAATTTTTACACCATTGAGTGGCTAGCCCTCACACAATCCACAGCCTGTGATCTGTGTTATCCTATTTAGAACATACTGCACACCACAGTTGATGACTAAAGCAGTTGTTTTACATAACTCTTCTTCCAATAGGCACTATCTAGAGTCTGTGTCCATTCTAGGGTATGTTTGAGTTGAAAATGCTCAGCATGTTTTTGGGAGGAACCCTGCAAAGATACAGGAAGAACATGCGAACTCCATTCAGACACTGGTTGGAGGTCATGATCCATAACCATTACACCAAAATCAAAATATACTTTTCCATAGTTTGATTTTTCTTACTTTTGTTCATAAAGGATTCATACAGACATGAAGTCAACACCCACCTGTTCCTCTCTAGTCAGCACCTTCTCTAAGACCATGCCTACTTGTACAACAAACTCTTCCTAAAACTTGTACAACAAACTCTTCCTAAAAGAACCTTACTGCATGATGTGATGGAGGAAGAGAGTGTGGACATTGCTGGCATTATAGGTGGTCCATTGCAAGAGGAAGATGAATATGGAGGTGGCAGATTATAATTTGCACAGAAATGGCAGATGTTAGTGGCATGGAGAATGAGAAGTGGTCCATATAAAGGAAGGCTTTAAGTGTGAGCTTAGCTAGGGGGAGGGCTCCAGAATTCAGTGGCAAAGTTGTGAATATCGGAAACTAAGGTAATTATCATTGTGAGTAAGGTTGAAGAATGGGTGTGCTGTTGAATTAATACAGTATATCAAACCTAAGATGCATCAAGATAGGAAGATTACAGACTGGGAGGCAGAAGAAAAAAATAAGGAAAGAGAAAGAATGCCATATTCACAAAGACCTTAATCTCTCATAGATGGATAGATCAACAGCTCTAGAGTGAAGAGGAAGCCAAAGTTAATTGAGGTCTTGGACCATGAATACTACAGCCATCCGGTGTAGGATTGTTTCAGAATGAGCTGAGCTCTGGACATGACCTTAACCAAGACAGAGGATGTTAGAGATGTCCTGGTGAGGATAACAATGATTATTAATCTGTGTAGTTTAGAGAGGAGGAGACGAGCAAGACATCAGTGATTAAGACAAGTGAGATTTCAGGGGGTGGATTAGAATTAACTTGTGAACAAGATCAAATCTAAATTAGAGAAATGGATGAAAATTGGAGGGGGGAGTGAACGATCTATGAGAGTAGATCAGGGATGGAGTACTCAAGGCTATAGACAGTAATTTGAGGAATAAGCTAAAATAGAAAAAGGGAGGCAGGCCAATGTGCCTGCAAAGGAAGGTTAGCCTTTTACTTAAGGCAAAAGAGGAAATAGAAAAGGTGGAAGGGAATGAGCTGTATACATGGAGGAACACAGTATAAGGAAACAAGCAGAACGGCAACAAAAGAGATGATGGCAGCATAGAATCATTGCTAAGTATTCTGGAAGTCTGTTCAGTTCCCTAATCTGGCACCTCCTCAACTCTGAGGAGAAAAAAAAAAGAATGGGGGGGGTCTAACTTCTACTGTAGCAAACTACTTACTATATACCATCAACATGCTTACGTACATCAACACTAACCACCAATGCAGTATCAGCCTTCATTTCTGAATATCAGTATTGTAGTATTGCAGTTCCACCAGATCAGCATATGCCAATTGTGCCCCTAAAACTTTGCACCCAGACAGGCTGCTCCCTTTACTCTGCCCTAGTTACTCCTCTGATACAGCAAATGTACAAGCTGGAAAGGAGTCAAAGGTGTGGAGGACAAAGTCTTCATCATTTATGAAATACAAAGAAAAAAAAAAAGAACAAGCCTGACCAGGTTAAATAGGGAGTGCAGATCACAGAAGACAGGGAACTGTGAGGTGCTTGAGTTCAAGCACTACAAATAAATACAATGTAAGTTTAATTTAAACTGAGCTACTGAAAGAATACTCTTTGGCAATGTATTTTCAAAGTAAAGGAGGTATATGGGTAATATGTAGGTTTAGAGGAAGGACAGACTCAAGAAAGCACTGGATAGATAACAGTGTAGCAAAGGAAGCTGTGGAAAAAATAACTGAATGTATTAAAATGATAAAAGGAAAAGGCATCAGATTCTTAGGGTCCTCAGAAATTTGGCCAGTGTGCTGACAGCCCCCTGATGGAGATTTTCAGATGATCACTGAACAATGCTGAAGTGCCTAAGGACTAGAAGACAACATGATTGTCACTCTTGTACAAAGACAGTGAAGAAAAAATCTGACAAAACAGTGTTCACTTTGCTTAACAGCAGTGACAAGGAATGTAATAGAAACCATCCTGAGGAGAAAAGCGTATTGCTTCCCTAGAGGACAGCAGCCCCAGAACAACTAATGTGTTCTTTGTCTGGTGGAGCCTTTGTTATATCTTATGTGGTTTTATAAGAGATTTACAGGAGAAATTAAGAGTGGAGTACTGGCAAGAGGAGGCTACCTAGACTTCACTAAGGCTTTTAAGATGGACCAAAGCAAGTATCTCTAAGGCATAAACAAACGATTGGAAGTAGATTGAAGCCTGTTAAAGTGACTCAAACCTTGTCTGGCTAATAGGATGAGGAGGGTTCATCATCCCAAATAAAGTGACTAATGGAGATGAGTAAGGGTTGATCCTGGATCCAGTACAGTTTAGGATGTTCCTATCAATGCTCTCTGGGGAAAACCAAGGATGAATACAGTAGCAGAGAATGATGTGCAGAAATATAGCTGCTGAAGCTGACTGTAAGCAAAAACAAACTACTCTACTCAACTAAAAATAAGCCTAGAGAAAAGAAGCAGTTATGAGTGGAACCAATGGGAAGACAGCAGGAACAAGACTTCATGTCATTATACCACATGGATTAGGCAACAAGGAGAAGGCAGGGAGAACCATGTTAGCAGTTAACAGAATATTGGGGAGTATCCCCAGGGAATGGACTCTAGAAGCAAAGATGTAACGCTTAAATGGTATTAGACCCAGTCAGGCCAAACCCTGAGTGATATTTATAATTTTGGGGGCATACACAGGCACGTAGTTAACAGGAATGTGGTCCAGAAGACCACTCATGTTCAAAGCCCCACAGTAGGAAAATAGAGAATATGATGGAATCAAACAGTAGACTGCAAACATCATCTCATTCACAGAGTTTAGCCTTTATCTGCTGAGCAAACTGCCAGGAGAGGTATCTATGTCAAGTGTACTGGAAGGATTCCAGAGGAGTACCGTCAGAGGCGGGATTTGCACAATGGAGGAGAAAGTTTGACTAGAGATTAAAGGAACTGGAACTCTTCTGACTACAGACCAGCATGGACAATGAGTAATATGATATGGGGGCAGAAGATTACATTAGGAAGATGTGAAGGGTTTACCTGAACTGGAAGGAAAGGGGGAGAAGGGGGGACAGACAGATGATTGCATAATCCACAATTTTCCCTTGGATCTGCAAAATAATTTCTTATTATAACAGTTGTGTTATTTATGGAATAAGTTATGGAAATTGGTGGTGAAGAGGTAATCCTGAAAGAATTCAAGAGTGCATGGGCCTGCTAAGAGACAGAATGCTGAATAAGCTTCAGGAGCTGGGTATATAGAATAATTGTTTCTTTCTGCCAGTATGCAAATGAAATATGATGCACCCTATAAAAACATAACATGATGATAAAACATAATTCCGCCAAAGTATCAAATTCTTCTTGAGATAAAGTGCTTTTCCTTTTCTTAATACAACCCCCATGAGACTCCCAATACACAGAAAATGCGAATTGTACATTCTCTGGCTCCTTTGTGTAACTTATTTTACAACCTGATTATGCACCATTTGCAGCCTTTCTATGCAACAAGTTGGCTCCATTGAAATCTTATGCTATTTTCTTCTGGTATTCATGGCTACATACATTGCCTCATATTATGATTCTAGATGGGGGAAGTCAGTGAGCAGTGAGACAGAATGTTACTTCTAAGACATTTCCTAACTGGATCAGTATTCTAACTGCAGGCTCAATAACATTTACAGCCAGATAATGGATACAGCTTGAATGGTACCAGTAATTTCCCGACTATTTAAATATACTAAAGCTGAATGGCTTGAACAAGAGCTAAAACAATAATGCAGCTCCAAATGAATCTTCAGAAAGACAGAAAAAAGATTGTTCAACCACTTACATAGAACAAGACACTGCTTTACAGATTATCACCAAACACATAACCCTAAGACACAAATCTAAGTATCTTAAGGCAAAAAAAAAACACACTCCTATACTCCCCCAAACAATTCTGGCAATTTCTGTCCTTACAGCATCATTAAAGAATTCTTCAGCCTCCCCTCCACCCACAGAAAAACAATCTATCCAGCCCATCTGAATAAAGCCCAAACCCCCCTAAGTATCTCTCTTCCTTCTGCTTTATGGAAATCACAGCAAAGCACACTATCTCATTACTTGAACAAATCCCACTAGGTGCCTCTTACAGACCTCACAACCTTTGCCCTTTGTATATTTCGTATTGCAAAGACTACATAATCATCCCTTAAAGGACTTCTTTGACCTTTGCCTCACAACCAACACCATTCCCACAATCTGGAAGTCAACCATTGTCAGACCAGTCCCTATAGACCAAAACCCCACCTCAGGCAGGCAATTCTGGCCCATAAATATACTGCCCATCCTTGGCAAAATCCTATAAAAAATTATTTATAACTAACTTACTACATACCTAGGAAAATACTACCTTCTTTCTAACAACAACAAAGCTTGGTGTGCTGGTAGGAGTATACAAACTACATTATGGACTCTAACGTATACCGTACTCACCAACATGAATCAATGAAATCTTATTGGGTCCGTCTTCCTTAATGTAACTTGACTCCTTGATGTGGTTGACCACTCATTGCTAACCCTGACATTGGCATCAGCCTGGAATCTGCTCAGCAGTTCAAAGACTTCCTAACTAACATTTTACAGTAAATCAACTGCTTCCTGTCAGACTCAGGCTACACTTACTCATGTATAGCACAGGTTCCATACTTGCCCGAGTAATATGCTTCATTTTACATGTCAAGTACCCCTTTACTAACCCCAAGTGCAACTTCTCTTATATTCAGATGATGTTATTTATCAACCTGAGCACCTCTAGTCATCCTAGCCCAACTACAAACTAACCTACTTGATCTAAACAACTGCATCATCTCCAAAAAACTTTTCCTCAACCCAAAAAAAAAAAAATAAATAAAAAACAAATCTATGATTTTCAGTACTAAATTAACTTCTGGACCAGCTCAGCAATCTTATGGAGGCAACCACTTCACTTAGCTACACAGGCATTTGGCTTGACCAGTCTATCTAAATTTAGGAGCACATCCAAACATCTACAGCAAAAATCAACTTCTGACTTTTTTAGACTCATATCTAAATTCCTTTCACCTCCATCCAGAGCTGCCATAAGAAAAAATGTCCTGCTTGCCCATCTGGGTTATGGCCTACCCCCTATCTCACAATTTCTCAAACAAAAACAAATCAACCTCATACACCTAAACAAATAACATTTACTAATTCATAACCAATTCCCCTTTGGCTTTAACCATACCTTCCAAATGGCCTGACTTTTGCAGTAAATACTGATTTTCTCCTTAAATAACAGGCTGCCACAAAACACCAAATGACACCTTTAAATTATGATTTCACAGTCCTTTTTTATTTGGGGGGGGGGGGTGCCAGAAACTTTGAGCCTTTTTTTTGCATACAGCCATGAGCTGAGGGGAAGCAGGTTACAGGCAACCAATGAGGCAAATGATGAGACGTGCACAAGGCTTGCTGAACAGCGAGAAGGAAGGCACTCCTTTTGTACATATAGGACTGAATAAAAACTATGTTGTTGGATGTCACCTTCATTTATTCCATTTTTATTATTTTATTTTATTACTATGGAAATAACTAATCTTATGGCTGTGGTGAGCTGGAGCATGGACCTGGACTGAGAGCAGGTGCATCAGGCCAACCAAGAAGAAGAAGAAGCAACAGGTATAAAATCAGGGATGATTTTTAAAATGTTCAGTATTCTGCCTTTTGGTATACTGATATTCAATAAGTTGTCACATACTCACAACCATCTGCAAACAAAACAATAGTTAAAGTCAACAATGCCCAATATTATTTTAATATGTCACAAAAATTGAGGGAATTTGTAGAGTGAAAAGCCCCCCGCACATTTCCCATCAGAAGTTACATGCATTTGAGTGAATGCACGCACACACACACACACATACACACACACACACAAACACACACACACACACACACACACACACACACACACACACACACACACACACGCACACACATACAGATGCACACACACACACTCTTTGATGAAACATTCTCTATTCACGTACACACATATTAATGACAGATGAGCGAATTAAGAATTTGGTAGGGGAAGCACCCCATTTCAGTTTCAAGAACAGGAAATCTATTAAACGACTTTTATGCCATCTGAGGAATATACAGAATTTGGGGTTAGAAGAGAAGAATATAGGGACTTACCCCTGCTCTGATTGTAATTTATAGATACTAGCAACTGTTTTTTACATCCAGATTCAGGGCAGAGGTTCATATAAGTCCATGCAAACTGTGAGATGTGCCACATAGTTTATCTAGCCTATTGGGCATTACATGCTGTTCATTCTACATTGGCAAAACTAATCAGAGTTTTAAAGAGTGAATAAGGGAACACTTGTATACTATAAGGACTTCTAATAAAATGAATGCTTTTGCCAAACATGTCTTAGAATACCCTACACATAGGTTCAAATTTCTAGTGACAGAAAATGTATATAAGAATATCTGCATGGGTGACATTAAAATAATACAGAGAAATCAGAGCTTAGTTGGATCATTAAACTTAGAGCAGATAAGGGGAGGGTTTGAATGGCAGTATGTCACTAAGACCTGTTCTGAAGGCTCGTAGTTTACCTAGGTGAATTAGTGTTATGAACAGATAGAGGTTGGTTTCCAATGATATTTGAAATCCGATTTTAATGATTTTTTTATATCCCATTTTTTACATTCTTATGATCCAGTAATATTGTGATTGATTATGCTGTTTGCCTCCTGATTTGTGGCGAACGGGGTGAATACTTGGTACTTCGATGATTGAGGGAATATCTATCATGATTAGGCTTTTTTAAGTCAAGTAGTTTTTATAGGTGCGGTCATGTTCTAGTATAACATTCGTGTCCTGAGTGTTTCCTTCACATTTTATATAAACATTCATTGTTGAACAACATTCTGTCTTGTATGATATTTCCTGAATGCCATCACCATATTTACTTTTCACATATCATATACACATTTATTGTTGAATAATATTTCACCTTAGTATGACATCTGCTTTCTGATCCTGATGGACTGAGTTAATAATTTGTAGTTTGATGAACAAGGGAAATATATTTTGATTGGCTCATTTTAAAACTGGGAGGTTCTGATAGGTTGGTACTGCATCTCAACATGACGTTTATGCCCTTAATGTTTCAGATTAGATAAATATAGTGTATTTCAATGGATAAGCATATTACATTATGATTGGCTCATTTTATAAAGTGTATGTGATAGGTGGTAATGACACCCTAACATGACGTTTCCCTCCCGAAAGTTGTGAACTAGTGGAATGCATTTTATATTCTTTATTTTAATGAGTGGGGGAAATGTTTGAAGAGTGGTCCAATTCAGTAAGTTTTATTATGATATTTACTTTCAGACTATGGTGGATTGGATCCATATTTAGTGTTTGGATGATCGAAGGAAATTTATATTTGGCTTGTTTCAATATTTACTGGTTTTGATAGGTGATTATTACATAGTAATGCGATAATTACTTCCTGAATGTCCTAGATCAGGCATACATCTTATATTTTAATGGACACTCTAATATTTAGAGGTTTTGACAGAGGTATAAGTGTGTTTTAATATGATATTTATGTCCTGAAGGTTTCAGATTAGACAAATATGCCACATATCAATGAATGAGGGCAATACATTATAATTAGTTCATTCCCACTATTGGATGGGTTGCAATTGTATTTTAGTGTGATGTTTGCCTTCCGAAAGGTATCAACCAGCAGAATATTTCTTATTTTAATGGATGGGTGACATTTATTGTGATTGGTTGGTGTAAGGAGATATATCATAACTTCTATTTCATGATTGTGGCGGATTGGATCAATATTTTGTGGTTCGATGAATGAGGGAAACACATTGTGGTTTGCTTGTTTTTAACATTTAGATGTTTTTCTAAGGTGGTTATTGTGTCTTAATATGACATATACTTCCTGAATATCTTAGAATGGACAAACTCCAGTGTACCTTAATGGATGGAGGTAACACTATGTGGTGGCTTATTACGATGTGTAGAACGCATCTGATAGGTGCAATCATATCCCAGTATGACATTCACGTTTTGAATGAAGTGGACCAGTGAAATTTTTTTATTTTAATTGAGGAGAAGAAAATATTGCGATTGGTTTATTTTAAAGTGCAGAGTTTTTGATAGGTCATTAATAAATTTTTAGATTTCATGCTATGATTGTAAATGTTTTTGGTCTGAAGAAGTGGTATTTCTGACTGTGAAAGTGCTAACCTCTAATAAACATTTTGCTTTGAAGATTCAGTCATGTCTCAGTTCATCCTGTCTTCTGTTTTACTTTCTTACTGGATATATTTTGGAGGCTTTACCATCTATCCTGGGCAATTTTTTCACTTTTTAAAAGTAATAGTTGTTTTTTGTTCTCCATAGTTAAGTTTGAGTCATGTGCAATAGTAATATCATTAAAATAAATGTTATGTTGTATAAGTACCTTAAATAGTTTGGAAATTATATCATTTTAATGATACAGGATAAATAAGTGAATCTGAAAGTTATTATATTAGAACAAGTTATACTTGTAGTGATTATGATGCATTGGTCAAAAGGAAGTTGCAATATAGGAAAACTTTTTATATATTGAAATTTATACATTAGCACCTAATGGGTTAAATCACAGCTGCAATTGGAAATGTGCTCTTAATTAGTTTATTATGATGTTATAATTAATTGTATAGGTATGCATACATATAAATGTCTATGTGGAGTTCTGATTTTATCTTACTTAAAGGATTTTTTGCCAAGGAGCTAGAAGAATAAGTTTGTGTGTGGATAAGAGTCATTGTTTCTGATTTTATTTATTTACTTATTTATTGGTGTTGTTTGGATAGATACATAGATAGATAGATAGATATATAGATAGATAGATAGATAGATAGATAGATAGATAGATAGATAGATAGATAGATCGATAGATAGATAGACAGACTGACAGAAAAATTCAATGAAGGTGAGCTAAGATAGGTTAGATAGATAGATAGACAGATAGATAGATAGATAGATAGATAGATAGATAGATAGATAGATAGATAGATAGAGATAAAACACGGTTGTATGTTTTTTCTCTAGATTAAAATATTCAGGGACATGCTGGTCAGAGAGATGATAGTCTCATAATGGGTATGAAGAGTGTTTACAAGATCTGTTATGGTATTATATAACTGTAATGCACAGGTAGATGCATGAGCACCACTATTTGCATGGCATTTAAAGGCTTCCAGGTGTGCTACATTTACCACTGATGTAGGTAGTAGGGTATATATTACATACCTTGTTTGTGATACAGTTCTAGCTTGCAGTTCACAGAGTTTACATTTATCATTAGGTCACACGACTATGCTATGTTTATTTAAGTAATAGACAGTACTGGTTGTGTTGCCTGTGTAGTATTCATCCACAAATTCTAGAGTTAGTTGATGATGGCACTGCAATACTTTATTAGCATATTATGGCAGAGAATGTAGTGCATGGTAATACTGCACGGGCTGTATGAATTTCATCTCGTTTGCTGTGATTATATTCCTGCATGCTGGTCATCAGATTTTTGTTATTGTTCCCTCACTGGATAGATTTCTACATCTATTGGTACTACTTCAGAGATGTTTTCTTTTTACTACCTTACAAGATAATGCAGGGCATTTCAGTATCATCTCTTTCATTGTTAATGGTGACTTATCACATCTGACTTTCAAATGGACAACCCAGTTCTTTGGAGTCATTCTTACACTGATACTGAAGGTTTATCGGAAGTGTGTAAATATGTTTCTTAGTATTGCCATTAACATTGTTCTTCTGGATGCCTTTCTTGTTTTGGTGGGCTGCTTGAAATACAATGCCAATCTCGTTACTGTTAACTGGTATGTTTCCATATTGATAGCTGTAAAACTGCACTCCATGTATTTGATATGGTGTGGCTTTGATGGAATGTTAAGTGGCTCCTTTTGAAATATCAGTACTCATATCACCAAGTGCTGACACATACACAGACACACACAAAAAAAATGCCCAAAAATGCAGGAGAAAAGCAAATATCATGCATCTCTCTTCTCCTTTAAACTTGTTTTTTACATGGGGGTAATCTACCCTGCACCTCAATGCGTGCATGAACTTATATATATACAACAGTGAGATCACCACAACTTAGAGAAAGGGGAATATTCAGAGAAATTGCCATTTTTCATCCATTCAGTCTGCATATTACATTTCAAATGGCTACTGTGTTTAGTTCTTCAGGAACAGGTTTCGTGGACTGCAAAGCCCTGTCAGATGGTTTGAATTTACAACTTTATCATCTTTAATATATTTGATTTGCTTGCTGAATTCTAGAGATGGAGTGCAGTCAGAATCTTTTCTTTTGCATGGCATTTTCATTTTGACAGTTGTCAGATCTGTTAAATGCTGTTAAGTGCTGATGCCTTCTTCCAACTGGGTATCCAGTTTCCAATATTAATACTTTATGAACCAGTTTTCCTCTTATTATGAAGTGCATGGTTTTAATTGATATGAATATTTTTAAATTTTAGGTCCATCTGGGATGATTACTTTCAGTTTTCGGTCCAGCTGGGATCTTTGAACAAGCATTAAGTATTGAATAATTATTTTACTTTAACCATTTTTATATTTATTGAGCTTTACATCATTTTTACTATACTTATGTAGTTTCAGTCCCATAATAATGCAATTATTTTGTTTTATACTACTATTTTTATTCTACTATATTGGATTGGGTTTTGATTCCTTTATTTTTATTTGTTATTGCCATGTAAAGAGCTTGGGCATTAAACTTGTTAATAATTTAACCTATGTTATTTTTATTTGAGGAAAGAGATGAATAAAGCAGCATGTAGAGGCTGTCTTAAAGAGACTGTGTTAAGCAAGCAATAATGCCTGTCGGGGTGAGTGTTACTGGGGAAATAATGCCTGCCCAGGAGTGTTATGAGGGCTGACGTTTGTTCTGCATTCAGCTACAAACCTTCTGATAATGTCCTTTATCCTATGAACAAAAGCACTTAACTATGGCGTATGGAATAAATTATTCTTGTTTTTATTTGGTGATTAATTTAGGTCTTTTAGTGACATTTTGGGCCATGAGCATAATGTGTTTTGATTACTGGTGCTTGAGTTACGCTATTAGCTTCCCTTTTTGTTGGTTGGTTGTTCATTCTCCAGTCAGGATGACAATGTATGTTTTGCCCATTGTCAAACAAAAAGCTTTGTTATTATGCTAATTTTATTTTATTTTATTTTATTATTATTTTTTTTCTTGCAAGCTTGGCTGAATACATAATAATTTAGACTGAGCAGGGAAACATTTGCAAAGTTGAACTGTAACATTTTCCTTTCTATTTCATAATGTCGAAGAGGCAAGATACAGCATTTGAAAATGATGTTGCAAAGCACATTTGATGCTGTAGTGCTGAATTGAAGAAAATATGTACTTTTCAAACTGAACTCTGTTGATCTGGCTTGAATTTGACTGTTTACATTTTCAAGGAGAGCTTTCTTGAACTGTGGATTTTTAATTTTGAATCAATTATTTTATTATTGCTATGTTTGATCTCCTTGCCAAATTTTGAAACTGGGGGTCATTTCAGGATTTGTTTTTATGTGGTGTTTTCATTTGATTGCTGTCAGGTTTGTTTTCCAAAGCTGTTACTTATTAATGTAATTAACTGGTAGTACCAGTTTTGCTTGATACTAAAAAATTATTTTCTTTGTAATTGTTTGTATCCATACCAATGCATTTGTATGTAACTTGGAATAATCACCAGGACTATCCATTGTATACTTTGTAATTAAGTTGCTATTCTTCTTGTATTTGTACACTATTGCTTGATGTACTGAAGTTATTATTTTTGTTTTGTATTGTATTATTTTCTTCTTCTCCTTTCATGTTTTCCTGTCTATTACTTGGTTTTCCATTTCCTGTTTTCTTTTGTGTCACATGCATAGCACATCTTGCTAGTAGAAGAAGGGTTATTTTTTTACTTGGTGTCCTTACAGCATAAATGTTATGTGCACTCCACCAATTTGTTCTTCCACTTTATGAAAGATCAACATCACTCTGCAAGGTTACTGAGTTGTCTGTACATGTTTTTATTGGCATATACCACTTGAGGCCTTCCTTTTAGAATCTCCTATAGTCCAGAGTTTTCACAACTTTGGTGCAGTGCTTTTCCCTGAGACCACCTTGTTTTTGAATCAGGATATGTTACTTGTATTACAGAAATTTCCACTACCCTCCTTCTGTACTGCAGACATCAGGCTACTTTTTTTTACATGATGTTAATCCAGAACTGTAGATAATACTTTAAATGCAGCCTACCTAGTCATACGAATGCTGGGATAATAATACTGCATTGGCAAGCCCCTTCACTGATTTTTCCATGTATCCTTTTATATCTTAGTATATCACTCAACGTTGCATGTGTCTCAGGGTATCTGTGATTTTTTTTTTCTTTTTGCCGAATTTCTTGTCCTCTCACCTACATTTTATCATTTTGTGGCAGAAAAATTATGCTTTTAGAAAGACCCTGAATTGAAGTGCTACTTCTTCTTCAGAAAAGGCATTGCTAAGGCAAATCCTCTTATTTCATCAACTTTACAGCTGCAAAATATCAATATCTAAAGAGAGTCTCTGATTTGGAATGTTTGCTTCTGATCATTTTTGGTATCATCCCTGATTTTGAGGCAATATGCTTACAGGTAAATAACTCAGCTGTCTCCATCCTGTCATCTTACAATAGGTGCCTCACTGTAAGCACTGCTAATCAGTATTGTTTCTGTATTCGTTTTTATCACCACACTCTGCCAATAATGAGAGCTCTTCTTTTGCTGATCTGGAGGAATGCTAGCTGAATATATTGGAATTTCATCACATTAAAACAAAATTGATATGCCTTTAACAAACAAAATAAGTGCTCAAATGGCTTCAAAGACCACGCTAGCAAAAATGTATAACTTAAGTGCTTTCATTCATTTAGTCACACGAACTTCATCAGAACAGATGACGATGGTTTGTTTTTAAAATTGATATGCCTTTGACCAACTGTATTCCTACCCTTTGGTTTGTTTTTAAAATTGATATGCCTTTGACTAAGTGTATTCCTACCCTTTTCCTTCTATCATTAACTTCCAACCTAGAGCAGATGTTAACATCAAACACAAAGACACAAAGGCACACACACACACACACACACACACACACACACACACACACACACATGTATACACCTTTCCTTACAGCCCCTCCACATTTACATTTATGTAGATGTTAAGACGCAATGGTGTGAGAGATGAACCCAGCAGTTTTGACCAGTAACCACTCCCTTTCCTCTAAACACATGTACTAGTAATTTTGATTCCTGTTCTACCTCACTATTAGCTTTTTAACTTGATTACTGAATTTTGTATCGAGTTGTTTGAGTTGTACTGTTAAAGTTTAGGAAGCCCACAATAGCTACCATTGCCTTCCCTCATGTATACTACTGCTAAAATTCAAAGACTATCATGAAATTTACATTAATATAAAACTGCAATGTTTCTCTATGACTGCAGAAGACACAATGCTCATTTAAACATAAATAATACTCAAAGCTGTCACACCTATGCTGTTTGGGAATATGACATATATTTCTTGACTTACTGCAGCTGATTTGTCTGTAAAGCAGTTTTCTGATTCTCATGGTTAATCTGCATCCCTCTTTACATATTTCAGTTACTCTGGAGATTTTTTTTTCAATTCTTTTGAATAATTTATTAATTTAAGTAAAGACGTGTCCTGCCATATCTTCTCTGCAACCCGCTCAGCTTGTTTATATACTTGTAGCCTTCTGTCCAGGGTTAGCCTTAGATTAAATGGTGCCCATGGCGAGGTGCTCAGTGGCATATCCCCACTGCACACTGCTTTCTGTCTAGACATACCTAGTGCCTCTAAATAGTTGCTACAATGTAGACCATGCATGGAGTGCTATAGCACTCAGGTTCAACCAGAAATGCAATACTGGCTTTTAAAAGCAGATATTGCATTAAAGAAAGAGAGGTTGTTCATTTGTGGTGTTGGATTACCAATCACACCCCCCAACTCTTTGCACCTGGGTCAATTGCCCCTCTCACCTCACCTTAGCTAAGCTGTTTTTTGACTGTGCACAATTTACTGAAAGCTCAATTCATTGAAAACACAATTCACTGATACACATTTCACTGAAAGTGATATATGTCCTTTTCCCCACAGTTGTGCGACCCTGGAGTTAGTATATATATATATATATATATATATATATATATATATATATATATATATGTATAGTAAGGAAGGGTGTGGGGGACACCACCCCTCACCTATTTTAAATATTTTGAACTATATACATGGATCCTTGCAATTCCAATAAATTACTCTTTTCTAAACTTAATATATATCCAAAATATGTAGGAGGCTATGCCCCCCACCGCCGATGTGGGGTGGGGGGCAGTGCCCCCACACCTCCCCTTACTATATATACTAACTCCAGGGTCGCACAACAGTGGGGAATAGGCCATATATAAATTTCAGTGAAACATGTTTCAGTGAATAGCCCTAGACCCATATATATATATATATATATATATATATATATATATATATATATATATATATATATATATATATATATATATATATATATATATATATATATATATATATATATATATATATATATATGTGTGTGTGTGTGTATATATATATATATATATATATATATATATATATATATATATATATATATATATATATATATATATATATATATATATATATATATATATATATATATATATATATATGTGTGTGTGTGTCATCACCCTCATTTTCAGCTTTTTCTCCTTTCCCCATTATGAGTCATCACAGCAGAACAGTCCACAGAAAAACTGACAGTGGAATTTTAGGGATTTTACTGTTTCAGGTTGCCATCCCAGTACTCAACCTTCTGCATAAGGTATATACACACACACACACACACACACACACACACACACACACACACACACACACACACACACACACACACACACACACAGCCAATTTAGAGTGCCCAATCCACCTGCAGCATGGCTTTGGGATGTAGGAGGAAACCAAAGCACCTGGAGGAAACCCACACAACCACAAGGAGGACACGCAAACTCCACACAGAAGGCACCCCAGTCAAGAATCAAACTGGAGAACCTCTTGACCTCTTGCTGTGGGGGCAGCAAAGCTTACCACTGCACCACTGTGGAGGCCCATTTTTATATTTTCAACTAAACTTGGCAAAAGTTCTACAGGCAAAATTAATCACTTTCCTTGATTTTATTATTTTCTTCTGGGGTCATTTCTTCTGTTTTTCATTCTACGTATCTATATAACTACAGGTAGCATAAGCTATCTATCTATTTATTGATTTATTTATAAATAAATAAATAAATAAATTTTCATTCTATGTATCTATATAACTACAGGTAGCATAAGCTATCTCCCCATCATCTGAGTTTTATACGTGTGTACATATTCTGTCAACAATGATGAGCCTGCTTGTTATCTGACATACAAGAAAGGCACCTTTCTGGCATGAGTGAAATATTTCTCATAGCATTCTGATTGCACTCAGCAATGACAAAGTCTTGACATGCATTACTACTGCTAGTAACATTTTGATATAGTTTTTAATGATTTACAGGGTACAATAAATGTTTACAATACAATTTACATAAAAAATTGCTGCAAAAATGTTGCTTCTTCTGTCTGACTGCATTTGTTGAGATATCCTGCAACAGGCATGAAAGAAATATACAACACATGATGGCATTTTCCTGCTGGAAAACTACTTCTCAACAAAGGTCACATTGACAGACAAATGTTTAAAAAGAATATGAAGCAAAACTGTTTTGTGGCACAGTGTTAACCTGATTCCAGCTGACAAAAAACTATAAACTTTTTACTAATTGCCTTGCTAATGCAAGTGGCAGTGAAAGAGTTAAGAAAAATGCTATCAAGTCAAGAATCCCCAACAGAGAAATGCTGTGATGAAGAGCAGCTTTAATATGCATTATTGTTAATGCTTAGATCAGGTTTTGCTAATATTAATTTTGTGCTACATTTCTCAAAACGCTAATTTCCTTCCTCATTAACCAGAGGTGAGTGTGTGTGCCTTCTGTGGAAGGTTGGGTGCTGGGCTGACAACTCGACACTGTAAAACTCCACTGCCAATCATGAGCAGACAGGTGATCCGCTGTGGCGACCCCTAACCGGGAAACTCCAAAAGAAGAAGAAGAAGAAGAAGATTAGCCAGAGGCTTATTCAGTAGAACTATGACCCGACACCACTTCTAGTAGGTGTAGGGCACGTTTCTATGTGGTAATTGATATTTAAATACTACATTTAGATTATGTACTTTAAAAAATAATTCTACTGTCCACATTCCTTATCTCAGTGGTTTCACTGAGCATCTGTCATTGTAAGTCAGTGTCTATGCAACCACTATCTATTTTTTTCTTACCAGTAAATTCTGAAATAAGTTAATGAGGATGGATCCTAGGTTTATAGTGTTGCTTTGCCATGAATCCTGGAAGAAATATAAAGTAGAATAGGGATAGAAACTGCAAACATAGTTTATGCTTAATGAGTGATCTTCAGAATACTTCTGATTAAAAAAGCATAAGGCAAAGCACCACTAGTTACCATTTATTTATTAAGCTTATTTTTTGTAACTTGTAACTTTATTCAGCTTTCAAATACATAGATATTACTACACATGCAGTTCTGTTTCACAATAAAAACATTCAAAAAGAAAAAAGACACATTAAATAAACATATTGAAATAAGTCACAATAAAATACCCCTCCCACCCAACTCCTTACTCACTGTCAGAAAAATATTTACAAATTTATGTAAGGTTTAGCAATTCACCACTGCTATGAAATAGTGCTCTTATAGTATTAACTCTCACAAATATTTACTTGTTTTATGTATTTTTTCACCATTCAGTGTCTTATTATGCAGATTAAAAAGACAGTAACATCATTAGGCAATTGTCACGCATAGTGCCATAGAGAAGGCACAAGGTACAAGGTTCGATCTTGACCTCTGACCAATGTCTGTTTGGAGTTTGCATGTTCTCCCTGTGCCTCTGTGGGGTTTCTCCCATGTCTGAAAAAATATGTTGAGTGTTTCCATCTCAAACTCATCAATGAGTGGAGCTGTGGGGCAGCAGCACAGGCTCTACATGGGGCCTGAGTTGTACAGACCAACTGCTTTGGGCATCTGCTGTGGTGCACAGTATCCTCAAGATAGGAGAACATGGATCACAGACTGCAAGTGGTAGTTACTGGTGATAAGTGGGTTGAGGACCTGGCCTACTCTGATCCATGCCAGGGGACCCTTGTTAATGGGAAGGGTATATGTGCTCCTATTGGCCAGTGTTTGCCCATCATAAAGCCCAGCAGCCTTCCAGCGAGGAAGAAATAGGTGGAGTTGAACAAGATTGGCAGCACCTAAAAACAGCATGTGTTAGGACTACAGAAAAGATATAAGTCCAGGAATTCATCAAAAGGAGTGCTAGAAAAACTGGGAGATAGAAAAGGCTGACTAGGAAGGACTACTGGTTGGCTAGCAAGGAAGCTAAGAAAGAAGTTGCAATAGCAAAGAATAGGGCATTGGAGGCCCTCTACCATCTTCTGGAATGTGACTCAGTAAGTGCCACAAATAAACTATATCAGGTTGCAAGGCAAAGACAGAAAGATAAAGAAGATAGTCAGACACCCTGCATAAGGGATGCCAGCAACAACCTGTTCACCAGTCCACAGTACATCAAAGGCAGATGGAAGGAGTATTTCCAGAAGCTTCTGAATGAAGAAAAACCCATAAAAGCTGTACTGCCCCAGAAACAGCCTACTGCGAGAGAAGAAGAGGAGCCCACCATAGAAGAAGTAAGAACAGCACTAAGGAAAATGAAATCAGGGAAAGCAGCAGGGTCAGATGAGGTCACAGCAGATATGATAAAGATGCTGGGTGAGAAAGGGGAGAAATGGCTCCTGAGGGTACTAACAGCAATGTGGAGAGAAAGGTTTATCCCAGAATACTGGAGAATAAGCATACTTGTGTCAGTGTACAAGAACAAAGGGGACATCCACAACTGTGGGCAGTGCATAGACATCAACCTCCTATCACATTGCATGAGCGTTCTGGAGAGGGTGATTGATAAACGGATATGCAGAGTAGCAGAATGTAAGATGAGAGATGAGCAGTTTGGATTCAGATCAGGATGCAGCACAATTGACCCGATGTTTGCAGTGAGACAGATACTTGAGGTGAAGCTAGAGATGAGGAAAGAGTCCAACTGGCATTCCTAGACTTGGAGAAAGCATATGTCCAGGTCCCAAGAAAGCTGATCAGGGAATACTGCAGAGAGTCCCAGAAACATTGGTAGAATTATTGCAGGCTATGTACAAGGACCCAATGACTCAAGTACTAACAGTGTTCGGCCTCACAGAGGGGTTCCCATTGGGAGTGGGTGTACAGCAGAGTTCAGCTCCGAGCCCACTGCTGTTCATACTGGTGATGGACTACATTAGCAAACAGGTCAGAGGGGACAGATCAGCAAAGTTGCTCTATGCAGACGATGTTGCATTACAGGCAGACTCTGAGCTAGAACTTCAGCAAAGGATAAGAGAATGAAATACAAAACTGAAGGCACATGGGATGAAACTAAGCACAAGTAAGATAGTGGTAATGGCAGCAAATTGGGGAAATCAGAAGAAGCTGAGAATAGAAATAGAAGGGAAGATAGTGAAATAGGTAAACAGCTTCAAGTATCTGGGAGTGTGGTTGAGGAGAAGGGAAGTCTGAATGAAGAGGTCAAAGCTAGAATCAGAGGGACTGCAGCCAACTGGCATAGAATGTCAGGTGTAGTTTATGACAGAAGAATGCCAAAAAAGCTGAAACGTAAGGTGTACAAGGCAGTGGTATAACCAGTACTATTGTATGGTACAGAAACCTGGGCAATAAAGGCAGAACATTGAAGAAGGTACAAGTGATGGCAATTAAGTGCCTGAAAAGGGTTGTAGAATGCACACTGTGGGACAAATGATGAAATGAGGACATAAGTGCAGAAGCCAAAGTAGCTCCAATTGCAGAAAAAGATCAAAGAGAACAGATTACAGTGGTTTGGAGGTTTGGACATGTGCAGAAAAGCAGAAGACAATCTGGTGAAGAAGATTTGGGACAGAGAGAAATAAGGTAAGAGGAAGTGAGCATGTCCAGCAAAGGGATGGCTGGATTGTGTGAAAGAAGATCTGCGACAGTCAGGCATTAGTGTTGAAGAAGGCAGGAGTGTGGCAGTGAATCAAAAGACTTGGTAATAGTTAACATGATACCCCGACCCCATGTAGTAAAAAAATGTGAAAAAATGGGCTGATGATGATGATGATGATGTCATGCATAGTGTCTGTTTCCTTATACTTACAAACTCAGGCTCAGTCCAAATCCCAGTGGTTACAATGTGCTACTAGAAGGTTGACATTTATACATCACTGGTTCACAAAGTTCATTGACCACTAAATTACCTGCTATTACAGTTTCAGATGTTAAACTTCTTCAAAGTATTAAAGTAAGCATTTCATGAGCTTTGATTTCTATGGAAAAGTTTGTTAGTAATGCGATAGTAAACACCCAGCTGTTTTATGTACTTTTAAGCAGTAAATGCTTTAGACACAAATGCCTCTTCTGTGGTGTGACCCAGGATGAGCATTTAGTTACAACTATCTTGCTCAGTTGTTCTGAATACTCAAATAGAGATGGAAGTACCTAAAATAAAGCTCATTAGCCGCTCATTGCCTTAATTGTATGAGCTAAACTTTCAGTTCTAAGACAGAGAAAGAGCAGGAGAGAAATGTTGAGGATGCATGCTATGGGAGCATTTTATAGATAGTCGGAGGTAATCCTCAATACCACCCCCAGCAAAATCCTATAAAATACTCCCATGGTGTGTGTCTCCAACAGTGGCTGATAAGATGGAAGAATGCAATCATTAACAATGAGCTGAGCAGTCTGTAGATAGACATTGTGCCCCTCCAAGAAACAAGGTTGTGATCCTTTGGATGTCTCATGGAAAAAGATTGTACTTTTTTCTGGCATAGGAAACTTCCAGAAGAGACTAGACAACCAGGTGTTCATCTGACAATAAGGAACAACCTTGTTGGCTCAGTCATACCACCAAATGCATGAGCTGAGAGAATGCTGAACATCTGGCTATAAATATCAGAGGGCATGGTCAACAGCTTCAGTGTCTACACACTGACTTTAACTTCTGCCTAAGAAGTTAAGGACAATTTCCATGATGAATGTAGTACTGCCATCAGTGAGGTCTCTTCCCATGAACTGCCATTCATTCTGGGCTAGTTCAGTGCCAGAGCTGGCAGTCACCACTACAGCTGGCCATCCTCTCTGGGACAGATCAGAACAGGAAAAAATGAATGAAAACATGCAGATGTCTCCTTAAACTTGGCTCCCAACATGACCTCTGCATAACCAAAACATTATTCAGCATTAAACCCCAGCACACAGTTTTGTGGTGGCACCCAAGATCAAAACATTGGCACCAGCTTGACCTCATCCTCACCAAACACAGCAGTTTAGGTAGTGTCAGAATAACACACAGTTACCACAGTGCAGACCATGATACTAACCTCTTGCTTGTGTGTGGTAAGATGAACTGTCAACCACAAAAGAGAGGTTGCGCATTGACACAGGCAAGACTCATGACACTTCAAAAAAGGAATGGACGATGGGATCAAGCAAGCCATCAGTTGGACCACAGGTGAGGTCTTGAAAGACAGAAATAAGAAGATGGCATGCTAGGTGCAACACAGCTCACAGCTGTACACCAGAGAGACTGTAGTTACAGAGAGAGCCCTGAATGCCAATGAGCCTCTGCCAACCATGACTGAACTCTATGCTGATCCCACTTTAGAGGAATTCAATGGCACACTAAAAGCACTATCTTTTGGAAAAGTCCCTGGGAAAGATGGTATTCCCTCAGAAATCTTCAGATGTGTCAATGGTACCCTAGTCTCATAGCTGCATGCAATAGTTTGCCAATGCTGAAGAGAAAGCAGTATATTGTAAGATATGAGGAATGCTAACACCATTAATACCTCTAAGAACAAGGGTGACAAAAGTGACTGTAACAATTATGGAGGCATCTCCCTTCTTAGTAACAAGAGAAAGCTGTTTGCATGTTTTGTTCTGAAGAGGCTCCGCATTTCTGCAGAGAGAGTTTACCCCAAGTCTCATTGTGGGTTCAGAACTGAATGGTCTACCATAGAAAGGTTTTCTCTGTTAAACAACTACAAGGAAAGTGTAGGGAGCAGAACATACTTCGCCATATTGCCTTCATTGACTTGGCCAAGGCATTCAACTTCATCAGTAGGAAAGGTCTGTTCACGATTCTGTCTAAGACCGGCTGTCCGCCATCACTGCTCAGCATTATCAGGGCCTTTCATGAAGGCATGATGGGGACCATCATGTTTGACAGATCCACATCTGATCCTTTTAAGATTCACAGTGAAGTGAAGCAGGAGTGTGTCTTGGCTCCAATATTGTTCAGCATCTTATTTTCAGTTCTATTTAAATTTGCTTTCTGAACTGCAGCAGAGGTTATCTTTCTTTGAACCAAAATGGACAGCAACCTCTTCAAACTGCAGCGACTTTGATTGAAGACCAGGGTGCTTAAGCAGTGTTTAAGGGAGTTCCTGTTTGCTGACAATGTAACTATTTATTGCTGTTCACACTCAGCAGGAACTCCAGTCACTTATGACTTGCATGTAAAGAAACTGGGCTCACAATCAAGTTTAAAGACCCAGGTGATAGTCCAAAACATGGGCAATGAGCCATCTATCAGGGTGAGTGATTATGAGATGGAGGTCATCCATGCGTTCATGTACCTGGGCTCTATAATCTAGAACAACTTGTCACTTGATAGTGAGATCAACAAGCCCATTGGAAAAGCCACCACAAATTTTCCAGTCTGAAGAAGGAGTATGGGCAAACAATAAGCTCACTGATCACACCAAGGTTCAGGTTTGCACAGATTTTGTTTGGAGCACATCGATCACACTATTATATGCCTGTGAAACATGGATTTTACTCTCAAAATACCAGGAGTGGCTCAACGTACTCCAAATGCACTGCCTCAGGCACATACACAGTATTTTGTGGCAGGACAAGATCCCCAACAGCACAGTGCTTGAGAGGGCAAGCACTGCCTCCCTGTTCACTCTCCTGAAACAGAGGCATATGTGCTGGGTGGGTCATGTCTAATGCACAATGGGTGGCTGAATATCGAAAGAGCTCCTTTTTGGAGACCTGAATTCTGGAAAGAGGCCAACAGGGTGATTTAAATTGCACTTCAAGGACATGTGCAAGTGTGACCTCAGTGCTTTCTCCATCAGTATGAACACCTGGCATTCTCTTGCCTCAGAAAAGTATACTTGGAAACAGGAAGTGAAAGAAGCTATAAAAGTATGAAAGCCATAAAAGTATGAAACTACTTTTGCAAAAAGAGCAGAGGATAAAAGATTCCTCAGGAAGATATGTGCCTATGATACCTGACTGACATCTGCCTACTGCTGCTCAGAATGTGAAAAGGACTGCCACTCCCAGACTGGACAGCACAGCCTCAGATGATGCTGCGTGAATCGGTCCAATGGGGGCACAAACCCATGATCCCTTGAGATGGAAGGATGCTGGAAGAAAAATTAATTTGTGTGTGAGATAGACCTATCTGATCCACCGTATAAGCAAGTGTGTCTTTGGTAGTTCCATAGATTTCAGAACTTTTTAACAGAGAGAAGCTTTCAGAGGTTATCTGTGTTTGCCAGCAATGTGCTCTAAGATATGCAATGGGGCTGAATGATTTCAGATCAAAGCAAATCACAGTATAGCACCTTGTCATTTTTGAAAAGTACGCTAAACAAAGAGCTTTGGCTTTTCTTCTGCACAATCTTTTATCTGGTGAATACATCTAAAGGTGTTTCAGAACCTGACACAACTATCATTCACTACTGCTCTTACCTGTTACAGTAGCTGCCAGCCACTTCATTTTTTCCAAAGAGGGACTAAGTATAGAATTGACAAGCAACTTTAACAACGGCACCATAGTGCACTGTCTTTCTCCTTCTTTCTGTCTCTGTTATGTCTTATTCTAGTTTACAGCCTTTTCAACAGTGACAATGTAGAGGTTGGTTGTTCTCCACTATTTTAAAATCTTTTAGAGTATTTGAATACTTTTTATGAATACGTGAAGATTATCACAAAAAGAAGATGCATAATCTTATTTGCCTGCAGATAATTGTACAAATACTCCAATTATATGAAATACAAGGATCCAACAAGCTTATTTTGAGGTTTTATTTATGGTTTTCAGAAGGTTAGAAATGTCTAATTGACTATTGGGCCTTAGTTACTTCTGTCATTTAGTGCAATCAGATTGCTATGCCAAATGTTATCAGAACCACAAGTGAAAATCATAATATCTTCACAACTGCACTGTGGACAAATTCTTCAAATGTTGTACTTGGTTGAAACATGCTTTGCTTAATTTATCTTTTCTGTGTTCAGAGTTTGTCCTTGACTAATATCTAGATATCTCACTGGAGTTGCTGGGGCCAAAACTTCTTACCTGAAGGGGTAATGCAGAATTTTTCCCTTAAGATTGTAATCAGGGTTCAAAAACCATGTCAGTGACATTAATTTTTATCAAGACATTTGTGCAAACATAACAATGATTGTCTAGATTTACACAAAACACTGGTTGGATGGATATACACATTTATTCTACACTACTATTAGAGAACAATGGTCCTGTTAATCATAGTAAGTAAAACCACGATGTAAAAATTAAAATCCCTAATAGTACACTGTACTATAGAAATATGACTGACTACAGAGTGAATTTCACTTTTTTCATTATTTAGTCCATCCCCATGCCTTCGTTTAGAAACAGTCGGTAGCCTGGAGGTTTACTTTGTCACTTAAATTGCCTTTAACACATACATCATGGTTGTACAGAATGTCAGCTTAAGAAAAGGACTTCAATTAGCTGGAGTATTGTTCTGCCATGCACAGGTGATTTTGTAGACATGGTGTAACATCATTAAAGCACAACTATAAATCTCTGAAGGTCAGAGCTTCACTGTACAATGAAGTACACTGCAATTTTCAGTAGAAGAAGCCTATGATTATACCACTCTTCTTACATTCACACAAGTGATAACTAACTGTTGCATTCACATCTTGCAGATGCAGACATTTCAAGAGGCTTAAGTTTTTATTTTAACTCCGAAGCATAATAATAAAACAGTGTGATGACAATCAGTAACTATTCATCTTGCTAGTTTTCCAATTTCTGTTTAGCAGAACTATAATATCAGCTATGGATTTGATTAGTAACCGAGTAACACTGTAACCACAAAGGAAAAAAAAATATTTATTTAGATTTGGGGACCAGATATATTTCCAAGTCCAATAGTGGACTTGATTCCAAAAAAACATTGGACAGCCAATAAGGAACAGATGCTTTCAGGTGCAATTGCTTAAATATTTCTAAGTCTGTGGAAGGATCCAGTCTGTTTCCTTACTGATGGAGCCACGTCGACAGTAACAGAATATAATATTCTCTGCATGCTGCCTATCCATCGTATTGGACATTGCCCCAAACCTGTCAGTAATGTTGTAGAAAAATCTTCATCATCATCATCTTCTTTCGGCTGTTCCCGTTAGGGGTCGCCACAGCGGATCATTTCTTTCCATTTCTTCCTGGCCTATGCAAAACAAATACATTGCATTATTTATTCAATGTATCCTACCACTGCTAAAAAACGTGTAAAACAAATCAATTGCATTCTTTATTCAATGTATCCTACCACTGATCATACCTTTCAACATCTTAGCACAAGCAATTTGGACAAATCTATACATTTTTGGAAGGATATAAAGTCTGAAACTCAAATGTCTGAAATTATTTTCTGACTTCAGTGCTTAATGATTTGCCAGAAAAACACAGATTTTATGAAGAACAGGCCATAAATATGAGGCAAAAGTCTGGATATTCTGCAACATTCTGGACAGTTGAGAGGTCTGGTGCTGTTTGTTATAGATGCATAAAATCCCATAAGGAGCATCAGCACAGCTGCCAGACAGGGATACATGGCCTATATGACAGAATAATACAGTCTGAGAAGGCACAGAAATAATTAGTATGCTACAAGGAATAATAAGAAAGCATATCTCAGAAAAGCTGACAAACCAGAAATGGCAATTAACAGCATTAGATAGTAGGATGGTCGCAAAGAAAAATAATATAGTGCAGCTAAGTTACAGGAAAACAAAAATCAATGCATAAGATGACCTCTTACAAAGTCAGTAGATGTATTAGTGAGCTGTGATATTTCTGGAGCTAATTGCCTTTGTATATAAATTACAATGAAACCCTAGCTTTTTCAAGATGAATCTTGACAAATGGATGGGCATGCACAAATTCAGTCCTGATCTGAATAACTTTGCTTTCCTGGAGATAGGAGATACTTCATAAGGCCAGGCAACTGGCACTGTGTATATGATCTGTAGTACCTATGATCTTATGATTCTATGAATCAGAATGTAAACAACAGATTAGAAAAAATGATCAAGCAACTAATTTTTATCAAAACACAGAATTTGGTGGTAAAAATAACTGAAAAGCTGCATCAGCAATGACAAAATGTTGTCATTATAAGTAAAAGTGTAATAATGACCATTGCTTTTTTTAAGTCATGTCAAATAAGAACAGTCTGTCTTTATGAATGTGACATCAGAGAAATTGTTCATAGAAAAGAGATGATTATGGTTTGACTAAATATTACCAAAGTCTACAGCATACAGTTCCACTCAGGACACAGACAATTAGTGCAGAACCTAAGGGTATGGACAGTGTTATCAACTTTTTATGCAACAGAGTGCATAGTTATTTATACATTTTACAAATACAACTATATATAGATAAATAGATTAGACAGATCTATATCTATCTATCTATCTATCTATCTATCTATCTATCTATCTATCTATCTATCTATTTATCTATGGTCTCCCTTAATTTGGTTGACTGCCACTAATGTCAACCACTTTCCTGTCTGCCCAGTTTGGTCACCAAAAATGCTGATTGACATGGTGTGATAATGCTATAATACCAAGGTTTGGGAGTTTGCCTTTTCCCCAGTTTTGTGCAGCCTTGGAGGTGGTATATTTAATTAGCAGGGGTTCATAGGTGGAGGGGAACATGCATTTGTGCATTCAGATTTTTTTTTTTTGTAATTTTTTGGTCAATGTTTTTCCACATTGACATTTTGTGGTCTTGATGTTATTAGGTAGATCCATAAACATAGCCACCCGTCAATGTGAACATCGCCTCTAGGTGATTGCCACTGTTGAATTCCCTGACCCTATATGTACAAATTGTAAAAGGAGGCTGTGGATGGATGGATGGATGGATATAGATATATAGATGGATTAGATCAATAGATATTTTAGTTCAGCTTTATGACACTCATAAGTACAGCCATAATAGATCACAATTTCTAAAAACAAGGCACATCTCAAATATTTAAGAGAAAAAAATATCCTTTTTGAGGGGTAGGTACCTCTGCAGCTGTAACTGCCCCAGTTCTGTGATTACATTATCTCAGGCAAAGAACTTCTTGTGATACTGCAGTTTCAATGTTAACATAAAAAAAAAGAAAAAAACAGAATAAGGGTGTTGATGACTAGTGTGCTGACTGTGATAATTACACCATTTTACATCCCACACCCTGTAAGTAGGATCTTTAGTAACACATTCCTGGCCTGCTGAAATTTACCAATGTAGATAATCTGGGTAAATTTCTATAACAATTGTTTGCGGAGGGCCATGCTTTTGGAGTCTCTTGACAAGGTTTAAGTCTGATACAAATCTCAAATTTCTGGGTACAAGGCATACTTGCACTTGTTCCTTTTATGTCTTTATAAGGGATGCTGCACAGGAGGTAGATGAGATAGCTTGAGTTTTTGTGACTATGAAATAAATAGTTGGATGAACTGTCACTTTATCAGCAGTTGAAATTTCTGTTGGTGCCTCCACTATTCAACAAGCATAGTCACACAAATGGCAGCCAAGCTTCATTGTGAAAATGCACAATAATGCAAATTAGGCACCAAAACATAGGCTGTAAGTATAAATTATGGTGAACAAAAGCCTAAAAGGGCCTTGGGTGCTAATACTCTGACCAAAAAGTTAACAAAAGCAGGATGGGAAGGAAGGAAAGCAAATGGGATTTTTATCATGATCTGGGTAACACCAGGGAAAACTACATTAACTCTTCAATGATCACATGCTAGATATCACCTAGAACTCTGGGCATACATCTGAAGCTCAGACATCAGGAATAACCTAGGTATGGTAAAGCAGTTAAATTTACACAATGTGTATTGCAGGCCTCATGCGTGATTGTATGATGGAGAGAAAGGAAGTCAGAGGCAGAAACAGAGAAAGAAGGAGTAATGGAGAAAAAGAGAAAAAAATATCTTTTTTTATGTATGTCCTACTAAGGATGTTTAAAGCTGAAGAAGTGTTTACTAATTCAAGAGCATTAAGAAGAGAACTGCTTCACAGAAAGAGTGACTTCTTCAAACAACTACTCACTGGGGTCTGAGATGTATTAAAACAATGGCAAGGTTCCACAATGCATAGAGGCTGCACAGAAGGTTGTAGAGAAAGGAAAGGGAATGATATAGGTTCATAGGTTCATAGGACGATACTATGCTGTTGGCCTGGAGGCCCTTATGAGCCTAGCCAAGAATTTCACCAATGTTCCCACAAAGTCAGCACTTTAAAGATATCAATAAATCTAGGGATTATTATTTTTTTAACATAAGAGGTTATCTGGAGCATCTTTGACAGAATTAAAAAAAAAAGTGGAAGAGCCTGAAGGCATTGTTTGGTGTGGGGAGGGTTGAAACAAAAATGAATTGTGATGTTGGAAGTGATTAGGTCCTCAGGAACTCAGAAGCAAGAAACAGTAGTGAACCACCTCACAGATGGTTCTAAAGTGACCCTGCTATTACAAATATATATCAGATGTTAATTTTCAACAAATTTGTTTGCCTGAATCAAAGGAAGGGATATAGAAGTTAATGGGGGTGATCAGGCTATTTGCATACAGTATACATCTGCAGAGTCTAGCAGCCTGCATACAACAAAGATATAAGTCAGAAGGCCTAACCTAACGACCACATCAGCTGCAACTCCTAATAAAGAAAGCAGTTGGTTACATTCCTATTTGCTTACCCACATAGTCTGGCCCAGCTGATATTTGAGCAGGCAGGACTACCAGTGCTTTTGAGGTAAAATACTACAGCCACTAGGAAACCATTCGGTCTACAGCAACTTGTTTTCCCTTGATTTACTTTCTCCAAATGTTATGTTTTTTTTAATGCTGTGGCAGGAATAGAACACATTCCTAAGTCAGGGAATATTTAGCATTCATAAAATTAGTATTGTTTCATGCCTTGATATTTACTGTGAATGTTCTTCTCAGCACCTGCAGCATACCAAGCATTGTCTCGCTCAGATGGAGTATCTGCATGGATAACATATTTAAATATGCTTGAGAATTTTTTTGGTAGCATAGTTGCTCCCAGGATTATGGGAGCTGCCTGTTGTCCTTGTTCCTCATTGCTCTGATTACTGTCTGCATGTCTTGATATTTTAGTACATTGTATATCTAAATCATTAGGTGAGGCTATTTAGAGAGTAAATTTGCCTTTGTTTCTTTTTTCTTTATCTGCAACATTTAGCTGTCTTCCTCTTGCCTTTTTTTTAATATTTGATTTTGTATGATCCTGTATTATTATTAACATTTTTCATTTTCCAAAACCATCTGTGAATTGTGTTTTCAGTATTTCACAGCTATTGTGTACTGTGATGGTTCACAGCCTTTTTGGTCCTCAAGTCTGAAAAGACTTTTTTTTGTTCTCAATTTAAAGTTGAGTGGGATATCAGAATGGGAAATTCCACTTGACATAGAATACCTAGATATTCTTCAATTTCAAATAAAAACTGGCTAACAGAGACATTTACATTGCTATGCAATTTTAGGGATGAGAGCTGGAAAATATGAAAAACTGCTCTCTCAATAGAAAATCATAACCAATTTATCATTCTGTAAATTCTAACCAATATCTCCACAAGAAGGCACAAAGGAAGCTCCTTCTCCCCAACCCAGAACTCTATTGAATAAGCCTGAAAAATGGAGATTAAAGTTAATGACATTACAGTCAGCATCTCACCCAAAGAACACCCCCCCCAGCACAGATGCACTATCAGAATACCTATAGGTTTCATGTCACACTATGATTTCTTAAAGTTCTTCACTAAAGTTGCTTTTCATCTTCTGATTCCTCTACTCTGTCTCTCTTAAAATCCCTCAGGCAAGTCACCTCAACTAACTCTACCATTTTTATTAATGATTCACCTATATTTCCTTTAAATTTCTTTCTAGAAATGATATTTGAAAAAAAATGTTCTTCTCCTGGCACAGATAGACTTTATCCATAGTTTATTCTACTGTATAAAGATCATATACACCAGCCTTTAAAACATCTCTGCAACTTATGCGTTGTCAAAAATATCATGCCATTCCAGTGGAAAATTGCCAAGTCTAAGACCCTCCCCCAAACTTCTAACCCTAACTCAGTAAATTAATTTACACCCATCTCTATCCTCCATAACATAGAAAACAATCTTGAAAAAAAATCTACAAGCCCAACACATCTATACCAGTAAAATAGTATTTCCATTCAGGGAAAGTACAATGACCATCCTCTATACACTTCCAGATGATATACTTTGAAATAAGGACAGGATCTTCTAATAGAAGCCGTATTTATTGACTAATCAAAAGCATTTATCACAGTTGACACCACCTCTTCTAAACTTCCTCACTGCAGATGGCAGTAGTGAGACTTCCTTAACAGTAGGTACTTCAAAGTACAAATTTCTTCCACCTTCTCACCAGATGTTTACCTTACCACATATGATCCATAAGGAACTGTCCTGACCCAAATGCTATTGCTCCTATTTAGTAACCAGACTCCATTATACATTCACCTTTTATACATAAATTCTTTACACTGGCTACATGGTTATTTATACATCAGGCTCTATCCCTATTAGCATAAAAAACTGTAACAGAACTTTTCCAAACTCAGTAACTGAAAAGAAACTCAAAAATGCATACAAAACATTAAGAAAAATAAACAGTTTTTTTTTAAATTTCTCCAAATCTTTTGGGTTTCTAATACCATGATGGCAATGGACCCCATTCTTAAGTCAAAATACAATTAACGTTCATGAAATTAAGATTGTTTCAATCTTTGATGTCAGCCAAAAGTACTTTCCACGGCATCCGCAATGTGCACAGTAATGACTCCATCTGCAATTCATATGGGGCTACATGTATTTGCAACATACCGAAATACGACTGTAGATTCTTTTTATAAGACCAGTTGCTCCTACTATTACTGGAACTGTCTGGGTATCTTTCTTCCACATTGCTCTCATTTCTGCCTGCAGATCCTGACATTTTATGACTTTGTGTCTCTCTGTACGCAAGGCACTGTAGTCACTGGGTGTGGTAATTTCAATGATCAGTGCTACTTTTGTCTTTTTTTTTTTATGGACCACTATATCCGGTTTTCTAGCATCTATCTTTTGAACTGTTAGTAATGGGTGATCCCATGTGATGTAAACTTCATCAGCTTTTATGATGCATTGTGGCTCATGTTTCCAATGTTTTTCAGCCACTTCAGTATCATAATGTTTGCACAATCCGCAGTGCAACAGTCTTGTCACATTATAATGCCTTTCAGTATACAATCTTTCTGCCATTACAAAACCTACATTTGTTTGTTTCTCCCACATGTTCAATGGACTTTGTAAACCAGTGTGTATGTAGCCCACTGTCTTGGGTCACCAATATTAACCTTTCATTTCTTGTCTTGGTTTGAATTCGCCTTTCCTTAACAATTCCTGCATTCTTTCCTGATCAACATGTGGTTCATGCAGAAGTTTTATATACTTGGACTATGTTTATGAATTTTTCACATTTCTTGCCTTCTCATATGGTCCTTCACCTTATATTCTTGTTTCTGTTTTTTGGCACATTCAGTTGCTGCCTGATTTTTATCTACTTCTGGTTTAGGTTCATAGGTGTTTACTAGGCTAACGACCACAACGGCCTTTTTAAACCTAGCCATACGTCCCAAATCTTGATTTCCTTTCCTACTTGGCAGCGATATGCTTCTGCTAGATTAAGCAGACAAATCATCTTAGATTTATTCTCCTCATGTTTCAAAACTTCCACTATGTTTGGGTCTTGTGAGGTCAGTAAATATGTGTGAAGTCCCACTATTGCAGATCTATATATGTAATCAATTTCAAGGAGGCCCATCCCTCCTTCAGAACGGGTAATATATAATCTTGGTATGCAGTGATTTTTAAAAATCATTTGGTGAGCATGAAGCATTGTTCTTGTTTTCCTATCTTGTTTTCCTATCTAATCTATCCAGTACATTTTAGGGCCAGTCCATTACTCCAAAATTGTAAGTTAGAACAGGAAGAGCAAACTGGTTTATAGCTTGGATTTTGTTTCTAGATGTCAACACTGTTTCCAGGAATAATTTAAGTCTTCTAAAGTATTCCTTACTAAGTTTTATTCAAATTTGTTCATGTTTTATTGTTGATCCTTCATCAATTCCCAAATATTTATACACTCCCTCTTTCTCAAGTTCTTTTATATTACATTCTTGCCCCAAACTGATGCTTTTCTGGTGCTGCAGTTTTCCTGCTTTAAAGGTTGCTTTTGCACATTTATCAAGAACAAATGGCATTCTTATATCACCTGAAAAGGTTTTGACAACTTCCAGTTGTGCTTTAAGTTCCTCTTCTGATGAGCTATACAGTTTTATATCACCGACAAAGAGAAGATGAAATGTCTTTACACTTTGCTGTTTTCATGGAGCCAAATTATAGTCATGGCCTATACTGTTAAGTAGACAGCTTAATGGGTTATAGGCAAGGCAGAATAGCGGCAGTGACAAGGAGTCACCCTGGAATATCCCCCTTTGAATTTTTATCCCTGGGTTAATAATTTGTCCTTTATTATGGCTTAATTGCAAAGTGGTCTGCCACTGTTTCATTGTCACCGTAATGTAGTCAATCAGTGTAGGGTGTATCTTATATATTTTTAAACAATCTTTTATCCATGAATGTGGAATACTTTCAAATGCTTTTTCATAGACAATCCATGCCATACTTAGATTCTTCCCCTTTTTACAGTTCTCCACTATGACTTTATTTAACAACAAATGATCCTTTGTTCCATATGACTTTTTTATTGCCCTTTTGTTCTATTGCCATAATTGAGTTTTCTTCTAAATGACTATAAACTCTGTCAGCATCAATTCCCATGTATAGCTTAGATGTCATAAGAAGGCAAGTCATTGGTCTATAATTTTTAGGGTAGCTTGCATGTTCACTCTTAAGTAGGAGTATTGTTTTTCCTGTTGTTAGCCAGGTTGGTGTCTGTTCTGGGGGCACATATAAATAGTTCTTACTCATGGCTAAATCTTTGTGCAAAGATGTTAATACTTTAGGCACTGCATCTAGGCCTGGGGTTTTCCAAACAGAGGTGTTTTTAACTTTGTTTCAATCTGTCTGGTTATTACCTTTAAACATCTTATACTTTATTTTATTTCTTCTATCCATTTAGTGTTTTTGTCATGTTCCACAAGATCTTCATAGATACTTCTCCAAAATGTATATATTTCTTCTTTTTTTTGGCAGTCTTTCAAATCCTTTAGCATTGTTTCCCAATTCTCTATAAAATATTTTTGGGTCATCAATAAATTGCTTATTTTGTACTTTTCCTTTGTATTTATCTTTGTATCTTCTAAGTTTTTCCACCTGTGCTGAGATTTTTAGTTTATTTGCAATAGTGCATGATAGACCCTGGTCTGTTCTAATGCTGTGCATTGCTTTTATCATGTCTATCTTTCTTAGTATTTTTATTGATCTGTTCCCTCTCCTATATTCTTCTAACAGTGACACTTCTTATCTTAATTGCTTTATAGTTTTCTCTATTTGATACTTCCATGATGGTATTCGATTTCTCTCCTTCATTTCCTTCACTACGCAGTGTTTTTGAGGTAGAACTTTCTTGGTTATTAATTTAGCTGCACAATAATATATCCTGTTTAGTTCTGTTATATTGCATGGATCTTTATGGACAGTCCCAATTGTTGTGTTCATTTGTTTTATCAAACTTCTGACTTTTTGGGTTTTATTGACCTTCTGCAGTCTATTTCATTGATCTTAATATGTCTATCTATGTCTATTAAATCAAACAATTCTTCTCTTAGCTCATTTTCTTCTAAACTGAGGGCACATTTTGTGTTTTCCATTTCCTGTAGGGCATTCTATAGAAGGTTCTATAGCATCTTCCTGTGGCACATTCTCTTTAATTTCATCCTGTGCCATCCATTGCTCTGTCACATGGGACCTCACTGGCCTATCACTCATCAACATTGGCTGCATCAGAGTTTCCACAGTTTCCTGTCCCTTCTCTTGCTGTCCAGCTTCAAGTGAACATTTACATTGGTTTCCTGTGGAAGGCTCCAAAATATCTTCATATGGCACCTGACTAATTGCTTCCCATTCCACTGGTTTCCCTTTACTTTGGATATCCATTGCTCTATCCTGTTGTGGTATTTTCTGAATTAGATTTTCTACACTGAATCCTTCACTTTGTAGGGACTCCATAACTTCAGTTTCTATTTCGTTAGCTTCTCCATTACTAATCTCCTTTTCTACCTTTTCTCTTTGTCTTCTTATTTTTTGTATTGTAAAGTTTTCCATGTCCAGATTCGTTTGCCTATATTTCTTTTCAAATATCTTTGGTGCTGCTCTTTTTTATTTTATTTTATTTTAGTTATTTATTTTATTTTACATTTGTTAACTGGGAAAGTCCGAATGGACACAGGTCCATTTTCAGCGGAGGCCCGGGGAGATAAGCTCCAAACAATACATACATAGAATAACAGGAAATTGCATGGAGCATTCATTTCATGTTATGAGAGCTTTCATTGCATACACACAAAGAGATGATACATACAGTATGGAATACATTAAATTAACAGTTCATACAAAAGTCAAACATTGAGGTATAGAGTATCAAAAGACATCTACTCAAAAGACCTAAAAAGAGACAGCATTTCTTATTCATGAAACAGACTGTCTGAGAGTAGTTGGAGTACAAAGGAGTTATCTTTTTAAGAGTTAGGCTGGTGAATGGCATGAGCATAGCCAATTATTCTGAAAAAGTTTTTTCAGGAGTTTTTTAAACTGAGTAGTGGAGGTGGTAGAGGTTGTATGGCTTGGTTGGGTATTCCATATTTTGGCAATGGTGCTGATAAAAAGGGATTTGCCAGCATCATTTCCATGCTTGATGACTTTTGTGAGGTTTTGGTTGCTGGATCTCTGAGTTCTAGTGGGGATGTGTGGTTGTATGAGTTCCTGCAGTGCAGGGGTTAGGTTGGGAAAGTAGTTTGTGAGCAGTAGATATTTGGTTGAGTAGTAGCATGTGACGTAGCTCCAACCAGTTGACTTGCTTAAGTGACAGACAGTGATGGGACCTATAAGGGGATTCGGTAGCAAATTTAGCGATTTTGTTGTAACAAGATTCCATTTTATTTAGGTTGGTTTGTCGGAGATTAGTTAAGATGGGAGAGGCATATAAGAGGACAGAAAGGAGATAGGTCCTTACAATGGTTGCTTTGGTGTTATTAGTCATAAAGCTTGTATTCCTATAAAGGAGTCCAAGTTTTTAGTTAACCTTCTTGATGGTTTGAGCAATGTAGATGTCGAATTTAAGACTGTTGTCAATTTCAACACCTAGCAGTTTTGTGTGTGTGGTAGGGCTGACTTGAGTGTTGTCTTTGGATTTGATGGAGAAGCTAGTTTTGCTTTCTCCTTTGCATAAATATTGCACCATATTAAATCTCTTTTTCTTTCCCATGTCCATATTTCTTCTTCAGATGTCAACTGATCTTCCTGCTTCTCCTTACTTTGGGGACTCATTCCATCATACTGTGATGTAACCTGTGTTAGACCTTCTACACCAAATCCTTCACTTGGCAGGCAGTCCATAACTTCAACTTCTGTTTGGTCCTCCACATGTGCTAGATAAAATTCCCTCCAATTGAACCATTACTTGTGCAAATAAGGAGTCTTTCAAAACAAAACAGGGTCACAGATATTTAGGAATTTGGCTTGATCCTGCACTTAATTTTCAATATTAAATACTGGTTACAGAAAACAACTTGAACCCAATTCCTCTTCTGGACAAGAAAGATTTCCCTCTTCCCGTCATCTGTAGGCAGAGTAGTTATTGGTAAAGGTATTTTACTCCCTCAGCTAGAGTCTAAACTACCAATTATTGTCTCAGCCGTTTAAAAGAAACTTATGTTTAGACTAAAAATTATTGCCTCAGCTTTTTAAAAGAAACTTGTGTCTTTCAGTCTTCATCAAACAATATATGCAGGTTTATAACTGTCTCAGAAATATGAGAAATCACTGCATCCTTCTATAAAAATCCTAATGTTTAAATGGCCACATGGTGCAAAATGATAAAACCTTACTGCACCCCAGATATCTCATGTTCAAGTAGCACATGGGCATTGGAGGGGTAGAAAGGGGAAGATAAGAATGAGTGACTAATGTCAACTTACTCATACTGGAGGAAGGGAGGCAGCTTAGGCTAATGGCAATAAAAACAGCATTACATAACTGATGAGATCCATGCTGCCTAAGTGAGGTGCCACTTAGTTGGAAAGTTGAGCATGCTTGGATACTGGAAGGCATGTGCAGTTGGAAGCAATTATAGAGCCTGCAATGCTGCCCTGGGTGGTGGGAGTTATGGCATACTCCCCAGCAGGGTGTATATTATGTAGTCAAAGCTACTAAATCTCGACTACCCTTTCATCGACACGTGTGTTGAACGTTCAGTAGACCGAATGGCCACATCATTGATTTCTGTCCAAGTGAAAGAAATAGGTAGGCCAACTATGCACGACACAATATAACAAACACTATGAAGTAGGGGGCTGTGTCCCCCATACCCCCCTAACTAAATATACTAACTCTGAGATCACACTACAGTGGGGAAAAGGGCAGATTTAAAACAACGGCCAACTGATTTTGTTCCCTTGGAAAAAAATTGATGATGTGGCTGTTCACTCAAGTGGACATTCGACACATATGTGTCGATGAAAGGGTAGTCGAGATTTAGTACTTTCGACTACATAATATAGACCCTGCCCAGCAGCAGTATGACACTGCACCATTGTCCTCAATCTCCTCATCATTTCTAAGTGTGGGTTAGGTTAAGCCAGAGGGAATCTAAGGTGGGTCCAGTAAATCCAGTGAACAAGTAGAAGAGATGGTGTTAACTGCATGGAGGAAAACAATGCCAAATTGTTATCTATCCCCCAAAAATTACCTTCTATAAGAAACTCTGATCTTCAAATTCATCAACCAAGAAAACATTCCCTACTTCATAGATAGATTGGCAGAGAGACCCCCTACCACCATATAGACTGAGATCTCTCTCTCTCTCTGCATCTACTCCAAACCTAAATACACCCCACACTCGTCTCAGTTGCACTGAACATGCATAGTTTATCCTGGCCCCTAAAATGGGAAGCCAATCTGGAGCAAATCATATCAACTGTACCATTCAATACATTCTTTTGAGAACTCTAAAATTACATCTTGAAGCAAAAAAATGTAAATGCTTCAAAACTGGCTCATTCACCTAAAATGGAATTCAGCTCCTTTTTAAAGGCATAAACCCTTCACTACTAACCCCTTCCTCTGAATAATCCCGTAATGTCTCCATTTTATATATGATTGTTCGATTGTTAATTAATCCATGTTCATGAGCAACCCTCCTTTAGCACTAGTATCACCTCTCGTACAAGACTTATTTATATTATGGTTGGTGCCTACATCATGATAAAAGACACACCTCTCACGTGTATTTGGTGATCTTTGCTGGCATCTTGGAATGTTTTTGAGTTTGTGCAGTTTACTGTCATGTATATATTTGCTTTGTTTGATATGTTTTTGTATTTGCGCACTGCAAATACACTTTTTCTTCTACATTAAAATATACAAGTGTTCTAGATACATGCACAAAGATGTTTCTAGACACTTTACGTGGACTGTAGAATAGCAGTAATAATCCCGGTGATTGTAGAAATCAAATGCTTTGGTATAGCTATTAATGTCTATTATTTTTTTCTGGGCTAAACTTAAAAATAGTCCAGTAGGTTCTGTGTTAAATCCGAATCAACAAATGCATATATACATAAAGCGATGTTACACATTTTGTAACTAGCACATTTGGTTAACCGTAGCCCATTTTCAGCTTTTACATTGAGAAGAGTTGTCCAAAAACAAGTGTCCCCAGAAGATAGTCTTTGGACACCACTAGCAAACTATTCTGAGATGGAAAGGAACTCTCTCTCATACCTTAATGTTTTGCGTCCCATCAATTAACCAACATTTTAATCACTGAGATAAAAATAAATTGACATTTAATACTTTTAGTATGTCAATCATTCCCGTAAGTCAAAAAGCCTTAAAATGGTGAAATTAGTAGCACATACTCTCACTCCTTCATCTAGTTCTGCTCTTACCTCTTCTGAGAAACGTGACAAGATTCAGAAGCAATAACTCCTCTTATCAAAATCAATTTCCAGTCTGACACAAGCAAGTCTCCTGTGTTATTTTGTATAAACTCATCACTGATATGACCTTCTCCCCACTTTGTGAGTTAGTATAACTGCAACCTTTTGCTATAGGTTAGGGATGTGTCTGCTTGCACAACAGGAGTTCAGTTAGATTTATCTGACTGCATCGGAAAACTCCAGACATGCTGTCTGTCCCATGGAACTTAAAGTTTACTTGCAGCAGTTATCATATCTGTATTTAATTAATTGATGCCCCATCACAGTTTTTCTAGCACATTTACGTATTTATTTGCATATGCTGAGGTTTACACAAAAGTGTCTGTAGGCATATTTATTATATCCTATCACAGAGTGATAACTTCATTGTTTATCAATTGCATGTTACATTCACATTTTTTGCATTCATTTTTCTGTTCTAATTAAAAAAAAAAAACAAAGCAACTGCTTTTGGTCTTATGACCAAACTGATTTTATAGTTCTGATGAACTGGAGAGGAAAGAAAGCAGGTTCTGTGTGTTATTTGATCTATACTTAATTTTAGAAAGATTTATAGTATCTGTTTTCTTTTCTGCTGCATAGTATATCATTATTATTTTTTTGTGATTCCATATAAGTTTGGTTCTGTTGATCTGCCTTGAATATTTGTTTCTTACCTCTATTTGTTCATGAATACAAAAAAAAAACTGCAGCTTAACTGGGTTTTTCTTGCAGTTTTTTAAAGAATGGCTTGTCAGTGTGACCTTTTCACCCTTTGGTTTGGATGTTAGTTGGATTATTTTGCAGGCACTTTAATGTTTATTTGAATCAGCTGGGTTTAATGACTTTATGTTTCTGAATTATAGCCAAACAATCCACTTATGTTGATGAGGTTGATAAAAAAGGACAATATATGCATGTCCACATCTAGTGGGGTTTGGCTTTATTGGCCCAAATGTAGAATACAGCCATAAAGACTTAAAAAATAAAAAGTCATAGGCATGATGTCCTTAAGGGGTCATTTGCATATATCCCATGGGCCTCCATTACAGGAGGATTAAAGTAACACACAGTGAAAATTCTAGCTTGGCTGGGTTTTTCTTGTAGTTTTTAACTGAATGATTAATACTATCATAGAACCCACTGATAATATTCTGAGAGATTTTAGTTGGCTAATTAAGTAGGGTCTCCCTGTCTATTTTCTTATGAATGCATTTTATTTCATAGTTTCTAATAGTGATGTCTTATGGGTGGTGAGTTCAAATGCTACACTCCTACTACTTATTTATATATACTAATTCTGAGCCTTACAATAAGGAGAATACTTCAATGCAACACATCCTCTGGTTTACTATAAATATTCCCCATTGTTACCTTTTCAGTCCCATTATTCTGACAGTTACTAAAGCCCTTCTCTGAATTCCAACAGGGACCACAAGTGCTTGCACACTTTGCCACAATACTTTGTTCGCTCATTGTCAAAAGGGGAAAGTGTCATTCAACTGACAGTCCTTAAAGCGAGTGAGGAGCACTCTAGCAATCTGATGAAGGGCTGATAGCCTGAAAGAGCTTATCCACTCTGTTTTTTTTTTTTTTGGTTATTTTAAAAGTGGTTGTTGAGAAGAAATGTACATATTCTGATGATTTTTTTACATTTTAAAGTACATTCTGGCATGTTGACAAGTTTCAGGATATTTACAGCAGTCAGGGAAAGGCTGTCCAATGTCACCACTATTTTTTGCAGTGTAACTTGAGCCATTCACTATGTTGATGAAGATGAAACTTGAAGGGCTATAAAGCAAGGGCAGAAAATGTTGAAATGTCTTTGCAGATGATGTCTTAATGTTTTTGACAGATTTAACATGGAACAATATGAGTCTGTTAATATTTCTAGTTTCAAGGAAAACAACATATAAGTGAGACCAGTGAATATAAACTGTGTCCATTCCTTGATGTTAAAGAGTGATTATTAGCTGTTTGGGTTCTGGCTGGGGATCTTCTCAGAAGTGTTTATTAGTAACATGTATAGCAATTTCAAGACTAGGTGAAAGGAGGGTAATTAGAAGTGGAAAATAAAATGTTTGGGGGTGGATATGATACAAAAGTAGATTAACATACTATTGGAATTATCTGTCTAATGTAAAATGGAAAATACTGGTAAATACTGTTAATTAAAGATGGAGGCAGCTTTGGTAGATATGAATTTGAGCCTTATATCAATGAAAAGTAGAGATGCTATGTGTTGATAGAAGGTATTAGTTATATACCAACCTTATTAAGTAGGCAAGAAGTTATGTTTTGTGTAAAAATATTCCTGCATATAGATGAGACTACATTATAAGTTCCAGAAGGGTGATACTTAAAATATTTTAGGAACAGGAGAAAAGATGTAACGTTTATTGGAGACTGGTATACTAAGAAACCAGTATAACAGAAATATTGGTGCTGAATTTTTACAAATGGGATATGAAGGGTTGCTTAGTATAACTTGAGATTTGGGTTTATCAGTCTGGCTGAAAAAGTGTTATCTTATGACGTGTATCACTACTGATGGATGCTACCGGAAAATGCCCATCTATAGGACTTCAATGTCAGGAAGATGTAAGAGGCTAGGAACGAGAATAATCCACAACTGGAAGAGGAGAAGGGTATATGCATACTTGGGAAATATTTGTCCGATGCCTATATATGCTACTAAAACATGCTTGTTTATAATCTTTGCAATTAGATGTGTTAACAATGTTACACTCCACAGTGGTTGAAGAAGACATTTTCAAATGCATATGTGCTTTGCTGAAGGTGTGAACAAAGTGGGCTGTACAGATGAGAATATATTCTTGGTCCAGTCAGTCCATAGATACAATTGAAAAAATAGCATGCTAGGAAGGTGCAGTAATGCTATATAGTGTAGTGTTATGGAGAAGTCAACACAAAAAATGTTGGAGCATTATGCAATAGATTCAATACCTCAAAAGATGTTACTATGAAGTCTGCATCCCTGGTAACAAAACCTATTACTTACCAGGTAAGTCCCTGAACTAATTGTCCAGCTGAAGTTTAAAACATTTCAAATTTGAAACTTGCATTATACTCAGTGAAAACTGATTTTACATGCTAACAGACTTTTTTATTTGTATAACTATGGTCTGAAATGTTTCAGTATTCACTGATACGTAAAGGTTTCTTGTAACAACATGCTTCAGAAAGGAAATCCCTATAGTCCTGATAAGGAGATCAACTCAATGATATTTATATAATACCATTACCGAGCCCCCTCTGTTATGCCTAAAATATATTGAGTGCAATTACAAAGTTTCCTGGTATTACAGGTAGGGAAAAGAAGACACATTTTTGATTTTTTTTTTTATAAAGAGTTCTAAATTCTTTCCAAGTTAGCATTATTTCCAAGTGAGGTCTTATCCTTTATAGTGAGGACTCATGATAGCAGGACTTTGAGAAAAGTTAAAACATAAACTACCTTTAATAATACAATAGCATTCTTCTAATTATTACACTAACAATATCACCAAATATAAGACTGTTATCATGATACTTTGGTGAGCTATTAATCTAGATTACGTCAAGCTGTTATTAGTGGAATGAGAGTATGGTGCATTCCTAGCACTAAAATTTAGAATAGTGTTATAACGGTTGTTAAACTAAAGTTGTTTTTACTACTCTAAGTAACCAGTCTAAGAAAAAGTCACTGAAATATCTTTTGGTCATTCAAATAAGTCATAGACATACTGTACATGCTGTGGCATCATCAGTAAAATTGCTAACCCAGGTTGCCTCATGACAGGCATTGTTGGGATGAATGCATTAAATAAAAAAGGTCTTAAAACATATGCATGACTGATACTTTTGTTGACTATGCAAGAACTAGAAAGGAAATAATGTATACTAGCCCTATAAAGGGGACACAGAAGACAGTTACTGATCCATTTCACCATTACAGCCAATCACAGAAGACTTACATTAGGGAAGGACAGAAGTGAATACATTGACAAAGGCAACATAAATAATGTAAACAAAAATGGATCAGTGGCTTCTGAAACATTATAGGAAAAGCTCCATAGGTTTGTAGAACAAAGCCTTCAGATGATGAAGCCATTTCAACTCAACATTTAAAAAGACTAGTGAGATGAGAATAGGAATCCTATCAAAAGTTCTGTTTCAAATTCATTTACAATGTTTCTTGTTCATAGGTTCATAGGTTCATAGGTAGGTACTAGGCTATCTGCCCAAAGGCATTTATAAGCCTAGCCAGAATGTGTTGGCTTTCGCCACCCCCTTAGATTAGTTCCCTGTGCCTCTGTCCAGCAGATCCACTGAAGTGATCCCTGGGGTAAACTTTCTGTTTCCCATCCACTCATCAAGGTTTCTTTTGAAGAGTGTTAGCAAGGAGCTCTGCCTAATGTAGATTGGAATCTTGTTCCAAAGCATGGGAAGTCTCTGGGACAGGAATCTATCCCTCCAGCACGTCCTATTTATTGTTGTGGTGAGGTTTAGATCCCTAGATCATGTGGCTCGAGGGGATAAAGTTTTCTTTAGGTGGAGCATGTCCATCAATTCTGGGTTGGATATGGCCTTGTATGTCAGGCAGAGATCACCTCTGAGTAGGCGGTATGCAACTGAGTACAGCTGGAGTTTCTTCAGTTGAGCTGCATAGGGCATCTGTCTGAGGCCAGTGATCCTCTTGGTGAGGTACTTCGGTGGTCTTTCCAGCTGTTGCAGGTGTCTTGTAAGGTACATCCCAAATGGGGCGTTGTACTCTATGATGGGTCTAATGAGTAGAGGGATACAATGACCTATTTTGATCTGGATGCGAACCCTTTTGTGATTAGGTGGGCCACGTAGAAGGATTTTCTAACCACTTTGGCGGTGTGATTATCAAAGGTGAGATTACTATCTACTTGGGTCCCCAGATCTCTTAGTACCTCTTCCATATTTAGGGGACTACCACCTGTGTAGTAGTTTGTGGGTACTTTGTTTTTTCCAAAGGGGATGACTATGCACTTTTTGGCATTTAGCTTGAGGCCATGATTCTGACACCAGGTATCTGTCTCAGTGAGACCCTTTTGCAGGATGTCTGTGTCAGCCAGAGAGTCAATTATAGCCCCTTTTTTCAGTCGTCTGCGAACTTGGTCAGCCATAGTCCACCTGTGCTTGCCTGTAGCTCTGAGAAGTATATGCCGAACAGGATGGGTCCTAGGACTGAGCCCTGGGGAATGGCACCTGTAACCGGTTTAGAGTCAGACATAGCTCCTGCAACTCTCACCATGTGGGTTCTGTCCTTGAGCCAACTGGCAATCCATCTTGTGATGTAGGGGTTTATGTTCAGGCTGGTGAGCTTGTCTATAATACCAGGATGGGGAATGGTGTTGAAGGCCTTTGCGCTGTTTAGGTAGGCTGTGTGTACCACCTTTCCCTCATCTCTAGCCTTGGTAACTGTCTCAAAGAAGTCCACCATGTTTAGGAGGCATGATCTGCCCTTAACAAAGCTGAACTGGGTAGGGTCCAGTGTTTGGAGGTTTCCAATGTCTCTGTTAATGAGTTCCATAATGATGCACTCCATAGCCTTGCAGACTAAGCTAGTCAGGCTTATAGGGCGATAGTTCCGGTCACCTGTTGTGGCTCCACCTTTGTGGAGCGGAATAACCATTGCTGTGTGTCACTCTATGGGTATGTAGCCTGTGAAGAGGCTGGGTTTGAACAGTGTGTTTAGGTGAGGGGTTAGTTCGTCTTTGAGCTCATGTAGGACACAGCCTGTGACACTGTCCGGTCCCATTGATGCTGTGTTTTTGGCTTTGGAGAGAGCTGTTTTAACCTGAGTGTCTGTGATTTCAGGGACTCTACATTCTTCTGGTATGGTTATGGGACCTTTTGGCGATGAGAGGGGGGTGAAGTTTGTGCTGAACCTGTCTGCCACGATGTTGGTGATATCGGTCGGTTCAGTGTATTTTGTGACATTCTGCACTAACTCTGAGCAGATCTGAGCATTGCCACTTAGATTCTTGACATAGCTAAAGAATGCCTTGTGGTTATCTTTGGAGTCCTTGGCAATTTTTCTTTCGAAGCTCGCCTTGGATGATTTTATGAGGGATCGTAGTTTCTTGCTGATACTGATCAGGCATGTCTTCCCTTCTTGGGATTTTACTCTTTTCTGTACTAGTTTCCTCTTTCTATTGTATATCTTGTTTATGGCAGGAGTCCACCAGACTGGTTTTCATTTCTTGGAGGAGTGAGTCTTGGTTTTGCTTGGGATAGCACGATCCATGCATTCTTGTAGGTGCCCGTAGAATTTATTTATTTATTTATTTATTTTATTTTACATTTGTTAACCGGGCTAGTCCAACTGGATACATGTCCATTTTCAGTGGAGGCCCGAGGAGAAAAGCTCCGCTAACTACTACTTAACAAGTTAAAAAAATATACAGAATTATGCAATAAAAAGAAAACATTTGCTTTAAATTTCTTCCAGAATGTATAGACACAAGAGTACAATATGAGACTTAGCAGGTGAATAAGATTAGATATTTTACTTAGTTACAGTATTACTACATTATACGTGAGAAGCAAAATTAGATTTATGTCTTTTAATAGAGAGAGAGAGAGATAGGAATAATTAAGAAGTGGAAGGTGTGGTATACTTGAGTTAGAAGGAGAAGGAGAGGGAGGTCAGAAGAAAGGGAGGAGGGAAAAAAGAAAGAAGTTAGCCAGGGTTATGGCAAGAGCATAGCCAGTGGTTGGTTAGGAAGATTTTGAGTTTGTTTTTAAATAGTGGAATTGAGGTCAGGGATGTGAGGTCTGGTGGTAGTTGATTCCAAATTTTGCCAACTGAGTTGGAAAATGTGGAGTCACCTGCTATGTTATTTGATAGAGAAGTTTGAATCAGTATTTTGTTAGAGGAGCGAAGGTTCTTCAAATTGGTATAGGGTTTTATAAGGGTGGAGAGCATTGGTGTGTTCTCTAGGTGATGAAGGGCTTTGTGGGCAATTGTAAGTTGATAGTATTGTATTAGGTGGGGTAGTTCCAGCCAACCTAGTTTTGTGAGATTCAAGCAATGGTGAGTCCTATATGGAGAGGCTGTAGCAAATCTGGCAATGTTGTTGTATGATGTGGCTAGTTTATTGAGATTAAACTTAGAAAGATTAGTGTATATGGGGGAAACATATAATAGGGTAGAGATTAAGTGGGTTCTGGCTATATTAGATCTGGCTTCAGGAGTTAAGCAAGATTTGATTCTGTAGAGAGAACCTAGTTTTCTGTTAGTTGTTTTATTGTTGAGTTAATATGAAAGTCAAATTTTAGTTGGTTGTCAATAGTAATACCCAAGAGTTTGGTTGTTTGGTCTGGAGTGATGAGTGTGCCATTATTGGATGTGAGTGTGAAATCCATTGAGGGAGACAGGTGTGTGGGTGGAAAGATGAGAAGTTTTGTTTTCTTGGGGTTGAGGAGGAGACAATGATTAGCGAACCATTGCTCTATGGTGGTGAAGGTTTTTTGTGTGAGGGAGTGAAGTTCAGTCTGAGTTGAGGCAGAGCAAATGATGGTAGTGTCATCTGCATATTGAATACAGATAGATAGGGGTGTGGATAGATGAAGGTCATTTATAAAAATGGAAAACAGAAGAGGACCTAAGATGGAGCCCTGAGGGACTCCTATAGAGGTGGGGAGAAGATCAGAGAGATGGTTGTCCCAGAGAACTGCCTGTTTGCGATTTTCGAGATAGGATGTGAACCAGCTTAATGCAAGATTGTCCAGAGAGAGGGATTTTAAACGATGTAAGAGGAGTTGGTGATTAACCATGTCAAAGGCTTTTGACAGGTCAACAAAGAATGCTGAAGAGGGAGTATTATTGTTGCGATTTTTGTTTATAGAGTCTATGAAGGATAGTAAGGCTGTGGTAGTACTGTGGCATGGTTGAAAGCCATGTTGGCAGTTAGCTAGGAGATTGAAGTTTAGTAGGTGGTTAAGTAACTGTTTGTGGATGCATTTCTCCATTATTTTTGCAAGAGGGGATAGTAAAGCTATGGGGCAGAAGTTAGAATACTCTGTAGAGTCACCTCCTTTGAAAAGGGGGATAATATATGAGATTTTCCATACTGAGGGGATAGTACTTTCCTTTAAGGTCCTATTAATCAATACAGAGATGGGGTAGGCTATTGCTTTTGCACTTAGTTGGAGGTATTCTGCTGGTAGTTTGTCAGCTGAGGGGGTTGTTGGTTTAAGTTTTTGAAGTAAGGACAATATATAGGAGGTGGGTATAGGTTTAAGATGAAATGGGGGGTGGAGCTAGGGGTTAATATTTTGGAGGTATCAGGGTTTTGTTGGTTAGCTAGTTTTAGTATAGCTGAAGTAAAGAAGGTATTAAAGGCATTAGCTGTTTGTAAAAGAGAGTCAGGGTTAGAGCCTAGTGGATTAGGTGTGACAGCTTTGGCAGGGGATAGCAGTGTGTTAATAGCGGTGCAAAATTTATGTGGTTGGTGAAGGGAAGATTGTTGTAGTTGAGTATAGAAGTTTCTTTTATCTTTTAGGATGGCTTGTTTTGTCATATTTCTTTTTTGTTTAAAAGTGAGATGATCTGTTATGTTTTTAGTGGTTCGCCATTTGGTCCAGGCTTTGTTTCTATAAAGTATTAGTTGTCTGGTTGTGTTTGAGAGCCATTCGTCTGTCTTAGCTTTCATTTGTATTGAACGCAAGGGGGCATGGTGTTCAAGGATGTTGAGAAAAGTATTACTGAAATGGTTAACAGCATCCTCTATAGGGAGAGCTTTAAGAGGTGACCAGTTAACTTGCATAAGTTCATTCTGAAACAGATTGGGGTCAAAATGTTTTTTACTACGGGAGAATCGAACTTGGGTTGGGATAGAAAAACTAGTTTTATGCCTGATAATATAGGTTAGGGAGTGATCGCTGAGGTCATCTGGGAGGGTTCCTGTTGTATATTTTTCCTGGGGACTATTCGTTAAGATCCAGTCAAGTATGGTTTCTTTATTATTACATTTGTTTGTTCTTGTTGGGGAGGTTATGTTTTGTGTGAAGCCATGGAGGTTAATAAGGTTAGATGGATTAGCATGATTACATAAGTTCCAGTCAATATTAAAGTCTCCTAGGAGTATAGTTTCCTGTAGGAGGTTAAGTGAAAGCCAGTTTAGTAGGTCTTCCAATATGGTAAGATTTTTGCCAGGGGGAATATAGGTACAGATAATATTAATAGTTTTGTGAGGGTTGAGTTGAAGTTTTGAAATAATAATTTCAACATTAGTGTCAGTTGGGAGGGTATGATTTGTTTTACTTATTTGCAATCCGGGTTTATAAAATATAGCTACTCTGTCACCTTTTTTGTTTAAGCGGTCTTGTCTGAGGATATTGTAGCCAGGGGGGACTATTTCATTATCTTTTATTGAAGGTTTGAGCCAAGTTTCAGTTAGACAGAGAATGTCAAACTGTTGGACATCTAGAAGAGCATGGATTAGTGGAACTTTATTACAAATGCTACGTATGTTTAGATGGGCAATAGAGAGTGATTTTGGAGGTTTAGTTGATATTGTTGGCTTTGTATTAACTGGTTGTGAGTTAGTTGGTAGTGAGGATGGGACAGGGCCGGGGTTGGGGTGTATGTCTCCATCTATCAATGAGCAAATTAATATAAGGTTATAAAATTGAGGGGGTTTGCAGTAGTAAATATCATGTTTTTTATGGTTATGAATAAAGTATTTAGTGTGAGAGAGATGGTGATATTTAGGTTGGAGATATGAGGTTTTGTAGATGGCACTGAGATAGTTTATGGATGTAGTAGGGGAGTAGATAATGTATGTTTACGTGGGATGGTAAAAGTTGAGGGTAAGGGAAGTTCGTAGGAGGTTGAGAGATAGGTAGTGGTGAGAGTAGTTAAAAGAGTTAGTAGTAGTAGAGGGTAGTAATGGTTAGGCATGTTAATTAGAATTGGAGTGAGTGGCTTGAGAAGATATGGTCTAGAGAGTAAAGAGGAAGGGAGAGGGAGGAGAGTATTATAGATGGGGTAGGGACTGGATCTAGAGGGGGGAGGAGAGTATTATGGATAGGGTGGGGACAGGAAGTGGTTGTGATTGGTTCTGCAGAAGGGAGGGGTGTGTCTATGTGGGGATAAATGTAGAGGTTGCAGGGGCGGGTGAGATTTGGGGGCAGGGAGGGGAGCGGAGTGAGCCCGAAGGGCGAACAGAGCGGGAAGACACAACAGAGTTGTAGATGTACAGAGAAGACAATCAGTAAGGTGGAGAAACAAGCAGGTAAGTTTGTAGCAGGTATTGTGAATGTAATAAATGTAAGGTGTGGTGCAGTGCAGGTTTGTAGCAGAAAAGTAAAATAGAAGAGAGATATGGCAGGGGCCAGAGAGAAAGAAAAGAGCAGTTAAGAGCTAGGAGATCCAGGTACAAGACAAAGGTACTGAAGAGTAAAGGAGTAAGTAAATAGGCAGTAAATCAAGTCATAGAAGGATGCCACCTAGTGGCCGTCAGGTATAAATTAGGGTTACGCAGGTAAGAAAGGGGTAGATGGGGAAAAATAGTAAGGGAAAAGAAGTGTTAGGGGAAAAAGAGAGGATGTTTACACTGGTGACTATGGGGGTATAATAGATAAGGGTCTGGAGAAGTATAGAGTTAAGAACTAGGGCTGTTGGCTGCTGGCAACTAGCACTAGAATGCATTAGTAAAGGATTTTGCAGCTTGGACAACGTTATCCTTTAGCATGGGGGCTTTGAAACTTTTCACCTCAGTCTTAAGTAATGTGAAGTTGCTTTTGAAAAGTTTTTCACAGTGGTTTCCTTGTCCGTGGGTGGGGGCGGAATGTGGATATCCAAAGTGATTTGTTTATGGTCTGATCTAACCAGTGAGTGGTTGACCTCCGATGTGGAACACCAGTCGCCCATTTTGGTGATAACCAGGTCCAATATGTTGTCACCTCTGGTGGGAGTGTTGACCAGTTGAACCAGGGCATTTGAGTTTATAAAGTCTAGGAAATGTTGGGCAAGGGAGTTAGTACTTAAGTAGTTCTCCCAGTTAATGTTTGGGTAATTGAAATCACCCAATATTAGGGTGTTTGGTAGGATCTTCCCAGTGTTTCCAGAAATGTGGAATGGGGGTCCTGGGGCATGGTGGGTGATCTGTAGCAGTTGAATTGCATTTTTGCCCATTGTTAGTTGCACGTGGATGATCGCTGAAGCATTGTGCTGTGCCACTAACCTGGAGGTGTGGGTATCCTTGGTGAATGTGGATAAGCCTCCACCTTTTGTATTTCGGTTAGGGTTCCTTAGCTCAAATGTATGGTATGAGTTGTAGCCTGGTAGTGCTGGGGTGCTCTCTGGAGCCTTAAACCAGGTTTCTGTTACTGCACATATATTGATTTTCTCGATAGTGAGGAGTGTCTCGAGTGCGTGCATTGTGATGTTTAGACTTCTGGCATTAAGTGGCATTACCCTCAGGTTTTTGTTACTTGTGCTATTTATTGTGGTGGGTTTGTCTTTAGTTAGGCTTATACATCTGAAATTGTTAGGCTTACACAGCTGAAATTGTTTCCATTGCCTCACTTATGAAAGGATATCATAACAATATTTTTTCAGTTATTAAGAACATAACCCCAAGCTAAACCTCCTTGAAAAAGGAGTGTTAAACATGGAATAATGGAACCCCTTATCTTTGTAAGAAATACATTATTAAGAGCATCATAACATATGTATGTATAAATGTATATTAATAAACATCTGTGTAAAATATTTGTAATATGTGAGAGCTTTTTTTTCACCAGGTCTCTACAGAAAAGGTTTTTATTTATTTATTTTTTTTTATTACACCCAGCTGGGCAAACCCAGGAAAACAAAAGCAAAATAAATAAATAAATAACATAATTTTTCATTATCTATTTATTAACCATTGGAGAATACTAATCCTCAACTACCATTTGTAGGTTCATACTGTAGATATTGGGGTCCAAATGGAGAGATGATAAGTCAGCAAGTAAAGGAGAGTATTATTGCTGAAACTGAATTCATCGTCAAGTCTTGGTGAGTACCTTTGCCGGATGGACCCTATTTTTCAAAAAATCTCAACAAGATGACACTGATATATAGACTGTATTTATATAACATATATCATGGACAGAAGTAGATTAAAAATTAAAAAAAGAAAGGTGGTTGCACAAGACTCAGGATAAAAAAGTGCCCAGTCCTGGTAGGCACACTGGAACCAGGACTGGAAAAGATGACAGTGTTGAATCCTCAAAATACAGAAACATTCCTACAATGGGGCCTGGCCAGGCCCAGGGGGAGAATGCCCCCCCCCATTTTAGAAGGAAGTAGTGGTCCACAAAAATCACATAAATTGATTGGCCAAAGAAGATCCATAAATGTGACAAAGTAGACTATTGAGGACAAGAAAGAAATTATGTATTATTACTATTATGCAAAAAGCCCAGAATTTCCAGATACAAGATATACAAAATGATTAAGAGAGAAATTAGAGGAAACCAAAAATACTTCCACAAGGAAAACTGCCAGAAGTTTCTAATAAAAATTTATATTCATTAATACAACATATTTGTGAAAAACAGTACATAGATCAAGAAACTTTGATTTGTTTGGGGAAAAATGCATCTGAGGAAATGCAAAAATATAAACAACAAAACCTAGAGATTTTTGAAAAATATAAAAAAGAAATATGAACATGGGAAAGAAAGAGAGATTTGATATGGTGCAATATTTATGTAAAGAAGAAAGAAATATTAATCAATATAAAGAAGGCACCCCAAAAAATATTTGAAGAGAAATACAGGCAAAGGCATTCGGATATGGAAAATTGCACAATAAAAAAATAATATCACAAAGAGGAAATGTAGAAAAGAAGATCGGTAAAGTAGAAGTTAAAAAACTAGAAGTTGAAGTTATGGAATGCCAGCAAAGTGAAGGATTTAATGTAGAAGATCTAACACAGGTTACATCACAGCATGATGGAGTGAGTCCCCAAAGTAAGGAGAAGCAGGAAGATCAGGAGACATCTGAAGAAGAAATATGGTCATGGGAAAGAAAAAGAGATTTAATATGGTGTAATATTTATGCAAAGGAGAAATCAAAACTAACCAATATAAAAAGAGCAGCACCAAAGATATTTGAAGAGAAGTACAGTCAAAGGAATCAGGACATGGAAAACTTTACAATACAAAAAATAAGAAGAAAAGAGGAAAAGTAGAAAAGGAAATTAGTTATGGAGAAGTTAAAGAAATAGAAAGTGAAGTTATGGAGTATTTGCAAAGTGGAGGGTTCAGTGCAGAAAATCTAATGCAGAAAGCACCACAACAGAATAGAGCAATAGATATCCAAATTAAGGGGAAAGCAGTGGAATGGGAAGCAATTGGTCAGGTGCCATATGAAGATATTTTTGAGCCTTCCACAGGAAACCAGTATAAATGTTCACTTAAAGCTTCACTTGAAGCTAGACAGCAAGAGAAAGAACAGGAAACTGTGGAAACTCTGATGCAGTCAATGTTGAGGAGTGATAGGTCAGTGAGTTCCCCTGTCACAGAGCAACGGATGGCACAGGATGAAATTGAAAAGAATGTGCCACAGGAAGATGCTATAGAACTTTCTATAGAATGCCTGCAGGATATGAAAAACACAAAAGGTGCCCTCAGTTTGAAGAAAATGAGCTAAGAGAAGAGTTGCTTGATTTAATAGACATAGATAGTCATATTAAAATTAATGAAAGAAATAGACTGCAGAAGATCAATAAAACCCAAAAAGTCAGAAGTCTGATAAAACAAATGAACACAGTAATTAGGACTGTCCCTACTGAACCGTGTGATATAACAGAAGTAAACAGGAAATATTGCTGTGCAGCTAAATTAATAACTGATAATGTTTTACCACAAGAACACAGGGTAGTGAGGGAAAGGAAGGGGAGAAACTGAATACCATCATGGAAGTATCAAATATAGAAAACTATAAAGCAATTAAGACAAGAAGTGTCACTTTTAGAAGAATACAGATGAGGGAACAGATCAACAAAAATACTAAGTAAGATAGACATGATAAAAACAATGAGCAGTATTAGAACAGACTAGGATCTATCATGCATATCTGAGGATGGAAGCAAGTCAAAAACAACCAAAACCAACACTTTGGACTTGCCAGGAGAATCCAAATCAAGGTCAGAAACCACGAGAAGGTTACGTAATTTGGAGTCACAAATCTTTATTAAAATTCACAATAACGCCAGACCAATATGTACGTTTTCGACTAAAACCAAGTCTTCATCAGAATAAACAAGTTCAAGCACTAAATTGAACACTTAAATAACCATTCAATTATGCAAATAAATAATTACACCAATGAAATTCTGTCATACAAAACAGGAATGTGAAAAATGATGATAAAACCGTAGCTTATAAAACATGTTTGAACTCAGCTAATCATAATAAAAATGTGTTTATTAAATAAATAGCACACGTTGTGAACAATAAAACTATTATAAAAATATTAAAAGTTTTTTTTTAAAAAATCCTTTTTTAAAAAATATTATGCAGTGAAGGTAAAATAAATTAATTATTCACCAAGGATGAGTCCCGAACCCCATCTTATGTTGCCATCATGTACCCAACAAACTAAAATCATAATTTGGCTGCCCTTAACCTAAGAACTGAGGAAATAGAAATCATGTAATTTAAAGCCGGTGGCTTTGTGGATTCTAATATAATCTGCCAGTACAACTCCCTATATTCAAGTTTGGCCTCCCACATGCCACCTCTTATTTCTTTTGGTATAATTTCCAGGACATAAAAAAGAAAGGTAGCTTGAGAGCAACTCAAAGTGTGTCTATACAAAGCATTTTTGCTGTTTTGTTTTTTATTTCATACAAGTGTTCATAGATACGATTCCTTAACTTTCTCTCAGTTTTTCCAACATAAAAGGAGCTGCACAGTTTACATATAGCAATATAAACCACCCCTTGGGTGTTACAGTTGGAAAAGCTGTCGCTGATGATTTCTCTATCCCTTGCTGTAATGTAAACACTTGATTTGTTGACAATATAGGGGCATTGTGAGCAGGCTCCGCATTTAAAAGTACCTGGTCTTTTTGAGGATGCACAGGCCTTGCTATTTGTACTAACTCAAATAGTTGCTTAAAATTTAAATCCTTCCAATAAGTAAATTTTAAAGGTTTATTTTTAAATATATTCAAATCGGAAATTTCCACAAACTTGTTCCATTCCCTTGTAATAACCTCCTTTACAACACCTGAATCCCCCAAAAAATCTAAAATAAATGCTTCATCCCACTTCTTGACCTGGTTTGTGTGGATGTTTACATCTCTTGAAACTGGAATAGTTTGTCCTAAAATGGGAGCAAATTTGTCCTTTCTCCCTTGAGCCACTACATCCAAAATCTCCTGTAATAGACTACCAGGATAACCACGTTTCCTAAACATTTCTAAAACTTTGTCACTTTCAGTAGAAAAATCAGCGTCATCAGAGGTCATTCTGCTGACCCGTACTAACTGCCCCTTAACCAGATTTTTTTTCTGAAAAAAGGGGAGACCGCTCTTAAAATGAAGATAAGAGTTAGAAAATGTTTCCTTGCGGTAAATATTAGAAGAAAATCCATCCTCTTTTTTAGTAATAAAAACATCCAAATAGGTAAGGGCCTCCAAATTATAACTGTAGGTGAAGTCTAAAAAAGTAGTGGAACTCTTTATGTAATCCAAAAATTCAATAAATTTTTGATGAGCGTCTGTCCAAAAAATAACTATATCATCCAAGAACCTTTTGTATAAGGTCCAGCAACCAACAAAAGGACTATTTAGTACATATAATTCCTCCCACTTAGACAGTATAATGTTCGCATATGTGGAAGCACATTTGGCCCCCATAGCAACTCCCCTTTTTTGTTTGAAAAATTCTCCTTGAAAGAACATAAAGTTGTTATTGAGAATAATATCCATAAACTGTAAACAATTCCTAAAATCGTCCGCGGAAAACATTTTACTGTCCCTCATACAGTCCTACAACCACTGAAGCCCAACATCATGGGAAATAGACCCAAATAAATCTACCACATCCAGAGTAACAAAGGCTAAATCTGGTGAAAATAAATGAGATTGACCACACCTGAAAAAATCCCAGGAGTCCTTCAATGTAGTTGGACCCTCATAGGAAAGTTTTTTTAATTTGTCATCCACAAACTTAGCCAATGATGTGGTTGCTGAACCTTCTGAGGAAACAATAACTCAAAGGGGAGGATCCATTGGATCCTTGTGTACCTTGGGTATACCAAAAACTGAGGGAACCCTAGGATGTAAATTGACCAAAAAATTATAAATGTCTTTGCTAAAAGAACCTTGCAATAATAAATCATAGAGCAACACTTTAATCTTAGAATGAGCTAAATTAACCTCATTAATAGATGCCCGAGAATATTTGGAGGTATCACAAAGTAAATCCTTCATCTTGGATTCATAAACAATAAAATCCATCAGTACTGTGCCGCCCCCTTTGTCAGGCTGCATAATTCTGATACTCCTGTTATTCCTCAGTTCATTTAATACTGTTTTTTACCCACTGACAAATTGGAATAAATCCTATGCTGGGTTACTGTGTTCCTAATTTCCCTTTCTAAAATTGTATCAAGATTTTTCAATTGTGGATGTAAAGGTGGATTCATAATACTCTTTTTCTTCAAAGAACAAGCACCTGCTTGGTCAATGTTGGTTTCCTGGAATAATAAGGCAAAGTTCATTTTCCTTAAAAATAACTTTAAGAAGTAAACAGGATATATTGCTGTGCAGCTAAATTAATAACTGATAACGTTTTACCACAAGAACACAGGGTAGTGAGGGAAAGGAAGGGGAGAAACTGAATACCATCATGGAAGTATCAAATATAGAAAACTATAAAGCAATTAAGACAAGAAGTGTCACTGTTAGAACAATACAGATTAGGGAACAGATCAACAAAAATACTAAGTAAGATAGATGTGATAAAAACAATGAGCAGTATTAGAACAGACTAGGATCTATCATGCATAACAAAAATGCTAAATGAACAGAAGTAAAAAAAAGAATAAGAAGTTTAAAGATACAGGATATGAAACGGGATGAAGTAACAGCCAGAGAGACTGAAACAAAGTTAAGAAAATCCTCTAATTGGAAAACCCCAGGCCCAGATGCAGTACCTAACTTCTGGTTAAAAGTATTAACATCTTTGCATGAAGATTTAGCCATGAGTAAGAACTATTTATATGCGCACCCTGAACAGACACCAACCTGGCTAACAACAGGAAAAACAATGCTCCTATTAAAGAGTGAACCTACAAGCTACAATAAAAATGATAGATGAATAACTTGTCTGCATATGATGTATAAATTATACACAGGAATTGATGCCGACAGAGTTCATAGTCATTTAGAAGAAATCTCAATTATGGCAGTAGAACAAAAGGGCAATAAAAGAAAATCATACGGAACAAAGGCTCATTTGTTGTTATATAAATTCATAGTGGAGAAGTGTAAAAAGATGAATCTAAATATGGCACAGATTGACTACAAAAAAGCATTTAATAGTATCCCACATTCATGGATAAAAGAGTACTTAAAAATATATAAGACCGCTTTGCAATTAAGCAATGATAAAGGATAAATTATTATCCCAACGATAAAAATTCAAAGGGGGATATTCCAGGTGACTCTCTGTCACCACTGCTATTCTGCCTTGCCCTTAACCCATTAAGCTGTCTACTTAACAGTTTAGGCCATGGCTACAATTTGTCGCCTAGAAAACAACAAAGTGTAAAGACTTCTCATCTTCTCTTTGTCGATGATTTAAAACTGTATAGCTCATCAGATGAGGAACTGGAAGTAGAACTGCAAGTTGTCAAAACTTTTTCAGATGATATAAGAATGTCATTTGGTCTTGATAAATGTGCAAAAGCAACCTTTAAAACAAGAAAACTGCAGCACCAGGAAAACATCAGTTTGGGACAAGAATGCAATATAAAAGAACTTGAACAAGTGGGAGTGTATAAATATTTGGGAACTGATGAAGGATCAACAATAAAACATGAACGAATATGAATAAAACTTAGTAAGGAATACTTTGGAAGACTTAAATTAATCCTGAAAACAGCACTGACATCTAGGAACAAAATCCAAGCTATAAACCAGTTTGCTCTTCCTGTCCTAACTTACAGTTTTGGAGTGACTGGCTCCAAAACGTGTTGGATAGAAATGATAGGAAAACAGGAAGAATGTTTAATGCTCACAAAATGATTTGTAAAAATCTGTGCATACCAAGATTGTATATTCCCCATTCTGAAGGAAGAATGGGTGTCCTTGAAATTTATTACATGTATAGTTCTGCAATCATGGGACTCCACACATATCTGCTGACCTCACAAGACCCAAATGTAGTGAAAGTTTTGAAACATGAGGAGACTAAATATAAGATGACTTTTCTGCTAAATCTAGCAGAAGCACAATGGCATCAAACAGGAATGGAAATCAAACCAGAAGTAGATAAAAATCAGGCAGCAACCGAATGTGCCAAAAAACAAAAGAAAGAATATAAGGTGAAGGAGCAGATGAGAAGGCAAGAAATGTTGGAAATGCATAAATATTGTTGCAAGTACAGAAAACTTCTGGAAAAAACTTATGATGATCAGGAACAAATGCAGGAATGGCTAAGGAGAGGCAAGTTCAAACCAAGAGATAAAAGGATAATATTGGCAGCCCAAGGTAAAAGGCTGCCTACACATTGATATACAAAGTCAATTGAACATGTGAGAGAAACACTCAAATGTAGGCTTTGTAAAACCAAATTTGAAACAGTCACACAACTCGTTTCTGGTTGTGACATACTAATGGCAGAAGGACTATATACTGAAAGCATAATAATGTGGCAAGATTGTTGCACTGGAGATTGCACAAGCATTATTGTATTGAAGTGGCTGAAAAACAATGGAAACATGAGCCACAAAGCATCATAGAACATATGATGAAGTTTACATTACATGGGATCATCCATTACCAACAGTTCAAAAGATAGATGCTAGAAAACTGGATATAGTGGTCTATGAAAAGACAAAAGTAGCATTGATCATTGAAATTGCCACACTCAGTGACTCCAGTGACACAAAGTCATAAAATAATAGGATTTGCAGGCAGAAACAAGAGCAATGTGGAAGAAAGATACCCAGACAGTCACAATAGTAGTAGGAGCAATGGGTCTTATAAAAAAGAATCTACAATCATATTTAGATATGTTACCAATACATGTAACTCCATATGAATTGCAGAAGGAGTCATTACTGGGCACAGTGCGGATGCTGCAAAGAGCACTCCTGGCTGACATCAAAGATTGAAGCAATACTAATTTCATGAACTCTAATCGTACTTTGACTTAGGAATGGGGTTCATTCCCATCATGGTATTAGAAACCTAAAAGACTTAGAGAAATTAAAAAATAGATATAAATAGATAAAAGTAAAATATAACATAGATATAAATATAGATATAAGATATAAAATAGAGATAACCAAATATGAAAATCTCACTGCTGTTTCCAGTAGAATGAATGATATTTAAAAAATCCTCAGATATCATCTCACACTATTTTTAACACTTAGAAACTTTCTATAAAGGTATCAATGGAAATTTTTATTGCTAAAGATATTTTGCAAAGACATGTTCCACCAGAGAGGTTTGTGCTTATACTGATTTCAATATAAAATGTTTCCTAGCATCCATTAACACTCATATTTATAATCTCACTTATTCAATTCCAGTGGACTAGCTCATTTGTTATTACTGTGTAACTGGCACAATATAATAACATATGAAAGAACGTATTTACAATCATGTTTACGATATTCGCAAATACAATGAATTGAATGCTCTGGCCAAACACATAAATTTGAACCCGATGCATTACTTTAGATTTAGAGTTCTACAAGTCCTGGAGATCAGCCCCAGAATGGGTGACAATAACAATGCCTTAGCGAAATTAGAGTTGGAGTGGATATTCAGGTCAGGTGTACATAGAGACCCGGGGATTAATAACTACGTCTCCATGAAACCATTTCTGGAATAAAATTTGACTTCCTCTATATTTCCATACCTCTTCTTACTATTGTACATTCTCATATTATTTTTTAGACCATTTTTATATTACCCATTAGGAATTATATATTGAGTAATGAATCATTTGGTTAGCCTGGGGTTTTATGTAATTTCATTTCCTAGATAAATATTCATGAGATGTAAGCTGCCTCTAGATCCTGTGAACATGATACTTGAAGCATTTATAAGCTTTGACTACCACAGACAGTATCTATTTATTTTATTCTACAATAGTCCTTACCAATGGGTTTTCTCATTATTAGTGTTACGGAAATATGACATGAAGGGGTTAGTTTGTTGTTTATTTATTGGAATCACACCAATAAATTTACATGCTTATGAATGAATCTATCTTTTTATTTCTCTATGTTGATTCCACCTTGAACAGAATAAACATGACCTGCTTTATAGAATTCATTTAAACATTAGTCCACACTATCAAGAGACTGATGCAGAATTTATAAATATCTTTATTAATTAATTATTTTAAGTATTAAGATAAAATTGATTGTTTTTAAAAAAACTTTTCAGAAAAATTTTTTTAGAAAAATATTCTTAAACATTACTATTACACATTACAATAATATTCTTCAGTAATAAGAATTGATTAGTTTAATTAGATATATAACTAGGTAGATGACATATAATTTACATGTCATATTTAATTCATAGATGCACCATTTAATGTATGATATGAGTTCCTTCGATATTGTTTGATTGACTAGATAGGAATATATATGTTTTATATATATTTCATACACATGAGAATTAGTTGGTTTTGAATAAAATATTGATTAAATAATTATGATATATGTGACTTTTGGATTACACCCTGACATAAAAAAAGTTAAATATTTTACATTGTGATACGTTTATGTCAAAGGGTTCTCTTGTTGGTAGGAATCATGAACACCATACACATCAACATTTACACCTCAGGTTAGCATGGAAGTTTACACCCGCTGTGGTGTTTGAAGCACTCCAGAATGGGAATTGTCTGAAATTAGATTAATTTCTGGGTTGCATAAATTAACTTTTTGACTGTTATACTGCATAAATGGGTTTTATTAGCACATTGTATTCTTTATTCAAGGTATTTTGTCTCATGTTTACACTTGTTGTCTGCTGGAGTTCTGTTGAATATATGTCTCAATACTATCCTATGACGCAAAAAGTCCATCAGCGCCATAGGTGAGTGGAGACGTAGTGTGAGTCTGGACGAGTTGATATTTCAATGTTATGGCCCATGAAGTATAACTTTTTATTCAACAGTTCATAAAATAGTGCCATGGATATGACGACAGTGACTAACAGAAAAATAGCACAGATAGCATCTTTTTTGTATCTGTTTATATGCGATCAATATATCGCACATGAAGTTAAATCACTGCATTTTTTAAACAGCTCTTTTAGGAATATATTTTTTAAAAATGTTTTTATATATGCTACATGTCTTTTTGAGTAGATGCTGACATCAATTAAACTGTTTATTCATTTGATGTACTCAGCCACCACTCACAGTATATGATATTTGAATCCACTAGGTAGCTTGATGGTGTTTGAGTTGATGACACCAGAACACTGGCGCATGGGGCTTTAAAACTTAAATTTTAAACTTTAATTGGCAATCAATTATTCAATTGTTAATGTTAAATTGACAGGATTGTTCACTATAAGAAGTGGTAGAATTGACTAAGTTCAATAGATCTGATGAAGCGTGCATGAAGCACGCGAAAGCGCTTATCTTTCTGTGTTTTACCTGCTTGTTGGAATAAAGAAGTTTTTATCTACATGTTGGTATTCTCGTGGTGTATCCTGCTAGTTACTTCATTTATTTTTAACACTTAGAAACTTTCTATAAAGGTATCAATGGCAATTTTTATTGCTAAAGATATTTTGCAAAGACATGTTCCACCAGAGAGGTTTGTGCTTATACTGATTTCAATATAAAATGTTTCCTAGCATCCATTAACACTCATATTTATAATCTCAGTTATTCAATTCCAGTGGACTAGCTCGTTTGTTATTACTGTGTAACTGGCACAATATAATAACATATGAAATGAAAGAATTATTTTACAGCTATGAACTACAATATTCTAAAGAAGACTAAAAAGTTCCTGTGTTTATCACAAATATGCTAATTACACAGTTTTACAGAATATTTAACCCAGACAACGTCTGGGATATTTTGATTCCTAGTAGGTCTCATTTGCCTGAAGCTAGGGAGAAGGACACTAAGATGTCTTGAAAAACTCGTCATTGTGCAAGGCTGTTTCACTGTTAAAAGTACACAGATTTAAGTCACCATCAGCAATGCTAACTTATTCCCCAAAATAACACCTAAATTAAGCTCAGGAAAGTAATTAAATGCCCTGAGTCTAATCTAAGACATCTATAAATTCTAATGATAGCAAAACTGTTGTATTTCAACCATGAGATTGTTATGAACTATTGCAGTAAAGGGAACACTTTGCACAAAGAAAGAAATACTACCACCAGATGTGTATGAAATAAGGCTTTTAAAGCCCTTGCAACCCTATAAAATAAAGGGACATCTGTTTAAGTTAAAACATCTTCCAGTGATTATGATGACATTGGATTAACATCTCTGGTTTGGGGATGCAGCAACTTTTTATTAAGGCTTCTAGAATTTCAAATTAAAATAAAAATCATATTGTGTCCTTCTGAACTAGTTTAGGCATATGTTTCCTCTAACCTCCTATTTTAATGACTCAGAGATGCAAATCGGGGGAGGGGGGTAACAGTTGAAGATGTTTTCGTAGTCATGAATGAGTTAAAAGTTAGACAAAGTCAAACTGGAAAGAACTCATGGTAAAAATGTATCTAAAAGATGACCTTGAAAATTCTAAAGGGATGCTATTAGATAATAATGTAAGTTTTAGAATACATGACTGCGAGACTAATGAGAAACCTATAAGTACTGAATACATTGTTTTCTGTTTCTTAAAATGAATAAAGGAAAAGTAGAGAAACCTGAAGAAATTCACTGGAGCAACCCAAAGATTAATCCAACACAAATCAGTAAAATTCCAGCAGACCTTTAATTACAAATAGATGTAAGTGCTTTCATCTGTGTATTTACATACCCTTCATCAGAATGAACAACGACAGTCTAACTAACATTAAAATGTTGATAAATGCAGGACTTCAAGTCATTCTTAGTCTTATATAGAAGGTCTAGCAGGACAAACAGCCAAATGGACCACTCCTGCAGTGTTATAATTTAAATGACGTTAGAATATAGTGTGCAACCCCATGATATGTCTCAACCTATTATCTCAAGAATCAAGGAAAAATCAGAACATAATTGTGGACAGAATCAGGGACAAATATTACCTTTATGTACTTACAAACTTTTTGGAATAACAGTTTTTGCACTCACATTCATGTTTTGAAGGTTGTTAAGTCTAAAACTGACATATCTGCAATCCTCATTAATTTACCAGATAAACCGCAAGATTTACTAGGACCAAGCCTGAATATTACACAAAGAAGGAGAGACATTTTGCAAAATTAGGGACAGGTCAGATCATCTTCACCCCTACACACATTTTGGACACACATAGAGATACACACGTGTGCATGCACGCACGCACACACACACACACACACACACACACACACACACACACACACACACACACACACACACACACACACACACACACATGTGACAAATTACTTTCAAGATTATGATTGTGACTGCATGCATCAGGCATTTTTGCATCAGATTAACGAATATATAGCCAAAATAACTGCTGCACAGGAATTTATCTTCTCAGCTGACTGTAGTTAGAATATAGTCTGCGACCCCCTCCATGTATAAGAAACCTAAAAATAACGGTGAATAAAGAACTAAACTAAGAGGCGTCTATTGCCTTTATATACAAACTCACTATGATTACAGCTGTTGCATTAGCATGCTTTTTCTTGAAAGTTGTTTAGTCTGAAACTCAAAGGGCTATCATCACATTTTACTTACTGCAGTACACATTGGTTTGCCAGATAAAAAGCTTTACAAGGAGCAGACTAATATAACACAAAAATATCAAAGGTATTGTGCATTAGAGAGAGTTGAGAGCATCTATGCTGTCTCCCCACATGCCCACAAAAAAAACAAAACAAAAAAAAAAAATGACCATGAAATACAGACACTTGTATGACTGTGACAGTATACCTCAAATGTTTGATTGCATCAAATGAATGAATAGCTAGAATAGATAGATAGATAGATAGATAGATAGATAGATAGATAGATAGATAGATAGATAGATAGATGGAATCTATCTTTTCAGCAAAAAATTGTCAGAATTCAGTGTACAACCCATTATAACCACCCCTGTAGATCAATGTGTGTGTATCTACCTTTAAGAAGCTATCTAAAGGCTTGCATGTAAATACTGAGCACTTGCAAGCCTGACTGCCATTTTGTAATAAGCTGGTGAGATCTAAGTATGTATGTATGTAAGGTCTGTCTGTTAATCAGTTCATTTATATTTTATGATGCTGCTATTCATCCTGATGTGTTCTATGTAACAAAACGTCTAAATGAACTACCATGTTTGCTTGACATCTATGTTAGAGAGGGATGAGTGAAATGGTGTCAGAAGAGGCATGTCTAAAAGCTCATGGAGTCAAAAGAAGCATGGCCAAAATGACTTGTAGCCAGCAAGAGTTCCAGTTTCTCCAATTTGAGTTTGAGAGGCACTTGAAAATATAAAGGAGATGATCATCCCTACTGCATGTATAATTCGCAAAACAAGTCAAATTACTGTGGAAAATGTTTGAAATGAAGTCCAAATTGCATAAACTAATAAAATAAGAGGAAATTATCACATTGTCGCTAAGCACATATTTTTTGTATTAATTAAAGATATCCGAATTATCAGAAGTGTATAAAGTATTTGCATGTTTGTGTAGTATTACAGCAGTTATTTTGCAAAATATAGTTATTTCAGAGCATATTTCACAAAGTACATTTTGAAGAGTTTGTTGTGCATTTGAGTGTTATTTCCAGCTGTGCTGTGAGAACAGTTTGTTCATACATAATTACAAGTACCATATTTTCAGTGTGTTTGTGCATATCTTGTGGGTATGGCAGATTGATTTTGAAAATCCAGTGCACTTGCGTTTGATAATAAAATTGCAGAGAACTGGAGAGTGTTTGAGCAAGAGTATGACATTTCAATATGCACTGCATTTTCTAAAAAAAAATGACCGCACAAAGGCATTTATTCTGCTTAATTTGACTGGGTCAGAAGCTATAGAAAGGGAGTGTTCATTTGTGTATGCACCTACTATCTTTGCAAGAGAGGGGGAAACCATCATATTGTTGTACCAGCTGAGTCAAGGGAGGACCCTGAGTACTTAAAACATAAATTCAGAGAAATGTGCAACCCCCAAATAAATGTTACAGTAGAAAGGCACTTATTTTATACAAGGGATCAAAAGTCTGGTGAAACTTTTGCAGCATATATAACTGACTGGTGAAACAAAGCAAAAACATGCAGATTTGGTGATTTAAGGGATGAGTTGATAAAAGACAGACTTGCGTGTGGTATTGAGAATGATGCTGTGAGAAAGTTTTGCTTCATGACAGTGATTTAACTTTGAATAAGGCCATTGAGATTTGCCAGATACATTAGCTTACAGAAAAGCACACAAATATGCTTACAAATGAGAAATGCATGCTTCCAGTAACTTCTAGAGCACATGTTGATAGTATGCAGCATACGGCTAAAAGAAACAGGTCCAAGCACATGGCAGCAACTGTAGCCTCTGCAACACCCACTGGTAAACCCCAGAACTTTCCAGCAAGTTCCAGAATTTGCACAGTCTCAGTGAAGCATAAGAGTGAGTCAGCAAACTCAAAACACTGGCCCCCACCCAGTTTCAATGCCAACTGTCATAATTGTGGGGAAACCATGAATCTAAAAGGGAAAAATGTTTAGCTTTTGGTCAGCAATACCACAAATGCAATAAATGGCATAATTTCAAAAGGTTTTGTAAATCAAAAGGCACACATTCTTTTATTAAAAAGGGAACATTTTAAGAAATGAGTTGACCAATTAGAAAGCTGCACTCCTACTCCTCATGTTGATGGTATGTCACTGCTTCATGAAGGAGTCAATGCAGTAGATTTAAGGGCAAATAATGAGGTATTTTTATTGTTCAGATAAATAGAAAACCCACAGAGCTCAAAGCTGACACAGGTTCTGAGTGCAATGTTATGTGAGCAGAAACATTTGCTAGAGTGTGTCATATGGTGAAAGACTTGATTTGGGAAAGTGTACAAAGCTTGTTGCTTATGGTGGTGAAGAAATTCAGACTGAAGGCTCAGTAGTGCTTTCATGTTACTCTTCTGGGAGAAGTTATGACTTGCTATTTTATGTGGTTAAGAGGCACTTCCAGTCATTATTAGGGACTAGAGACAGTTTGAAAATGGGACTGCTTTCATTTGATTAGGAAATCCATTAGGTTAGCTTAACAGACCACTACTCTAATTTTGCCTAACATATTTTTTCTACCTATGCTGATCTTTTTGAAGACAAACTAGGGAAGCTTCCAGTTGTGCACTCCGTGGATTTAGACCCAATTGTCAGTCCAGCTATTAGGCCAGCTCAGAGAGTTCCAGTAGCTATGCAGGACAGAGTTAAAGCCAAGTTAGATAAAATGGTGTGACAAGGTGTGATTTGTCCAGTTGATGAACCAACTGAGTGGGTATCTTCCATGGTGGCAGCTCATAATGCTCAGATGACATCAGAATATGTATTGATCCATGAGATTTGAACAAAGCACTAAGAAGACCTCATCATCCAATGTGCACAGTCTAAGAAGTTGTAGCTCTGATGCCAAATGCCACTGTTTTTTTTTTCTGTCTTAGATGCAAAAAGTTAATTTTGGCAAATTCAGCTTGACAAGAAATTCTTATTGCTAACTACTTTCAGTACTCTGTTTGGAAGGTACAGATTTTTAAGAATGCCATTTGGAATAAATTCTGCAAGTGAAGTCTTTCAGTGTGTGATGGAGCAAATTATTTCTGGGTATCCTTGTGCTATTATAGTAGACAATATACTAGTAGGAGGTAAAGGTGAAGCTGAGCATGACAGAAGTCTCAGAAAACTTCTGGAAAGAGCACGTTAAGTGAATCTTAAGCTCAATCCACAAAAATGCAAATTCAGTCTACAAGAGGGTACCTATGTTGGTCATTTATTTACTAGTTCAGACCTACTACCAGACCCTTCTAAGCAAACAGCCATTCTTGAGATGCCAGCTCCAGACAATGTTCAAGCCCTGCAATGTTTTCTTGGCATGGTTAACTACCTAGGCAAGTTCACTCTGGACTTTAGCCAACTTTCAGCACTGCTTAGAGAGCTGACACATAAAGATGTATCCTGGTCTTGGTAAGAGCAACACCAAAGAGCATTTGATGTCCTGAAACAGAGAATTGCCAGTCCACTAACTCCCAGATATTATGATGTTCACAAACCAGTTACTCTTTCATGTGATGCTTCGAGATTCGGTCTAGGTGCAGTCATTCAACAAGAGTTGCCTATGCATCAAGAACTCTTCCCCAAACTGAAATGCAGTATGCTCAGATCGAGAAAGAGATTTTGGCAATCATGTTTGCATGTTCAACGTTCCATGATTATGTTTATGGTAGACCTATCCAGATCGAAACAGACCATTAGCCTCTAGGCACTATCTTGAGAAAGCCTATGCATTCAGCTCCTACCATATTGCAATGTATGATGTTGAGATTGCAAAATCATAATTTCAGTCTTGTCTACAAGAAAGGCAAACTTATTGCTGATATATTATCAGGATCACCCAGAAACATTACTGAACAGCATGAGAATGAGAACCTTAATTTTGAAGTCATGGAAGTGAGATTTTTTTTTCCACAAATCTTGATGAACTGAGAGATCACACAGCCACATATTCAGTTTTACAAAGGCTCAACCACTTTATCAGTCAAGGATGGCCATCAAGACAATCTAGTTTACCTCAAGAAGTGTAACCTTATTTTCCATACAGAGATGAGGTTTTGTCTAACAATGGTATCACTATGAAAGTCTGAAAGTCATTGTTCCAAAGTCCTTGCAAGAAGAGTACATTACTATCTTGCATCGTGGTCACTCAGGAACTGACTCTACCAAAAGAAGGGTGAGAGGACTATTATTTTGGCCTTCAATGTCACAAGACATTGAGAGAGTACTTTCATCTTGTTCTGTGTGTAATAGTACTAAGTCACATCAACAGAAGGAACTACTCCATGTAAACCAGATTCCTGAACTATGTTAGTCGACAGTAGCCACCGACATTTTTGAATGGAATGGTCAACATTATTTGGTGTTAGTAGACTCTTATTCTAACTGGTTTGAGATTGACCTACTTCCTAATCTAGCGTCCAGTACTGTCATTACTAAGATGAAGCATCATTTTTCAGTCCATGGTAGTCCGCACAAAGTTATTTCTGACAATGGCACACAGTTTGCAAGCCAACAGTTCAAAAGATTTGCCAAAGAGTGGGACTTTACTCATGTCACGAGTAGCCCAGAGTATTCACAGTCAAATTGTTTGGCAGAATGTGCAGTTCAAAGTGCAAAGCAGTTACTTGAGAAGTCAAAATGAGACAATAGTGTTGTTTTCCTGAATCTCTTGAATCTCAGAAATATTCCTCATCATAAACATCTTGGTTCGCCTGCCCAGAGACTTCTGTAGAGACAAACCAGAACCACATTACCAATCAGCAGTCAATTGTTGGTTCCATGTGTTAACAACAGGTCAGTGAAAACCAATCTGTTGAAGAAGCCTTTAACTCAAAAGTCCTACTATGATAAAACCAGCTAACCACTCAGTGGTAAGGATGCAAATGTCCAAAGGTTATGATCGGATTGGAGTCATGAAGAATATTTGCCCAAAGCCGGGAGCATACATTGTGGAATCACAAGGAGAAGAGTTTAGGTGGAATCGGAAACATTTGTTGCCAGTGTCCAAGCCTATACCACAGCACATAGCCTGTGAGAAAGACTTTTTATCTCAGAGTGAGTTATCTAGTCTTCCAGTTCCAGAGGAAGTTCCAGAGAATACTCCCATTCCTGTGAAGAATCCAGAAGTTCCTGATACCAGTTGTTCACTGAAGACTGTCCCTGTTGCTAAACCTAGTCCTGATTGTCATGTTACCAGATCCAGTCATATCTCCAGACCATATTATAGGTACACGGCAACTTGGACATGAACATTGTGTTTGTTTCTAATGCTATAATAATGCATGTCTAAAACCAGTATTGTTTTTTCTAAGGACAATCTTTTTAAGAAAGAGAATGTAGATCAATGTGCATGCATGTACCTTCAAGAACCTATCTAAGGTCCCATACGGGTGTATAAATACTGAGCACATGAAAGCCTGACTGCCATTTTATAGTAAGCTGTTGAGATGTAAGCATGTATGTATGTAAGGTCTGTCCGTTAATCAGTTCGTTTATATTTTATGATGCTGCTATCCATCCTGATGTGTTTCTATGTAATAAAGCATCTAAACAAGCTACCCTGCCTGCTTGCCATCTATGATAGAGAGGGACGAACGACACCCCATTAATACTTTTCAAGACTTGAGCTCAAGAATCAAGGAGAAAGCTGAATAAATAACAAAGAGACACAGAAACAAGGCTGGGGACAGAGACTGTCTTTATATTCTTAAAATGTTGCTACAGTAACAGGCTTTGTGTTAGCATAATTTTATTTGAAGGCTGTTAAGTCTGAAACTCAAATGTCTGTCATTATTGAGTGTCTGCAATCCTCACTGCTTTGCTAAACAATACGCATTTTATGACAACAAAACAAAGAAAACAGACCAAAATATGAGACAAAGTGACAATTTATTAGAGTTTCACAGAGAGATTCATATGGTCTAATTGCTTTGCCAACACATCCATTCTACTGCAGTAAAGATACAATATTTCCCAATTCCTACATGGATTTGCATAGCCAGATTTAGGCACCAGCGAATGTTGCAGTTGCTAGGGTCACCCTAATCCTGGGGGACCCCCCCAATCACAGCAAGTTATCTTATTTTGATATTTTTTAACAAACCAATAAAGGCTAGTATGGCAACCTCATGTACTTAATAAACCTGATGGGTAATAATAATTTTGATTTATATTTCCTTTAAATTTCAAAGATGTAACTGGTTTATAGTAACTGTGCTTTTTCAAGTAACAGTCTTCGCAGTTTCATAAAATTGTTTTGCCACTAACATAGTGCCTTTGAATTAGTTAATCCTGTTGGTCAACATTCTCACCACTAAAACTATCATTGCAGCCAGCTTTAGTCACATGCAGTATTCACGGCTGCCGGGGGGCCCCCTTAATCAATCTTGACTATATTTGGGACCCAGAAAAGCTGTTGCTGGTTGTAGAAAATGAGGAGAAAAAAGAAAGATCCTTCATTTTCTGAATGCACTCTTTATCTGAAACAGGGTTGTGATAGGACCCTCTTAAGATAAAGCCAGTAATCAGTGAATGAACATGAGCAAGCTAAGCTCTAAAGATCAACAACCCAGAGTCACCAATCTCAGTGCTTATTAAGAAGAGCTGAAGCTTCTGACCTTCAGGGATGTTTTTTTTCTATTATGGAGTTTTATAAATACTGGCAGAACAACAGATGCTATAACTATCTACTTCTCTGTGTAGGAATTTTAGGCAAACACAAAAATAATAGCATTGTAAGGGCTTGGGAACATTTTTAAAAATATTACTCTATTTCACTTAAAAAGTTAACAGAATAACACATCTTGCATCATAGGTTCATACTAGGCTATCTGCCCTAGGGCGTTTATAAGCCTAGCCAGAGTGTGTTTGGCTTTCGCCACCCACTTTAAATTAATTTTGCTATGCCCTTTTTCGAGGTTAGTATACTGTGCCTCTGTCTAACAGTGACACAGAAGTGATACCTGGGGTAAACCTACTATCTCCCATCCACTCATCAAGATTCCTCTTGAAGAGAGTCAATGAGGGACTCTGCCTAACCTGGACTGGGATTTTATTCCAGAGTGAAGGGAGCTTCTGGGTTATGAATTTGTCCCTCCAGCATGTCCTATTTATTTCAGTACTGAGGTTCAAGTCTCACGAGCGCGAAGCTCGATGGGATTTGGATTTTCTGAGGTGCAGCATGTCCATTAATTCCGGGTTGGACATGGCTTTATACGTCAGGCACAGATCGCCTCTGAGCAGGCGGTATGCCACTGAGTAGAGCTGGAGTTTCTTTAACCAGGCAGCATATGGCATCTGTTTGAGCCCTTTGATCTTCTTGGTGAGGTACTTTTGGGGTCTTTCCAGTTGCTACAGGTGTCTGGTAAGGTACATCCCAAAAGGGGCATTGTACTCAATTATGGGCCTGATGAGGGATGAGAAAAGAGGCACGATGACCTCCCCTGATCTAGATGTGAATCCCTTCATGATTAGGTGGGCTATATAAAATGTTTTTCTAACCACTTTGGCCACATGGTTGTCAAATGAGAGATTGCTATCAACTTGGGTCCCCAGGTCCCTAATTACTTCTTCCATACTTAATGGATTACCACCTATGTGGTAATTTGTGGGCACTTTGTTTTTGCCAAAGGGGATGACTATACACTTCTTGGCATTTAGCTTGAGGCCATGGCTCTGGCATCAGTTGTCTGTTTCTATGAGGCCCTTTTGGAGGATGCTTGTGTCGGCTGGAGAGTCGATTATAGCACCCAGTTTGCAGTCATCTGCGAACTTGGTCAGCCACAGTCCTTCCATGTTGGCCTGTACCTCCAAGAAATATATACTGAACAAGAGAGGTCCCAGGACTGAGCCTTGTAGGATGCCACTTGTAACTGGTTTGGAGTCTGACATGGCTCCAGCAATTCTAACCATGTGGGTTCTGTCCTTGAGCCAGTTTGCAACCCATCTAGTGACATAGGGGTTTATATTTAAGCTGATGAGCTTATCTATAATGCCTGAGTGGGGTATTGTATCGAAGGCTTTTGCGAGTTCCAGGTAGGCTGTGTGGACCACCTTACCCTCGTCAATGGCCTTGGTGACTGTTTCAAAGAAATCGACCAGGTTTAAGAGGCAGGATCTCCCCTTAACAAAGCCGAACTGGGTAGATTCCAGTGTCTGTAGGTCCGCAATATCTTTTTTTATGAGGTCCATGATGATCCTTTCCATAGCTTTGCAGACCAAGCTAGTCAGGCTTATGGGGTGATAGTTTCCAGGATCCATTGAGGCACCACCTTTGTGGAGAGGGACCACTGTTGCTGTAAGCCACTCTTTGGGTACATATCCTGTGGTAAGGCTGAGACTGAACAGTAGTTTTATGTTTGGGTTTAGCTCTTCTTGGAGTTCATGTAGGACGCAGCCCAGGACACCGTCTGGTCCCATTGATGCTGTGTTTTTTGCTTTGAAGAGGGCAGCTCTTACCTGAGCATCTGAGATGTCAGGGGGGCAGCACTCTGCTGGGATAGATATTTGCCCTTTTGGTGGGGAGGGGGGGGAGAAGTTTGCACTGAACCTGTCAGCTAGGATGTTGGCAATGTCTGTGGGTTTGGTGTATTTTTTGTCATTTTGGACCAATCCTGAGCATATCTGGGAATTCCTACCCAAGTTCCTAACATAACTAAAGAAAGCCTTGTGATTATCGTTAGTGCCCTGTGCAATTTTTCTCTCGAAGCTGGCCTTAGATGATTTTATGAGTGCCCATAGTTTTTTGCTAACACTGATCATAGATGCCTTCCCTTTTTGGGATTTTGCTCTATCATGTAGTAGCTTCCTCCTTCTATTGTATAGTTTGTTTATGGCTGGGGTCCACCAGACAGGACGTCTGCCTTTGGAGGATTGGGTCTTGGTTTTATATGGGATTGCATGATCCATGCATTCCTGAAGGTGTTCATAGAATAAGTTTACAAAGGATTCTGCGGTCTGGGCCGTATTTTCCACAGGCTCGGGGGCTTTGAAGGATTCCACCTCTGTTTTGAGGAGTGTGAAATTTGCTTTAGAGAAGTTTTTCACTGTGGTTTTCTGGGCAGGGGCTGGGGTCGGAATGTGAATATCCAGTGAGATTAGTTTATGGTCTGATCTTACCAGTGAGGGATACACTTCTGGTCTGGAGCATAGAGTCCCCATGTTGGTGATGATCAGGTCCAGTATGTTTTCCCCTCTTGTGGGAGTGGTAACAAGTTGTTCCATAGCATTTGAGTTTATAAATTCCAGGAACCCTTGAGCTAGGGTGTTGGAGCTAGAGTAATGCTCCCAGTCTATGTTTGGGTAGTTGAAGTCGCCCAATATAATGGTGTTTGGAGAGACCTTCATATTTTCCAGTGTTCTCAGGATGGCCGAGTAGGGTTCCTGGGTTTGGGAGGGTGGTCTGTAGCAGGCTATAAACTGGAAGGCAGTTTTACCCACTGTTAGTTGCACATGGATAGTCTCTGATGCTTCGTGCTGTGCCACCAACCTGGAGGTGTGGGTATCTTTGACTAAGATTGATACTCCCCCTCCTTTTCTGGTTCGGTCCATCATCATGCACTTTTTTTTGGATAATATGAAATATGAAACTCTGGTGACTAGATTTACTGACTGTCTGTACTCCTGAATGATTTACTAGCAAGACAAACTTTTTTCAAGGGAAAGAACAACATTATGAGGCAAAATCATGGATGTTCTGTGAAATCAGGGACAGTGGTGACTTACCCCTTTTGTTTGATGACTGCTAAACAACAGTCATTGATCTGATGTGGCAGTACCAATGTTACTGAATGCATTGATATTTGCTGAAATCAGTGCAAAATTTGTTTCTGTATGTGTGTATAATGTAAAAGTAATAAGCTGGCGATGATTTATTTGACTTTCTAGCACAAACATCATCATCATTGTCATTACTAGTGTGTGTGTGTGTGTGTGTGTGTGTGTGTGTGTGTGTGTGTGTGTGTGTGTGTGTGTGTGTGTGTTGGGCGGCATGTTTGTAGTGTATTTAACAGTAACATCTCTTTCAGCTTCCAGGTCTAAAAGACCACGTTTGAGCTTGTTTCCTTCCTTTCCTGTAGCTAGTCTTGTCCAGATACAGATTTGCTGTATCCAGAACTGTTTGCAAGCTTCTGATTCCCCCCAAGCCTTTCTGTATTGAGGGAAGCCTTCTAGCTTACCAGTGGGAGTGGTAAGCACTAGGTAGCCTATCTACCACAAGAGGAGTGGTTTCTGGCCCAGAAATTGTAGTTTACAGGCCGTTTGAGCACTTTTTCCATCTCCTTCAACTTTCTGGTTTAAAAGGCCATATTTGTGCTTGTTTCCCACCTGTCCTATAACTAGTCTAGTCCAGATACAGATTTGCTGTATCCAAGACTGTTTGTAAGCTTCTGAGCCCCTCAAGCTTCTCTGTGTCAGAGGGAAGCCTTCTAGCTTGTCAGTGGGAGTGTTAAGCACTAAGTAGCCTATCTACCACAAGAGGAGTGGCTAACAGCACTAACGTTCTACAAAGAAACAGCTCCAGTACTTATTATTAATGCCCATCCCTCCAGGCATGTCTAAAGGTCAGTACCCTGTGCTTTCTCCTGTTAACCTGGTGAACTTGGGCATCCTGAGGCAATGTAACAACTGCCTTATGTACACCGACAATCCTCTCCTCTTAACTTCCAACACACAGACTTGCGAGAGATGCAATTATATATCCAAATTGGAAGCCACTTACTCTCCAGCCAAGACCGGAATAGCTGGTCAAGGGGAGAAGGTCAACACTTGCAACACACCACATGGAAGACATAGCCCTTTAGAACACACACCAGCACTACCTTCACATAAAATCACAAACCACACACCCACCTTTGTGGAGGGTCTCAATAAAAATCTACCCAAACAGCAGAGACCTCCAAGGCAGAAATGCACTCGACCACCACAACATAATACTAATCACAAGATACATAACTCTCCTAAACAGTGTGCCACTCAACCAAAGCCTCTAAGGCAAAACAGCATGCCCAGCACACTAGTCATAGGTGACTCGATAGTGAGGCACACTGATGTCCCACTCACTAGGTTAAATAAGGAGAAAGTAACACTCAGCTGCCTGTCAGGTGCCAGGATCTGCCATATAACACACACAGCCAGGTCCGTCAACAACAGGTACAAATATGACTCAGTCATTCTACATGTGGGTGTGAATGAACTGAGATGTAGCTCCCTGGACTACATGAATAGAGACATGGAGGAGCAGTCGGATTATGTAGCCCAGGTGGGTACGACCCTAGCCCTGAGCACCATCCTACCATCACCCAGAATGATACCACAAGACAAGCAGAAAATGATTGATTTCAACAATTGGCTAAGTTTCTGGTGTCATTATAAAGGGATCCAGTATCTGTCTGCCTGGGATGACATGATTGACAGACATCGATGCTTTGCCAGAGATGGCCTGCATCTGTCACCCCTGGGCTTCTGGATACTGGCCAAGGCTCTTGCCACCATAGTGCCTTTTTCAGGTGGTGTTCCAAAGACCAAATTACCACTGTAACAGCTACAAACAAATGCAGTCTGAGAGTCATGCTGCTCGATGCTAGAAGTCTAAATCTCAAAATGCACTCACTCGAAGCACTCCTTAAAATGGAGAACATCGACATTTGTGCTGTAACAGAGACTTGGTTCAAGGCAGCAGAAAGCACCCCTGCACTATCAGGCTATAACTCATTCCACAACGTTCGGCTCCAGAACTTGGACTGAAGCTCCAAAGGTGGTGGTGTTTCCATATTCATAAAGGATGCACACACCTCCAGGCTAGTAGCCCAACATAATGCATCAGAGATACTTCAGGTGCAGCTAACACTGGGTAAGACAGCGAATCAGGTCGTAGCCTGTTATAGGTCCCCAACCATGTCCCAAGACACTGACTCACTCCACATTATTAAGCACCCTGGAGAATATTATGGTCCAACCTAACACACACACACTGAGTGACTTCCACTACCCCTCCATTAACTGGGAAAACTACTCATGTACCAATACACTTGCCCAATGTTTCTTAGAATTCATTAATTCCAATGTCTTGGACCACCTTGTTTTACCCCCACTAGAGGTAGCAACATCCTTGACCTGGTCATTACTAACATAGGTGACCGTTGTTCTACACCAATAGTCAACTCCTCCCTGATTAAATCCAACCACAAACAAATCACCTGGAAGCCCATGTCCCTCTCACCCCCCCCCCCATGCAAAGGTAACCACCATGAAAAACTTCTCCCCAGCTAACTTTGGGCTCCTAAGAACAGAGGTGGCTAAGTTCACAGCACCCATACAAATGGAAAATAGTTGCATGACCACCGAATCATACACCAATGCATTGTACGAACACGTACACAAATGCAAGGATCTTGCCACACCCAATAGAACCAAGATGCTCTCCTCCAAAAAAAGAAAGCCAATCTGGTGGTCCCCAACCATAAACAAACTATACAACAGAAGGAGAAAACTGATACGGAATAAGGTGAGGTCCCAAGACTGGAAATCAGCCTCAACAAAAAGTTGAGATCGCTCATCAATTCCTCTAATGCTAGCTATAAAAACAGAATTGCAGCAGATAGTAAAGACAACCACAAGGCCTTCTATAGTTATGTAAAGAACCTCGACGGCAATACCCAGATTTGCTCTGAGCTACTGCACAATGGTACCTCATATACCGAGCCAACAGATATTGCCAATATACTGGCCGACAGATTCAGTGCCAACCCCCCCCACCAAAGGACCAATCACAATACCAGTAGATTGCCAGGCACCCAGTATTACTGCTGCACAGATTAAAACAGCACTGTCCAAGGCCAAGAATACAGCTTCTATGGGACCTGACAATATCCCTGGCTGTGTTTTACATGAACTACAGAGTGAACTGGCACCTCACCTGTGTGCCCTGTTCAATCACAGCCTCACCTCAGGCTTTGTCCCTACCAAATGGCACACTGTTATAGTCATCCCTCTCCACAAAGTAGGAGCGACTACAGACCCTAGGAACTATTGCCCCATTAGCCTGACAAGTCTGATATGCAAAGCTATGGAACGCATCATCATGGACCTAATAAGCAAGGATATAGGGGATTTCCAAACTCTGGATCCCACACAGTTTGATTTTGTGAAGGGTAGATCATGCCTGCTCAACTTGGTCGACTTCTTTGAGTCAGTCACCAGAGATGTGGATGAAAGCAAGGTGGTTCATACAACCTACCTTGATCTGGCCAAGGACTTTGATACCATTCCCCACTCAGGAATCATAGAAAAACTCACTAAGCTAGGCATCAACCCCTATATCACTAGGTGGGTTGCAAACTGGCTCACAGATAGAACCCACAGTGTGAAAGTAGCTGACTCCAAGTCAGACTGCTGACCAGTCATGAGTAGAGTCCCACAAAGATCAGTCCTGGGTCCTCTCCTGTTTGGTATCTACTTCTAAGAAGTCCAGTCCAACACGAAGAGACTCTGGCTGACAAAGTTCGCAGACGATTGCAAGTTGGGAGAAAGGCCTCACTGAGACCAATGACTGGTGTCAGAACCATGGCCTTAAGCTCAATGCCAAAAAATGTGTCGTCATCCCCTTTGGGAAAAACCAGGTTCCCATGAACTACCACATCGATGGTAGTCCACTGAACACAGAAGGCATTACAAGAGATCTGGAAACACAGGTTGACAGCGACCTCTTTTTTGACCACCACACTCCCACTGTGGTCAGAAAGTACTTCTATGTGGCACATCTCATTACTAAGGTTTTGCATTCAGGAAGAAAGAGGTCATTGTCTCCCTCTACTCTTCTCTCATTAGGCCAATCATCAAGTACAATGCCCCATTTGACATGTACCTCACTAGATACCTACAGCAACTGGAGAGGCCACAAAAGTACCTCACAAAGAGGATCTTAGGCCTTAAACACTTGTCCTATATGGACAGACTCAAAAAAACTCCAACTATTTTCTTTCTCATGTCACCTACTTAGAGGTGATCTCTGCTTAACTTATAAATCCATGTCTGACCCAGCTCTGTTAGAAATGCTACATCTAAAGTAATCCCAGTCCCTCCGCATCACACGCTCCAGAGATCTAAACCTCATTACCACAATCAACAGAACATGCTGGAGGGACAGGTTCAAAACCCAGAGACTGCCCATGCTATGGAATAGACTTCCCATTCATGTCAAACAGAGCACCTCACTGGCCCTCGTCAATAAAAATCTTGAGTGTGTGTGTGTGTGTGTGTGTGTGTGTGTGTGTGTGTGTGTGTGTGTGTGTCCGTGCATGTGTGTGTGTCCATGCGTGTGTGTAAAAGCTATCTCCAATTTTTATCTGTGCAGATACAGAAAATAATGCGAGACACATACTTAACTCTTCTGGGTAGATGCAAAAAATGCAGTTAGCAAATAATTACATTTTAATTTTTATAAGGCATAAACAAAATCAATGAACATTTAGGCATTTAGAGCTTCTATGAGTCACATACACCTCAGGCTGTTTAAATGAATGACATGGACTTAGTGGTGGTCTCTGCCCTCTGCTGTACCCATTCTAAAATCAGCCCTGCATGGAGCAGTGTATCAAAGGTTACTGCAAGTTATGTGGAGGGGCTAGGATGGTGTGGTCATTTCATTTTCATCACAATCAAACCTTAGAGTTGTGTATAGGGGGTCATTATAGCTTGTTTTGGGGCTGCGGACAGTGTCATTATTTCTTTCATTTTTCATTTTTCTCACATACCTCAGAGATGTAGTAAGAAGGTTACTGTAGCTTGTGTAGGGGCAGTGTACTGTTTAGGAACAATAAAGTGGAATGCATTTTTGTAATCATTGTTATTTTTTTTCACTTTTCACACAACCACACATTAGGCACATATACAGGTTGCTGCTTTTGGAGTTAGGGGCAAGGAGTGTGGAGGCCTGCTATGTATATGTATGACAGCAGTCACTTGAAATACTTGAGTGTGGCCATCTGTACCTCTGCTTTCACCCCAGTCTAACACCAGACTGATGCTCAGAGAGTGACAAACTTCTTTGTGTGTGTGTGTGTGGGGGGGGGGGGGGTTAAGGAAGCAGTGTTCCCAGATAGGATTTGTGTATCCTCACAACAATCATCTTGTCAGTTTATTCTGAGCTACTGTTTTGTCACTTTGAGTGTTAAGCATTGGGCACAGCTTATTTCTTCCTTGAAATCCTAATGTTTTTAGTTCAGGCTAGCCATTGGATTAAGAGGTTGGGAAAATTCTGTAAAATCCATCCCAGAAATCAATAACCTTATGGCTTCTGGGGGCCCTGGCTTAATTGGGCTATTTTCTAAATGGTTATTACTGTGTTGTCTTTGTCAGGAAAGGTGTTCAAGCCATCATTAAATGACAAGGATGTGCAAAAAGAAAAAAAAAGACATTTAAAATGCACCTCAGAGCATATAGAAAGCCATATTCTTGAAAAATATGAAGATAAGGCAAAATATGAGGAAAGGAAGACAAATGTAATGTGCATGGTGTGGGGAAGTGTGGGATGGTAGGAAAACAAAGGGGAGCACTGGAGGATGTATGTCTGTGTGTGTGGGGGGGGGGGTGAAACAGTAGGCAGTTCCTAGGGCACCATTTCAACCAACTCCATTCTTGTACATACAGTTGTTGTAATGAATCATTGTTGTACCTAAATGCCAGAAACTGTGAATGTCCTTCTGTGAGATGGGAGAACATAGAGTGCTACACATGCCTATGTTAATGTAAGAGAAATTATAACTACAGTTCTGTCTGGCAAACTATTTCTAGCAACATGAACTAAAAGGCTCCTTAGGAGGATCAACAAACTTAGTTTAGGATGATGCTTAAACTGGAAGTGTCCCGTGGGTCCCCAGCTTGACATTTGCTGTGGGCCCCCAAACTGCTGTCACCAGCCCTGTGCATTTTAAATAAATTTGGTTTTAATAGTCGATCCTTTACTTGTTATTTTAAAAAGTCAGTGACAATTTGAATTATGAAAAGTTGTGTGTGCTGTTAGTTTTTCAGTTGTATGACAGCTGCACAAAATGAGATGTACAGCTAAATATTCAGACAATGAGAGGTAGATTCTTTGGTATGCTTTGCTGCAGCAGTTATGCTTTTTTCCTAAAATGAGAACCACTATGATATCCTGAAAATAGTTACTGCTTGAACAAATATGTCCTAGTTTATGATATCAGCTTTAATTTTATAAATAAACTTTGTAAGATTTAGAAAAAATATGCATCATAACTATTCCCACTTTAATTACTGATGTAATCTGAAAAAATTGCATTTTATTCAGGTGCTTTAGTGTATTTGTGCTTATTCCTACTTTATTTAGCTTTTTTGTTCAGTTGCGCTTAATCTGCTGCATTTATTACTGCTTGTTAGTAGCCTAATTATATTGTAACTGTTATTCTAAGCCTCTTAGTTCTGATTTAAGCACTTGGGCACCAAACTAGTTATCTTACATAAAGAAGGTTTGACGTCTACACTCTTGTGGCTGGAGAGATAGTTTACACCCTTCTGAGTTGAGAATTGCTGGTTGAAGGCATATTGTGTTTTTCATTCTAAAAATGTCTTTGTTCTGGTTTAAGCATTTGGGCTCCAAACCAGTTATTTTACATTAAGATGGTTTGTTGTCTACAGTCCTGTGGCAGGATAGTATAACCTCCACTCATCTGAGGTGGGAATTGCTGGTGAAGGCTTATTATGCATGTTATTCTAAATTTCTTTGTTCTAATTTAAACACTTGCGTTAAAAAGCAGTTATTTTACATTAAGAAGGTTTGTAGTCCACACTCCTGTGTCATAATAGTTTACACCCTTCTGAGCTGGTAATTGCTAGTATAATTATTATATTTTTCTTTGGCTGGCTAGAGGGCTAGCTTGTATAAAATTTGAATCTCTGTGCCTGAGGTATTTGGTGACCATGCTACTTGAGAAGAAGAGTGTTGCTGGCTTCTGCTAAATTCTACAAAAGGTAATTACCATATCCACTGCATTGGCACTTGCTTTTGCTGCATTTCTTGAGTGTTTCTGTGTTGAATATCTGCAGCTTTTGACCCTTTTACAGTCTTTAGTCAGAACTGCCTTGGTTTCACATTAGTGAGAGTAGAGGGGACCTCAGTCATTTTCTGTCCCAGGATTGTTTAAAGGAAAGCAGTGTGTGTTGTTTCTTACTGGCCACAAGGTATTGTTTGTGTTGTGGGTTTTTTTTTTTTTTTATTGTATCTTCCCGGCTTCTTAAGCATCATAGTTGCACAACACTTGGCTCACAACCTAAGAGCAAGCAAATACTTATATTACCATATCCAAGGTTTCGTATCTTGTTTTTTTGCATTTTTTTTGACACAGCTTTATTAATCAGGTGTTTCTGTATTGAGTAACTTCACTTTTTGAAATTCTTTTACACTCTTTTGTTAGAACTGCTGCTCTCTGAGCAGCAGTACCTAGCAGTGATCTGTATAGATGCCAATACCTCTCAGCATAATTCCACCTTGTAATCTGTGTAGGCAACAATCTCTCAAGTGTTAAGTTTCTCTTAAAATACCCTTACTGCTTAGACATATTTTTTTAAGTAGTAGAGCATCTGGTTTGCACATAGCAGAGCATTGCTCATAAAGGTCCTTGTGTTATTGTTATTGACCTATTCGATATTCAAATTTCCCTCACTCCTACACATTAGATCAGAAGCCATGGATATGCACTTCCTGATTTTGTCTCTGTCACCATTCTTATTATGATGGCTATTCTGAGGCATTGTAGCAATTGCCTCATGTAAACTGAAAACCCACTTATTCTTAATAAAACAAAGTATGCAAAAGGTATACATAGTCTTTAATTCCGGAGGCAAAACTCTGTCATGCAACTAAAACTTATTCTACAGAGAATATCATCAAAGAAAGGGTACTCAACCATCACATAAATACTCTGTTAATACACCACCCACAGCTACACATAGTAACTCTTTATCCAATGCCTCTACTGCTAAGTCCTTAAGGCATATCAGTACACATCCAAATTTCCTGGTCATTGATGATTCTGTAATGATGCACACTGATGCCCTCTGCACCAGGCAGAGTAAGGAGACAGTCACTCTTAGCTGCCTTCCCAGGGCTAGGATCTATCAAGTCACACAGGCACTCAGGTCATTGATAGACAGGTACCAGTATTACTCTGTCATAGTCCATGTGGGCATTAATGAGCTGAGATGTACCTCCCGTGACTATATGAAGAAAGAGCCATGATTGAGCTCAGTGATTATATTTCTCAGACAGGTATGAGTCTAGCACTCAGCAGCATACTACCTTCTCCATGGATATTGTTATGTTACCAAAAGAAAAGGATTGATTTTAGCAATTGACTTAGCTTCTGGTGTCAATCAAAGGGGTGACAAAATTCGACAGTCTGGGAAGACATGGCTGACAGATAATGGTGCTGTGATAGGGATGGTCTACACTTATCCCCTCATATTGGCAAATACCTTTTCCACCATCATAGTGCCTTATTCAGGCAATGCCAAACTGATAAAACATCCCAAATGAACATATGTAGGAATATCTGAAAGTGGTACTGCTCTATGCTAGACATCTTAACAAGAAACTCCATTCCCTGCATGCATTCTTCTCCTTTGAGAGTGTAGACATTTGTGTACTAATGGAGACATGGTTTAAATTCATGGAGAGTACTCTAGCAGTATAAGGTTATAATGCCTTTCATTAGAAGAAAAACTGGCCAGCACCAAATGAGTGGAAATGAAATCTTTTATTATATAGTGGCAACACCAACAAGGTGAAGTGCAAAGCACTGCACCCAAAAATCAGACCGGTTTCGGCAAAAACTGCCTCCCTCAGTGACAACAATGACATAACTACAGCAAACACTTATATACTACAAGAATAAAAGCAAACACAATCTCATTGCCTAGTTATAAATGATCGTTATGACTGCGGAAAAAAGTCCTCATAACTTAATAATCCAGCTCCTTTCCTTTTTATTAAGTATAGTATGCCAACCTAGTTTATTGGTTCTATCACCCTGAAATTTATCAATAATCGTAAATCTGAATGTAGCAGCACTATGTTTGACAGTGAGCTTATATAAGGCACTAGAAATCCTCTTATTCTTGATGTCACTCAAGTGTTCTGACATACGTATACAGAGTGGATGGGAGGTTTGGCCAATGTAAAAAAGCAGAACATGAACAGGTGACCAAATAGATTATCCAGTCAATGCTACAACTAGCAAAAAAATTAATATAATAAATTATGCTGGTATTATTGCTAGAAAACTGTTTGGACTTCAACATAAATTTGCAAAAAGAGCAATGCCCACCAACCTATCCCTGGTGAGTGTCATTTGTTGACTAGATGGTGTAAGACCTCTCCAATGTCTATTAGTGACTAAAGTGGGAACCCAAAGTCTGACCCCTATGATAAGAAAACATGCATCTAGGTTTTAGAAACTCAGACAGTACATCATTAGCTAGTAGAATATTCCAATGTCGATCCACAATATCACTAGGGATATTAATATTCTGCTCAAAACTAGTAACTAATCTAATATTAGAAGTATGTTGGTGAGATCTGTCTCTATACTCCAAGAAATCCACCCTATCTTTTGTTGAAGCCAAGTTACTGGCAGACTTAACATCATCAAACCGATAACCCCAACTTGAAATCTTTGAGTAAGGTCCTTTTCATAATATTCATAGCTATCATCCGAGGAGCATATACGCCTAATCCGTAAAAATTGCGATTTTGGTATGTTTCTAACAATGTGACATGGATGGAGGCTGGTAGCATGTAGTAGGCTATTATATTCCAGATGTTTACAGAAAACCTGACTGCTAAGAGTATCATCCAAATTCCTGGTTATGGTGACATCCAAAAAATTAATCTGTTTAACATCACAATTAACCATAAATTCAATACTCCATTTGTTGTCATTAAGATATTGAACAAATTCCTCTAAATAAGCCCTATCAGCCCACCAAACCATCCAACAGTCATCCAAATATCGTCTCCATATATCAATGTCTCCCAAAAAAATGTTATGATTGGGATGATAAATCAATTGCACCTCTAAAAAACTTATAAATAGGTCCACATAAATGGGGGCAAAGGATGCCCCCGTAGTGGTCCCTTTAACCTGCCAGTTACATCCCCCGTGAAAATAAAACACATTCTTTGGACGTGTTCTGCAAGACATACTAAAAGAGTGTTAAATCCAGGAGGGTATAAATCCACCTTATTCAACCAATACTGCAGAGCCTCCAAACCAGCCCAGTTGAGTATGTTGGTATAAAGAGCCGTGACATGCAAAGTGCATAACAGCCACTCAGGATCCAATTGCATATCCAAAATTATTTTAAGAAACTGTGTGGTATCTTGAAATCTAAGTCTAAGTGGTGTGGGGTATGTTGAATTCTAAATCTTTAAGAACGCAGTCCTGAAAAGTAGAGACATGCTTATGCATGGGGGCCATGTAGGTGGATTTATGGAACCGAAATTCAATAGATCTTTGAGACCTTTCATCATTACCAAAATGTAATTTAAGATTAAGCAGGTGGCAAAAAGCAATAACATCATTAACAAAAGTGTGTTCTCCCACAAAAAAATAGGAGCATAGTTAAGACATTTATTCAAAATCTGTTTCTGAACATTAGTCAATTCCACAGCTGAAATGTTGTGCACATTGCATAAATCATTTACTGAGGTATCATTACCTTGAGCAAAGTTTTGATACTGTTTTTCCTATGTTTTCTTCCAACCCTATGCCTTAAGGGTTATTAATGTTCTGTTTTTATAATGCCTTTCATATCTTTAGGCCAGCTAATGCACAGAAGGGAAGTAAATGCAGAGTTTTCTGAGTCTATATATTAAAACATCCCGACTAGTTAAAGAGTTTGACCTACTGAAAATCATACATGTGCAACTCACCATAGTCCAGGAAACCCATACAACCTCTCTTAATGTACTAGAGCCCCTAATTGTTCAACCTAATATAAACTACATGGCAAATATCAATTGCCATTCTATAGATTGGGAATCCTACACCACTTATATTGTGCAACTCCAGCAATTACTAAACTTCATTAATACCAACATCCTGGAACAGTTGTTCCATTCTCCCACCAGGGAACCCAGCAAATCCAAAAATCTTTAGGAACTATTCCAAGTCTAACCTCTCCCTACTAAGAGACTCCTTGGCTAAATTCCAAGCACCCACAAACCCAGTAAAAACCATAGCATATTTTGAGCTATTTATGAAATCCTTGCACAGCCATATTGATAGCTGTACAGAGTGAGATGTGGCCACTTGTATTAAGAATAAGACAAACTCAAAAGACCAGCCACCCTGGTGAAATCACAATATCATTGAATTATACAAAAAAAGAATAAAAATCTTGGCCAAGTGTAGGAGGAACAAAGCCCAACAAAAAAAAAAACCTTGACCAATCTAAAAGGCAGCTAATAGGATTACTTAATAATTTAAAGGCTACATTTGAAGAAAAAACAGCTTCTAAGACAAAGGACAACCAAAAAAAACTACAGCTATGTGTGTAACCTCACACAAAATAAGCAACACTGTGTAGAACTTGTAAATGGGATCACAGACACTGAACTGGAGGTCATTGCCAACCTTTTTGCTGACTGGTTCAGCTCAGATTTCTACCCCCCGATATTCCAAAGGAAATACCGCATACCATAATCCTCCAACCATTACTAGGGAACAAGTCTTCAATGCATTTTCCAAGGCCAAAACACTGCATTGATGGGCCATGATAACATCCCAGGATGCTTACTAAATAGCTTGACACATAACTTCACTGGTCCACTTGAACCACTTTTCAACTGCAGCCTTCAGTCAGGTTTTGTGCCCAAGGAATGAAAGATGACTACAGTAATTTCTCTGCACAAAGAATTTCAACCACTGATACAGGTAACTACAAGCCTATAAGTCTGACTAACCTCATAGTAAGACCATGGAAAGAATCATCATGAACATGATAAATGAGGATACACTTAACTTGCAAACAGCGGACCCATCACAGTTTGGCTTTGTTAAAGGAAGGCCATACCTATTAAAACTGGTGGACTTCTTTGAGAGAGTCACCAAAACATTGAATGCAGGCAAGATTGTTCACACAGCTTATATTTTCCTGGCCCGGGATTTTGATACACTACCCAACACAGGCATTATAGATAAGCTCACTAAATTAAGTATAAACCCTTTTGTCACTTGCTGGATACCCAACTGGCTCGCTGATAGGACCCAGGAGGTCAAAATAGGTGAAGCCACCCCCACCAATGGGCCAGCTACTAGTGGAGTCTTCCAGGGCTCGTTATTGGTCCCACTTCTTTTTGGCATCTGTTTCCAAGAAAGTGGAAGCAAACTTTTAAGGTTTATGGCTAACTATAGTTTGCAGATGATTTCAAGCTGGGAGTTATCATCGATTCACTTGCAGACACTAGCATTCATCAAGAAGGTGTATCCCTGACTGACAAACTGCTGGCAAAGCCATGGTCTTACACTTAATGCTAAAAAATATGTAATTGTTCCCTTTGGAATGTCAACCATCATTTAATTACCATGTCAATAACATGCCCCTAAGGGTCAACCCAGTGGTTAGGGATCTGGGTACACATGCAGACAGTAGCCTTACCTTCAACCACCATGTCGCCACAGTGGTGAGGAAATCATTTATGTTGTGCAACTTATAAGTAAGGGCATGGCATCTAGGTCCAAACAGGTCACTATTCCACTGTATTCTGCCCTTATCAGACCACTCATAGAGTACAATGCTCCCTTTGGTATGTATCTGACCAGACATATGCAGCAACAAGAGAGATCTCAGAGGTTCCTTACTAAAAACTCTACCAGAGCTGGTCATTCACTTAGCATTTCCCTACCCCTTTCTCTTTGGCAATATCAATTGTATTACTGTGTAACCACTGTTAAAATAAGAACACGTTGACAATAATTTATTTTAGGGCATAGCTACTGGGACTCTGAACAACTTATAGCTCCTGTCACTCTGCAAATATATTTCCTGTTTTTTCTTTGGGAAAAAAATTTCTGAAAATATAATATTTTACTGGTAAGTAGCAGCCAAAATCAGAGACAACTAGAGCTTTATACCTTCCCTTCCACACTCATGCACAAACACACACACACACACACACACACACACACACACACACACACACACACACACACACACACACACACACACACACACACACACACACACACACACATCTGTCATCATCATCACTGCATGAAATTATCAGATACTAGAAGGATTTCACTAATAAAATGTGTTAGGTTTCTCATAGTTCCTTTTAAACTTCAAGCTGATGTAACATACAATCTAATTCCTTAACCTTAATGTACACTTGATCATGCTCTGATCTATTATCCTTGATTACCTAGCATGATTCATCCAGGTGATCTGCCCAGTTTCCTAAAGGTCATCTATCACTTGTCAACTAGATGTAACATGACACTATAAACAAGATGGGGAGGAGGCATTAATTTACTTTTGCTAAAAGAAATGGAACAATTTGCCTTCTCACATAAAAGGAACCAATACCTATGCTCAGTTTAAACATCTGAATTTTTTTTTCAGTAGAACAACTCCTACACATACAAAATTGAATCGCAAAACAGCAAAAAATAGTATTAGTTCATAATTTTTATAATGAATTGACTGACATTTTGAGCATTATGATTACAAAAGATAGGACTAGTGGTTGCTTTCAATTTGCTATATTCAGAAAAAGAATTCTTATTTGTATTTCCATTTAAAAGCTATCATCCATACCAGCAGATAAAAAGTATTGTGAAGGGACTCGTGGTCTGCTTGAGTAGAATTATTATAGATGATGAAAGTTTTACTGAAGAAAGTAGCAACTTAATGTAAATGTTTTTGTACAGGAAATATCCAAATCACCTTCTGGAAAAGAAAAGGATGAGTTTATTGAGAAGAAGTTGACAAAGTTGACACCTGTTTTGAAAAGTTCCCCTCCGATAGTGAAAAATAGTAATTCTCCTGGGGCAGATAGAATTACTTTTTATGTTTATTCTAACTATAGTAAAGAGATTCCTAAGCAGAATTGCGACTAACTTTCACAAATTAATTAAAATATAAATTGGGGAAAGCATCAACTTTTGTTTATAAGAGAAACAAAAATATTACAAAGTTTCTGGAAGGGAGGCTACATATAAACATCAAACCAATGTCTAATTGTGGTAGACATAAATACTGAAAATGTGTTTATGATGCCCCTTGTGTAACAATATGCAGCAACTTTAATTGTAATACCAATGGTGTTTATGTAGCTGCTTGTTTACCCTTTGAAGCCTTCTATTTTGACAAAGTTCAGAGCTCTGTGCTGCATAATGCATGACATTAACAACAGAAACATGAAAAACACACTAATTAAACACACACTGGTATATAATAACTGCAAAAAGTTTTATTTTTTTATTTTGGAAAATGGTCATATCAATATCAGAGATGGTTCTTTGGAAAACAGGTTGGAGTAGAAGGAATAAGTGTGACAGTTATGCCTCAATGCCACCAAATGACCTGGGTGAAATGAGCATTCTTCTATTTCCTGTGTAATGAAAATGCATTCCAAAATGCAATTTAAATTTATTAAGGTTATTATAGTTTTGTTTAACATTTTGATGTATTTATCATTGCTATATTTATTTGCATTGAGTTATTTGCATTTAGATTTTTCTCAACATGTTTTTGGTCGATATCAACTGACAGTCAGTTCCCTTGTATTTTGTTTAGATTTTGATAAAGTCAAGGATATAGAGATGAAAGTGTTAAATTTCTGATAATAAATTATGAAGTGAAGTCAGTCTGTTAAAGTGTTTTTTCATTACTAGTTATTGTCCACATTATTGGAAATTTTGATTTTAGTCAGCCAGCTCCACAGTTACATATAGTCATTAGACATTCTGCTAAGTGACTACTAAGGCTTCATACCAGGTAATGCCACTTAAGCTTTAATCTCAGACATCACGTACTGATGTCACTCTTATCATGAATGATATTCTGACCCAGATAACACTTTTATAGACTGTGTGATGATGTGAGATATTGCCAGCTATGCCAGGAGAAGTAGGGTAGTGGGTGTGTAACATACTCCAGCACAGCTAGCTGGAATTTTGTAAAGAATTATATTTAATTTGCATATCAAACAGATTTGTACAGATGATTGTCTTAAAAATGTATTTGTAAAGTTGCTTGTGTTAAAAATGTACCATCAGTGGGTCCTGACTGTATTGTAACTGGATTAAATGTATTTGTTTTAACAGAGGCTACTGGAAGAGAAGATGCTAATCTCAGTCATGCTAACTTTGAAAAATAGTTTGAAATGAAATTACCTGGTAGGCCATAAAGATTGTATATTACAGTTCTGATTGCAGTCAAAAGCAAAATGTGGCAGAGAACGGTTTATTAGCTTCTGTAGGAGGAATGGAAGTTTTTTATTGTTTTATGACTTCCAGAGGCTACAACAGATCTTAGCAAAGATCTATCTGTGTGTATGGTAACTCATATGTTCAAGATTCTGGATCAGTTGTAGGAATGGGGGTAGTACGGAAACTAGAAGTCAGATGACCAGATGTGTGTGATGTCATTCTGTGAACAAGCTCTGTAATGACATTTTAATACTAGATGAGACTGAAGTCTCAGAGCAGTCTGTTTTCTTGCAATCTGACATAGAAGGATCTCTCACCCACTTCATCGTGTCTTACTCTACTAAGTGAACTAGGGAATAGTAATTCTTTAGATCAGTCAGGAAAATGTAGCAATATTAGTTAATTACTGTTTTCTGTATCTGTGGGAATCTATTCATAAGTGTTATTTTAATATTTCCTGAGAGTGAATCTCAGGTGTTTATTCTAAATATATATTTAGTATTTTCATGTTCTTTTATTATTTATTATATAATATATTTAAAACGTTCTTTGTGATTAATCCTTTAGAGAATATTTTAACCTTTGAGAGTACTTATATCCATTTGGTGACTCTGTGGCCACTCCTGAAAGCCTTACTTCTTTGGTCAAACACTACTGTTTGTTGTTGTTGTTGTTGTATCTTTTGGCTTTTCCCGGTTAGGGGTCGCCACAGCGGAACTCCTGTCCGCTAATGATTGGCAGCAGATTTTTATGTACCGAGTTGCCAGCCCTGACGTACAACCTTCAATGAAGGTATGCCCATTCACGCATGTCTCCACACAGAAGACGCTTTAGCTGAGAATCGAACAGGACAACGTCTTGCTGTGAGGTGACAACGCTACCACAGCACCACCACCGCATTCTGTATTAATATTAATTTAACTCAGTATAATTGGGTACCCTTGTAAGAGCCTTAAAGTAGCTGACTTTGGAGTGTCTGGTGGCAGTAACTACCTTATAGATGGGCAGAAGGGGGCATAGGTAGTAAATCTGTCAACATTTCCCAGGTGTGTGTGTGTGTGTGTGTGTGTGTGTGTGTGTGTGTGTGTGTGTGTTAAAATCAAATCTCAAGGAGTGTGTGTGTCAGCTGCTTCGATCAGGGACACGAAACACTGGTTTCACATAGAGGGTTCTGGAGGACTTGGACATTTGACTGAGGACTCATCTCTATAGCTGAGCCAGTGGGGAGTCTTACTGGGGACTTGGAGGGAGACAGAGAGAAAGAAATCCAGAGCCTGGACTGAGTGAGTTCCCTCTGTGCTCTTAAGTGAAATTGTGCTTGATGTAGAGAGGTGCATCTGAAAATACTGTGTGTGTCTATTTTTGTTCCAAGTGAACATCCCTCTCCAGTGTCAGTGGGGAGGATTCTGGCTCCTTGATTACTGGCCCAGAGAGGAGATGTCACAGGCTGCATGCTTCTTTGCAATATGCAAAATGTTATTTGAGTCTTTGATAGATAAAATAGCTGGGTTTAGAATTGTTTACAGAGCAGTTCATAGGTTAACTTTTTAGAAAGTATTTGCATGAGTTGTGTGTTTAACTTGTTACTCAGCCACTGTTTTTTTAAAAAGGGGGGTGTGACTGTGGGGAAAGGAGTTATTTACTGTGAAGTACATTTTAGATGAAACCTGTTATAGAAAATTTACTGCATTTGGATGAGGCAAGCTTTCTCACTACTGAAAAAAAAATTCTGAAGTGTTTCAGGTAAAAACAGTTTCTTTTGGCAGAAACTGCATTCAGTAATGGCTTTCATTTGATCATCTTGGATCACTCAAGACCAACCCCAAAAGTATATTTGACATCCTAAAACAATGAAATACTTTTGAGGGCACTGCACTGACTCATTCAAAAATATGCAGTCAAAAATAGCAAGGTCATCAGATGTAAAACAGCATATGTTTTTAAACTGATAAAGTGGAGCTATATTACACCGTTTATGGCAGGGCATTTTTCAGGGTGAAAGAATAATCTATGTGCAAACTGAAGTTGAGAATTATGTGTACTCAACCAGATTTCATGTTCCATTTACTTCTAGTGTAGTTACTGTATATTTATATCATGTCTATCATTTGAATGCATATTTTAGAAGTAATTGGAGGATATGTTATTCCTAAACTACCTGTCCTAAGTATGCATATGTCAGTGACTTTGACTTCTCTCTTATGTTTCTGTCTTGTACTCTTCTTATGACAAAATTAATTTAATTATATGCAACCTAATTTACTACTGCTAAACTGTGCCCAGTTCTGATTATGTGGCTGCAGCTTATACTTGTTTATTTCATAACTATCTGCTTTATTCATCACTACTTTGTATGTAATGCTGCTAATGTTACCTGAGCATTATGTTTGTTTGTGTCTTTCGTTTTTTCTCGGTTAGGGGTCGCCACAGCGGAACTCCGGTCCACTAATGATTGGCAGTAGATTTTTACATGCTGGCTTGCCGGGCCTAACGCACAACCTTCAATGAAGGAACGCCCATTCACGCATGTCGCCACACAGAGGACTCTTTAACTGAGAATCGAACGGGCAACGTGAGCATTATGTATGTTGTATAATTACTACTGTAAATACTTTTCATGGAGTTTTGGATGTAATGCTGCTTAATGTTACTTGGGTATTCTGCATGCAGCATTTTTACTACTGTTGGTATTTCTCATGAAGCTTTTCTTCCTTGAGCCTTCACTGAAAAGAGGTTTGTTTGCCCAGTCAGACTTTTACAGTAAACAAATGAAAATTCAATAAATAAATAAACAAATAAATGAATCTATTACTGTATTCCTACTCTATCAAAAGTAGTATACTCAAGTTCTGTCCTGTATAATCTGCCTTTTTCTCGGTGTGGACATAAAGCAATGATGTCTTCCAGCCTTTAATCTGACTAAAACAGATCCATTGTGGACCTCTCAGTTAGGTTGTTAAAAAGATAAATAAGATAAATATAAATGTACCTTCTGCCTTACTTGGTGATATCAAAACACAAGGAATTCTTATCAAAACTCTTCAAAAATAATTTTAATGAAACAATAGAAAGAAAAGTGTGGGTATTTCTTCTACCACCTGGATATACTAAATCAGACTGATACCTCTGATGTGTTTCATTCATTAATATTCCAGTATCTTTTTTAATCGATTCAGTACTGCAAGGGATTCACAGCATATTCTGGTAAAAGCATCAGGTATAAAGCATAGAAAAATTCATGAATACACACCCACACACGCACACACACACACACACACACACACACACACACACACACACACACAGACATGCACACACACGCACACACACACACACACACACACACACACACACACACACACACACACACACACACACACACGCACACATGCATACACGTGTATGAAGACAGCTGAGGGTACTGCCAATTCATTTGCTGGCATACCTTTGGGATGTGCAAAGAAATCAAGAAAACCAGTCAAAACATATGCAGAGAGAAGGAGAACATTCAGACTCTATACAAGGAGAGAGTCTCACCTGAAATAATACCAGGAAACCTAATACTGTGAGCTGGAAATATTAACCACAATGCCACCCATCTCTGGCCTACCACTGGCACACTGAATTATGCGAAATCAACATTCCAATGAGATAAAGTGGCTAAGTCACTTAAAGACCTGCTGCAGGGTAATTTTGCTGTAAACACAGTATGAACTGTAGGTTCTGCCTAGCTGTGAAACCTATGTTGTTATTATCACAAATCTTAGTATAATAATAGGTGTAGTTAGAAATTAAAAATGAGGGCAATCAAATTCAATTATAAGTGCCTATATGGTTCCACCAGCAACATTTCAGTACAAGAAAATGGAGAGGCTAGGACCAAGTAACTAACCTGCTGTACTTAATTGAGGCAAAGAAATTTCATTAGCTAATTTGCTATTTTAATATTACTTTGCTTTGAGATACACCTGACTGGATGAATCACAAAAATGTCAAACAATAAGCTATGTTTCACAGATACAAGTTTGGCAGGTATGTGAGCAAGATCCCAGCACAAAGCAGGTGGATTTGAAGTGAGTGGTGATGTTCAGATGCCAAGCATATAATTGATAGGCTCACTCTTCTTGTGGAGGTCTATGTGCCACATTCTGAATTATTATCTATGGCACTTGCCTGTTTAACAAGTAGCCATGTTCAGACCTGTTTGGTGGAATAATGTTCCAATGTCAGAGCAGAGTCAAAATAAATATATAAATAAATCAAATAAAAGTATGATTTCTGCCCTTCAGAGTGACAGTAATTTTTCAAGAAAAACAGCATTTGGTTTTAGAACATTCTTGATTAAATGTGATAGCTACACTGCTTTCCTTTTACTGAGTATAGACTAATGCATTGTACAAACCCATAGGCACTACAGTTGCTTAAGATTACGTATGATTGTACCACTTAGTGTGTTTCAGCTCACTGTGGTAGAGTTTCAAAGAACACACTTAATTGCAAAAGATATTGCTTGCTACTTCAATTTGTTTCATGAACAGTACAAATGGATGCATTTTTGCTACAGGATGCAAATGAATATGCAGCCATTAAAATTCTCTGTGCCCATTGTCAAGGCCAGTGTGCATTAATTAGTTTACAGCTGTCTTGATAGTTAACTGAATCAGCCATATTTTTTACATTTCATACAAGTAAAATGTGGTGTTCACAATCAGATTCTAATGTACCTCTCAACCTCTTTGAGCAAGCACTCTGGACAAAACCAAACACAGTAGGTGGCTTGGACACTCTAAATACGCCATAGGTGTGAGTAAGTATGTGAGTGTGTGGTGCTGAAGAACTATGATGGCAGGGCTAACCACCTGGTGGTGTAAACATTGGCTCCAGATTGTCACTGTTGAAGTGATACCTGACCCCATGTGCAAAGAAATGGGAAAAAGGGGTTATGGATAGATGGATGGAAAGCCCCCAAATCAGAGACAGGTATTAAATACCACTCCTATAGACTTAGGAAGTTGATAGAATAACATGTGTTTATATTGGCATGCATTTCTGGTAGAAATGAAGCCTGAAACTCAATACTTAAACCCTCAATGATTTTTTTATGAATAAAGGTAACAAGACAGGGTATACCAAAGAAAAAAAGTGTCATAAAGAATAATTTGATGGGAGTTGTGCTTGTTATTTTTTTTATATCTAGCTTTTAGTTTATATTTTTAAACCTCTGGAAATGCATCATAGCTAACATGAAGATGACACTGACTAAAAATGTATTTAATTTTCGTTTCCAGAATTTTTTTTTTATTTCACAAGCTTTCACATTTCTAATACAAAAAGATAAAAGATGTTTGGCACCATCAAAACAGGTACATTCAGGGAATGTGACATTATAAAGGGCAGTAAAAAGAGGATGGCAATGAAATTACAGGCCTGTCATCCTGATACTTTTGAGAGAACTTTGTATGGGTCTACCTGAAAATGTCGAAAACGCAGATCACCGACAACGAGAACACTGACACCGGAAGATCGACAACAGAGAAGACTGACAGTTAAGAATCCCGATGCTGAGAACACCGATATGTTAAGGTAAGTGTGCAATAGGGATGGACGTTATGTCAGGGTGTGGTAAGGTAAGTGTGTGATAGTGACGGACGTTAGGGTAGGGTGCAGGTCAGGTAAGTGTGCGATAGTGATGGAGTTTAGGTTTAGGGGTGGGTTAAGTGAGTTAGGGTTAGGGTGTGGGTAAGGTAAGTGTGCGATAGTGGTGGACTTGAGGGTTAGGGGCGGATTAAGTGAGTTAGATTAGGGTGCGGGTAAGGTAAGTGTGTGATAGTGACGGACCTTAGGGTTAGGGTTTGGGTTAAGTTTAGTGCATAGATAGTTGTGTATGTAAGGTTTAGTGTAGGTTTGTAAGGTTTTTGGTGTGCTTGTGTTATGTGTGTGTGTTTTTGGGAAAGGTATTTGTTTTGTTGATTGTCGGGATTTTGGTTTGTCGGGCATGTGAAGTTTCATGATTTTGAACTTTTTTTTTTCGTTTTTTTCATGTCGGTTATTTCATTGTCGGTATTTTGGCGTGTCGGTGTTATCAGGTAGCCCCATATATATATATATATATATATATATATATATATATATATATATATATATATATATATATATATATATATATATATATAAATAACATTTCCCACCATAAAGTATGAGAAAATTAACTATTTAGTATTATGTATCAACAAGGTGAAAGTCACTCCTGAGATCTACTATTTTGAATTCACTAAAGAGAAGATAACTGATATTTTATTTTAGGAAATAGAATTTCAGGGGTATGCAGAAGCATTTAAATAGTAACAAGGCTAAAGGGACAGTAATCCAATCAGTGTCTGATATTTAGACTTGTAGTTGTAGGGTGGTGGTGCTGCGGTAGTGTTGTCGCCTTATAGCAAGACGTTGTCCCATTCGATTCTCAGCTAGAACGTCTTCTGTGTGGAGGCATACATGAATGGGGCGTGCCTTCGTTGAAGGTTGTGTGTCAGGGCTGGTAACTCGGTACGTAAAACTCCACTACCAATCATTAGCGGACCGGAGTTCCGCTGTGGCGACCCCTAACCGGGAAAAGCCGAAAAACACAAACCAACAAAACAGTAGAGAATATGTAGATAACAAGATAAAATGTAGTCTCACTGCTGGCTTTTCCAGAAGGCAGAAAAAAATGTTTTTTGATACACTCTGCATCCTGAGAGGTGCATGCTTTTCAACAAGACTTTTGACTTTTCTCAGAACTGCTGCCCATTAATTCTAAACATAGCTGGGTGCACTTACAACAGCTGTGATGTTATTAAGATCTTATATGAATGATTTTTTAATTGGTCTAATTTATAAGCTACTTTTTACCTCAATCTTAGGGTGCATTTTTCTTTCTTCAGTCTGCCTGCACTTGGCATTAAATGGCATCTTGTCATCTAAACATTGTACACATTATAATGATGCCATTCTTTATGTCAGACAGATTGTCATGCCACAGTAAGCATGTTATCTCGCTGCTGTATTATTAATCACTGTAAGTCATATAAACAGGTGTTACAACAGGATATCATAAATGTGAACTACAGCTTAGCAATATTCCGTCTTTGATCAGTATCCACCAGGGTTCTTGTCTCACTGTTAAAGCATTTCAGCAGTTTACACACTTCCCACCTGAAAACAGCAGCACTCAATGTTCAGAAATTATTATAGTCAGGCAAGAAAGAAGAAATTAAATTTAACAGGTTTCTTGGCAAAACTATCTCCAGGGAACTTAATTAGAAGGCATTATTTTCCTGTGCTACACTGCATCCATGGCAGTGCAAAGTGAGAGAATAAGGAAAAGTTTCCATTCGTCTTACATGATGCCCATACCAGTGCTGACTGACTGCATCTCATATAAGTTAAATGTTCAATGCACATGAGCTGAGGATTAAACAAGAATGAAAAATGGCTTGTATCCATCTAGATGGTAACGGAGACATTTTTTGAGTGACTAAAAATAACTTCCATGACTTCTGAGACTAAAAAGTATTGCAAAGGTCACAGAACAGATAGAAATTGTCTTTTTTTTCTTACAGGGAGGCTTCTACACCCCTGATGTGGAGAGTGGTGGTAAGACCACATCAATCTGATATATGTATGTGTATATATATATATATATATATATATATATATATATATATATACACACACACACACACACACATAGTAAGATAGATATATATACATATATTTATATATATATATATATATATATGTGTGTGTGTGTAAATATATATATATATATATAGGTCCATGTTAGACTGTCAGATGTTCATAACATCAATGTTTATAACATTAAGACCAGAAGATAGGAAGGGCACAATATTAAAGTGCCATAATACCAAACTTCAGGAGATCACACAGTACAAGTGGGTGATTGTACAACATCTCAGTACAGCTGGGTTTGGAGTATTACCATCTGCAGTGCAATCTCAGAGATGAGATATATACATACACACACACACACACACACACACACACACACACACATATATATGTGTGTGTGTGTGTGTGTGTGTGTGTGTGTGTGTGTGTGTGTGTGTGTGTGTGTGTGTGTGTGTGTGTGTGTGTGTGCGTGCGTGTGTGTGTGTGTGTGTGTTTAGCAGGGGACATCACCCCTGCAAAACATATATTTATGTTGATGTTCAGTGTTATAACACTTTCATATTGTGCAGTTCTGATGTTCTTGGCTGGATGCTATGAACAACATTATGAACATTTGACATTCTAACACAGACCCATATACGTACTGATATAGATATAGATATAGATATAGATATAGATATAGATATAGATATAGACATAGACATAGATATAGATATAGACATAGACATAGATATAGATATAGACATAGACATAGACATAGATATAGATATAGACATAGACATAGATATAGATATAGACATAGACATAGACATAGACATAGACATAGACATAGACATAGATATAGATATAGATATAGATATAGATATAGATATAGATATAGATATCCATCCATCACAACCTTTCTTCCCCCTTTTTTCCACATAGGGTCAGGGTATCACATCAACAATGACTATCATCTATACAATGTTTACATCGTCAGGTAGCTAGCCATGGTTGTTCTTCCATACCATACACAACACACATAATCACATCTGTGCCCCATCCATGTAGTGTGTGTCTTTGAAATGTTGTTTGAAACTGGAACACTCGGAGAAAACCCACATAGTCACAGAAAGGACATGCAGACTTAACACAGAATGTCATTGTAGCATGACTTAACAAGCAGTAGATTTCTTCATTTTCTGATTAATTGGTTTGAAAATTTGACAGAACTATATTTTTAATGTTAGATTTAGCTGGCAAATAAGGTGTGATTCTTTTGTATGACAACTTGTATTATTGTACTCAAAATGAATAAGCAAATGTAAATAATGACTGAAATAAAAATAAACAGCACAAAAAATTCACTTAAGCAGTCACTCATCTTATTGTCATCCTTTGTTTTTCTATATTACATGAACATGTATGCACACACATTAACATACACACACACACACACACACACACACACACACACACACACACACATACACACACACACACACATATATTTATGAAAAAAAAAAACAGCTCCTTCTATTCAGGTGCAGTCTCCCACTTTTACAGAAAAACATTTAACCGTACAACAAAAATTATACTAGTTGAGGAGAAAGTAGCTGGCTGAGACTCCTTAATATCAGGAAAAAATAATCACAAACTGTAGCCAAACTCAGCTGACACCAAAGTAATCAAGCACTTATAACCTACTCAGAAATTGATACTACTTTATTGAAAAACAGAAGATATTAAATAGATGAGCATGTTTTCCCTAAACACAGCTTCACCAGTATTCCGTCATGGAAAGATTTGAGGGAAACACTCTACCATCTGAATGCAAAAAACACTTTCCACCCCACTTGCTTAGGCTTGTGGGATTCTTTGAATTTCCTGCATTTTTATTTGTTTAATTTTTGCTCTATCTTATTGTCTACTTCTGCTACGAAATAGCTGTACACACAAAAAAGATATTTGAAAGCTCATCAGCTGTCAGCAAAATGCTCGTTTTGTCAACATTTAATATGATAGAGAACACCTCCTTTCCCCTACAAACTCCTGGTATCTTGACAACAAGAGACCCATAAAAACATATACATTCCTCATTGCACAAGTATTATTGTAGCAGTGTTATACGAAATAAGAAAAGGAAAAGCCTCTTTATTTGAGGTGATCTACTGTTGTACTCATGTAGGTGGTTTGCAGACAGAAAACTAATCAGTCTAAGAATGAACACTTTCTCAAAATTAAGTAATAAAAATGCAAAGCAATCTTTCTTTGATCTTTACTTTGTCTGATTTATTCAAAGTAATGAGCACTTTAGTCTATCAGACTTTATCAGATACAACATCGGTTTTCTTTTTACTTGTTGGTCCCAGGGAGAACTAATCACTCCACTAGGTTTGAGATCCTATAAGAAGAACTATTCCACAATAGGTAGCCTACACTTTTTTATTTAGACATTGTTATATGAGACACCCATCATAAAGAGATACCAGCCAGTTCTTTAATATTCAATTTATTTTCCCCGATAAAAGCAGACTTCTCATAATGATAGAATATGATTAACTAACCCATTGTTCTTTTTATACTTGGCTCCTTGTTTACTTTTCATAATAAGTGAAAATAAAGAAAATTATTTTTTTTTTTTATAAATACTAATGATATTAATCAAGCTTGAATTTTAGTGTATAAACCTTTGTAAACAGGGGGGGAACCACACATTTACACATAGACACACCCAGAGCTTTGAGTCCAATAATGCCAATCTCCTACCCCATGTCACCCTGCTTATTCCCTGATTGTTTTCAATAAAGATCTGAAAAAGAAACCTTGCTTGATGCAGAGTTTTCTTTTAACCTAGACCTTCATAAGCTTATGGTGTTTGTTTGAAGTGGAACATCTAGCTATTGTTCTTCATCTGAAACACTATTGTTTGGCATATCCTACTTCCACTTTTGCATCAGTCCTAGAGGACTACCATGGTATTCCACCAGGTTTGGATTGTCAAGCCCAGGGTTTCCAGGCACCCAAGTGACTATCTGATATATATATATATATATATATATATATATATATATATATATATATATATATATATATATATACATATATATATGTATGTAATATACACGTTACTTCACACATCACCAAGTGTGTCCATTCTCACCACAAAACACTCAGTTAAACACCAGAGTGTGTGCACACACGCGGGCACGCACGTGCACACACACACACACACACACACACACACACACACACACACACACACACACACACACACACACACATCCAAACATGCTTACATACAGAGGGAAAGAGAGAGAGAGATTTTGTATATCTAGATATAGATATAAATATATATACAGATGGAACTGTTCTATGTGACTGGATTTCATGTTAGTTGAGTGCATGTTAATTGATTAAACATTAGTTGCATAACATACACTCTGAAACCAGAATAGTGCATATGAGTGCTATTAGTGGTGAGATCACAGAATATGGTTCCCTGATGAAATGTCTGCACTCAAAATGCTGAATGCTGACACAACAAATAAAAAAGATTGGAAATGCAGGAGGAAAGGGAATCTTGAACCTTGTTCTTCTCTTTAAACTTCTATTTTTCCAAGGGTCAAACCATCTGCTCCCAGAATTTGTATATACTAACTCTGAGATTACCATACATCAGACAAAGGAGAAATATTCCAAGAAACAGCCATATAGGATTTAATATCCATAAGTCCATTTTTTTGGCCTTTTCACCTTTTCCCTATTATTGTGCAACCTCAGAGTTTTAAATATATGTATATATGGGTCCCCCTCAAAGGATCAAAATTTCAGAACATCGAACCTTTGATCATGAAAGACCAGGGGATCAAAGTTCTGAAATATCGAACCTTGTGAATGGAGATCATTAAACAATGCAGAATGGGAACTTTACCATTCACTTCACTATAGTGCAATCTTGGAGTTGGTATATTAAAGTAGCAGGGAGTGTGGGGCCCTGCAAAATTGTGAAATAAGTTTTCACATTGTAGATTTTTTTGTAGGTTTGATATTTCAGAACTTCGATTCTCTCATCTTTGATGATCAGAGATTCGATGTTCTGAAATTTCAATCCTTAGAAGTAGATCCATATATATATATGTGTGTGTGTGTGTGTGTGTGTGTGTGTGTGTGTATGTGTGTGTGTGTGTGTGTGTGTGTGTGTGTGTGTGTGTGTATGTATATATATATATATATATATATATATATATATATATATATACATATATATATATATATATATATATATATATATATATGTGTGTGTGTGTGTGTGTATGTGAGTGTGAGGGTGTGTATCTCTCTCTCTCCCTTCCTCTCTCTCTCTCTGTGTCTCTCTCATGTACAAAGATGACCACAAAAAGTAAAATTTACAAACATCAACACAGTATTAAATATGTACCAAGCAACAATCTTTGTGCATGCAAAACTTAAACTAAAAAAAAAAAAAACAAAACAAATTTTTTTGCAGGGGGCAAGCCCGCCTGCATCCCCTGTTAGTTATATGTATTAACTCCAATATTGTTCATTCTTGAGGAAAGGAGATATTTCTGTGTAGTCAGCCATATTTAATCAGCTAAACATTTGTTGACCAGCAACAGATTTGACATATTTCAGTAGACCCATATAGATAAACATATTCTATCTTTCTCTCTCTCTCTCTATATATACATATATATATATATATATATATATATATATATATATATATATATATATATATATATATAATGGTCAGGCCAGGAGGGATGACCTGAATCATCAACAGGGACCTACTCCCTCTTTCCCTAGGATGGGCATGCAAATCCTCCCATATACACAGTCAAAGCTTTATCCCTCTGTGCTACCAACAAACCCCTTACTAATGGAATTATACAGTATCAAGGGACTCCCTTTATTTTCAGAATAATGCAGAAACCATGCTAGTGCTTTAAGGGCAATGAAGTAAAACCTCAGCATGTCATACCCAGATGGATGGAGTAGTAAATTATCATAAACTAACACTAATGCTGAGAAAAGTTGGGTCTGCTTAATACCACACCAACCAATTGAGAAGTACCACAAACCTTGTCCTGGAATCAGGCCATCTGAATTATTATATGACAGGCATCCTTGTGGACTATTAGACATTGCCAGTGGAAAGAAGACAAAAAAAATGTATTATACCAGCTTGCAAGACAAGTTAAAGGTATTGCTGCTCATAGTGTTGGAACATCTAGAAAGAGCTCAAGCTATACAAGAGATGCATAACAGAAATGCAAGGAGCAGCGAACTTAAGTCCGTTGAAAGAAGTAATGTCCATAGTATGGGAAACAATGAAAGAGCTCAAACTGCGCAGTGGGTGTCTAATAGAAATGCAATGACTAGAGGATTTAAAGGTGAAGACTAGGTCTTAGTTTTGGTCCCCTCAACAGGAAACAAGTTTTTGACTGAGTGGCAGAGTCCCATTTGAAATCACAGAGAAAATAAATGAGGTAAACTACAGACTTAGGCAAATCACCATATCAAGGTTTTGAAACCACGGAAGAAAGTATTAACTTCACTAGTTAATACAGCAACTGACAATAATGAAACTGAAACTGAAATAAGACTGACTTTTATGCCAGAAGTTCAGATAGAAGATACACTGTCCAAGCCACAGAAGCTAGTAAAAAAAAAAGTTACAAAGCAAGTGTATTCGTAACTGTGTGGCAGAACATATTTGATTCAGTATCATATTGTGATATGTCCAGGAGACAGGATTAACTTAAAACCCTACCAAATAGCAAAGTCACAATACAGGTATAAGAAGTAAAACAATATTTACTCCAGGGGTAACTGAGGAGTCCAAACAGGAAGAGAACAGCACTAAAGTGTCAGTCCCAAAACCAGATGAAATAATTAGCTTTTGTATTGATTTTAGGAAGCTGAATAACATTTAAAAATTGACAGACACCATATACTTAAGGTTGATGAGTTAACAGAAATGTTGGTGAAAGCAAGATTTTTAATAATGTTAGATCTGCTGAAAGGTTACTGACAAATCACTTTAGCTGAGACTAAGGAAAAGATAGCCTTTTGAACATGAGCGGTATTATTCCAGGTTAGATAATGGGTGACCTGTAGATCTCACCCTGACTGGAGAATGAAATTCTCCAGCAGGATGTTAATCTACAGGTGATGCCCAGTGAAAAATTAGTCTGAAGCTTCATAGCAGCAAATCAAGCTTCTGTGGAGCTCGCACTGAAAAACCTAATGGCTGCCATTATTTTATGCTCGCTAAGTGGAGCTTTTGCTGTTTAGCAAGTGTAAAAGAAAAAAATAAAAAAAAAATAAAAGAAAAAGTTTGTGTGTGTGTGTGTATGTGTGTGTGTGTTTATATTTGTGTGTATGAGTGTATGCGAGTGAGCGAGAGAGCTCGATTGATTATTTTACACTCTATAAGAAGCGCCTTAGTTGTTTAGCCAGTGTAAAAAAATGTGAAACAGAAAAAAGTGTGTGTATGTGTGTATGTGTGTGTGTGTGTGTTTTGTGTGTGTGTGTTTTTGTGTGTGTGTGTGTGTGTGTGTGTGTGTGTGTGTGTGTGTGTGTGTGTGTGTTATTGTGCTTATGTTTCTGTCTCTGTGTGTGAGTGGATGTGTACATAAAGGCAGAAGACTGTGTGTGCATGTGTGTGAGAGAGAGAGAGAGTGAATAGTAAGAACGATCGAGCAATTCCCAGGCAGCAGTTAAGAGGTTTGCTTACCTCTCGACCTTTTAGCTCAATGTACCTGGATGAGCCTAAAATAAATGGGGTACTAAGGCTCAAAATAGGAACAATATTTTAAATGTTGCTATTGCAAAATCACAGTTACTTAAATATTAGGACTTGTGCTAGCATGCATTTTCTGAAGTACAGGTGTGTGTGTGTGTGTGTGTGTGTGTGTGTGTGTGTGTGTGTGTGTGTGTGTGTGTGTGTGTGTGTGTGTGTGTGTTTGTGTCTAAGAGAGAGAGAGAGTGTGAGTGAGTGACTATTTTACATCAAACATATATAAAAAACATAATATAGTAATAAAAAAATAATTAAGTAAAACACTACAATATTACAGACAGTCCATTTTCTGAGTTCAATAATAGCCTCCAGGGTGTGTCTTCTTCTTCTTTCATCTTTTTCCTGGTTAGGGGTCGCCAGAGCGGATCACCTGTCCGCTCATTATTGGCAGTGGAGATTTTATGGTGTTATTATGAAAATAATGGGTGTAGGGGGCCCTCTGTTTGTGATGTCAGGTCTCAGAACCCCCCCTGGGCAGACATTATTTCCACAATAACACACACCCTGTTGGGCATTATTACTTGCATAGCATTCTTCCTTTAGGGCTACCTGGTGAGAAGAAACTTTACAGAGATTTGTAGACAGTCTTAAAACTTCACACTGCCTGATCATCAGCTTATGTAGATAATAGTATTGTGCATACTGTGAACTGAGATATACATCTAGCTAAGGTACAGTCTGTAATACTGTCCCCAAAGCAAGCAAGACCAATTGTGAATGCCACAAAGAGCAAGGTAGGCATGACAGAGGTAAAATACCTCTGGGATGTTATAGGAAGAGGAATTGTTGAACTCCAAAAAGGAATGGTAGAAATTCACCTATCCTAGAAAACAAGAGAGGGCACTTTTGAGACAAGAGAGGAATTATCAGAAGTTTTGGTTCCATTTTGCAATGATAGCAGGCCATCTGTCAGACCAATCAAAGATAAAATGTGGGAAGTAGATGTAGACATTAACTCGCAGGAAAATTACATTCAGAGCCTGTTTTAGTATATCCTGACTAGTAAATGATTTGTAGTTTTTGTGAATGCATCAGAGATGGATTTATGAGCAGTGCTTCACAAACATTTTGGAAAGGAACATCTATTCTGTTCCTCGGTCAAATACTTAGCAGAGGTTAGGCATTCTGTGATACTATCTAGCCATCAAGCAGACACTTGGTTCCCTAAAATACTATCAGTCACAGAGGGAATTCACCCAAGTAATAGCCAATATTCCTCTACTATAGTCAAATCAGCAATATGATGGGAACCCAGAGTTATACACGTGGGCCTTTTCATTGCAGCCATTTAAATTCAAAGTCCAACATTGGCCAGGCAAGACCCACCACAATGTGGATAGTCAGGCACACACATGAAACCCATCCAATAGGCATGAAACTGACAGTTTCAAACTGGTGGGGTTAGTTTTATCATAGCATGGTGGTTCCCACTATTTGAATGAGTACAAGAGATACAAAATGTGTAAATATTGTTTACAGCAGCGCTATAATAAGCCCTTTATAATCAGAGTACTGTTTAAATAAAGGAATTATTTCTGTTAAGCTGTACCTGTTTTTTTAAGAACAGAAAGATATTTGGCTGCAGAAGTAAAGGCAGGCTTGTTTAGTGAGCTACTGAACGAACTATGAAAAAAGGGCTGGGAGATGCCCACGCAGATAGCTTTTCCTTTTTTTTCTAAAAGGGGGGCTGGTTCCAGAACAGCAGCTCTGAGAGAAGGAATCAACAATGTGAAGGAAGAATTTGTTCCCAGCAGACGAATCCAAGGAGATAATCCAAAGAAAGACAATTTTGCATCAGTATTAACACTTAGTTAAAGAATGACTTAAAAGTAATTACTGTCCTTTTGGTTAAACTACAAGACGTTGCATCATTGGAGCATCCTTTTTTGGAATAAGCACTTTTGTTCCCTAAAAATATATGACTTCTTCAGAGTCAAATAACAAATGCAAACATTACTATTCAAATTTTTGAAACCAAGTCACATGATATAGTCCCACTCAAAAATCATATCAAGAATCAAAATAACCAACAAATTAAGACTTTGTACAGATATTCAGCAATTAACATTCTAAGAAATTCATTGATCAGCGATATGCAGAAATAGTACTTGTAAATAATAGTAAGAACTGACAAAAATATCAATATTGAATAATAAAATTAACATCTACTACAACAGCAATAATGATAAAAAGTCAGGAAGGATGGTTGTTTTTATTATTGCTATGATTATTATTATTACAGAGGCCTTCGGGATCATTAAATAACAATTTAGATTGGTATTGAACACAATTTCACCCCTAGAAATGCCTTTGAAATTCCTAAGAAATCTATATTTATCATTACATTATATATTATATTTATTATTCTAAGAAAACAGTTATGGATGGTGTCATCTGTTGAGTTTGGAGACACATAGATTCGACCTTTTTGACCACCAGGAAGACTGGTATTATTTCCTGTGTAGGTAAACCAGTTAGCAATACATCCTGATGTTGGTGGCAGCTGTGTGATCTCTTTGTATCAAAATATGTCTGAGAAGCTGCAGCTCTTTTACAACTAAAAAGAGACCCACGACTTTAGTCAGATGTGGAAGGGGAGATTCCTTCACTGCCATTCTGTGGCACATGATCCTCAATTATTTATCACAACTGTCTTAATCCCAACTCCTCGTAGCTAGAAAGACTCAAAAAAAGCTTAAGGATCTACTGGAGTCTAGACTCAATGATGATTTTGCATTAACTTTTGGACTTCAGGCTTTCACATCTTTAATGATACAGGTAACTGTTCTATTACTAACCAACAATGTACCTGATGATTAGTGTGACAACTGTGTCCACCCCAAAACCCAGTTTTCATTGTAAATGTTAACTGTGCTGATCTTGCATCCTATAGTTCCTGATATTATTGAGGTTTATAGGCAGCTGTGAGGTCCTGTGCTTCCAAGTGGAAACTGCTGTCAGTTTGTACAGAGCAGTACCCTCTACTGGCTTGGCTGGTCAGCTTGCAGATGATCTTTCCAAGTATACAATCTAAGTCTCACTTATCCAGTGTCCAAAATGTCCATATCAGCTGTCTCTGTGCATCATGATTATGTGCAGAGAAGAACTGTGGTCCTACATTGGCTGGTCAAGCATTTTCTTGAAGTAGTGTCAGTTCTCCTTTGAGGAACCACTCACCTCCATGGAAACTGAACTTCAGGCTTCACAGTCTTGCTTGTCTAGCCTTTGACCTTGCTAGCTCAGTTGCACTGATATTTGCTTAATGATTTTTTTTTTGTCTGCTGGGCTTCAAATTTGTGTATATGATCTCAGAGTTTCCAGCATTTATATATAAGGAAATATATCTGGCCTTTCACAAAGTCAAAGTGCTCCCCAAGATGAACACATTTGTCTTTCTCAAAGTATTTTCTGTTCTTGAACCGGTCCGTATATCTCCAGGGTTTCATAACAGGGACATTGACAAGAGGACAGAGGGCTCTTTTCACTCATTTGTTTGTCTTCTTTGTTGCAGTGGGGGAAAGGCTTATAGTTGCTAAGCTGATGCTTTCCAAGTGGCTAGTAAATGTCACTGCCTCTTACCATCCAATGGCAAACTACCTTGGTGGCTAGTGCAAAAGACAAAGCCCCACTGAATTAGAGATGTAGGCTGCTCAAAGTGATGCTTTTATTTTTATTTATTTTATTACAGCCATCTGTACCACATGGTCTTTGATTCTCACTTTCATCAGGCATTATTATCTCAACAACACCTCTGAGAGTTGCACCTCTGATGTGGAAACAGTGGTTGAGGACTCATCCTTTTCTGTATTGGGCCTACAAAATTCTTCCTTATTTTCTGTCATGGTGGTACAGCTTGCTATTGACACAAACAAAAGATCTATCAGTGGGGGAAGGTCATTTACATTAGCTGTAACATTTTCAGTTTTATTATAGTGGATGGTCTATGAGATAATCTTCTCTCATGGAATAGAAATAAGGCTTAAACCATTCTCCTGAAGGCTAGTGTCTCTTCTGCCATCCTCGGCTGTTGGAATTGAGTGTTATCATGCAAATGTATGCTTGCTTAATACTTGTCAACAAAAGTAGAAATGAAGTCCCTAGGTGCAATGCTATACTTGCATATTATTTGTTAGTAATGCAAGTGTCAATACTCCGTAGTAGCAATGGGGTGAACTGTCAGGCTTAGAGGAGGATTTCTGTATCCCAAGCATTAACTCAAGGTCTGCAATGGAACTGGAGAATAGACATTCATGAACACAGACTCTTCCAAGTGTTTCACCAGATTGTGATTTGTGGTAAAGATGATGCCTTTCAAAGATGCATCAAGAAGGTTCCTATCATAGACTGACTATATTTGAAATGTGAGGAATGTATCTCTGTCTCTGGCAATATGTCATAGAGGGATAAAACTCTATCTGCAACCCAGGCAACCCAAGTTTTAATAGGGATTGGGTGCTTTTAGGGCCAGACAGAGGATGTGGGAATGAATGACTCTTGTTGGCTTGTCTCCTCTGGGCAGGGTTTGAACAGGGAAAAGTGTCTTCTGGATGTTTGCTGCTCCTAGCACATACAGGCTTGCTGTCTCCCTTTGACCATGGCAATATCTGCATAGTATTCAAAACCAATGGTGTCAGCTCTCAATAGATTTGTGTGGGAGCATACATATTTGGGGGTCATTGGTCCTATGTGGAGATGCAGTGTTGACATCACCCTCTAAGGCTAGTTTTTGGGCTTCACAGAAATACTGAGATTTCCAAACTAATTAGGATTTTGTGTCAGACTTGTCAGTCGGCTGGAAAATTGGTAGCAGATTGGCAATTTGTGAGCCATTCAGTGGGTCTTGAGGCTGTGGGGTGGGGGGTTTCAGTGTTAATATTTCTTCTGCGCGTCCAAGAGCTACCAGTTTGGATGGCATTTGGGTAGCATTCATGAAATATTCAGTGGATAATTATGCTGTATAAAATGCTGACAGTCCTCACATAGCAGGCTAGAGCACTCTCATGGCTTCCTAGATGACTGCCCTTTCCAGATAACTTTTGCCCTAAGACTGTTTAAGATTCCCAGAGTAGAAAAATTAATAAGCTAGGTTTGGTTTGTGGGAGGCCTGATGGTTGACCAATATGGGGTAAAAATCACTTAGAAAAGAAGTATTCCTTATTCTCAGATGTACTGTGTATGGTTGTGACCAAAAAGCTTGCAAAACACTTGTCCACTCACAGGTCATAAATTACAACTTGAGTGCCCACATTCTTGGAGTTCATGTAGTCGAGCTGGAGAAATTTATAGTCAACTGTAACATGAATAACAATAATAACAATTTTGAGGTGGACAAGGCCCACTGCAACCCTCATCTGGAGGGAAAGTTCTCCCAGCCCCACAAACTTTATTATTCTCACCCCAGCCCGCTGTCACTGAAAATGTAATGAAGAGCATCAGTGACAAGTGCAGAGTAACCTAAGACAAGGAAGCTGTTTCTAATAAGTAACTATTATAAATATCACTGTAAAACGTAGTGGGCAATGCAACTCTGAAAAAAATGCCAGCTAGAGTCGGTCTGATTGAGCACACATGGATTAACTTTGACAATCTTAGCAAGTAAAGACAAACTATTACTAACTCCTGTTAAGAATTACTTTACCCCACAGAAGGTGAACCTCCATGTTTTGAATCTGCTGTCTCCTATCCTAGCCTTCAACAACAGAAAAGTAGCCAAACTTAAGTTACCGTTATTATATGTAGCAATGTTCCATTTGGGCAGCTAGAGAATGCAGCTATTCAGATTATTCTGTATTTGAGTTAGTGAATTATTACCATTTGCCAAGCCATTCCATAGTTTAAACCATTCTCATCAAATGGCATTTCTTTTTAAATATTTTGATTTTTAGCTATGAATCCCAGTCTGTCTTTCCTACACTTGTATTCTCTTCCCATAAACAGTGTTGTAATTTCCTTTAATCACTATTTTGATATACATTTGCACACTGTTATAAAACCTTCAGTTATTACCATATCAAATAAACTGTATCAACTCAATTTGTTAATCCTTCTTCATAATCCATACTCTGTGAAAGCAATAGTTACCCTGGAAAATATTTTTCAACACTATGAAAACTATGAAAACACTTTTTTTTAATTTTTGCTCGGTTATGCTCATAAAAACCAGTGAAATGCACAGTGAAAGAACAAAATCTGCTTTCCTGGTGTGCCTTGGCTTAGAATATAATTTGCCTGTATAATTTTGTTTAGCAAATCACTGCCATGGTTTCAATTTGTTCCCCACTGAGACGAGCACTAATGCCCATTCATTCACCACTAGATCAAGAGCCACCAGAACTCATCCATTCACCTGCTGGTGAGGGTGGTCTATGATATGACCATCAATAAAGAAGCCATGAGGTATTTTTGAATTCTTTATGTGCTTATCCCCACCCTGTGATGGTAGAACCTGCATCACCACAGGGTGCTACCAACAATCTTAAAGCATGAGCGCATGCTTTCCTAAATGTGACCTCCAAGAACTGCAAGAAACACAGCTTGAGTAGTCATGCCCATTCCCCTCCAACAGCCATGGCCTAGCTGACAGGGAGAAACTTACATCTATCAGTGGAGCCCCATATGCAGTAGCTGGGAGCCACCAAATCCCTTCTTCCCTTCTCCCCAAATGGGTGCACTGACAAAAAGGCACTCCTTTCCCACACATCCCCAACCTGGTTCTTCCAACATGGAAGCCACTCACTAAACTGGGGGTGTGGTGTAGTCAGGGCTCTAATCCACTTTTCCTCAAAACCAGGTAGTATAATCCTTAGATTATATTACTACCTGTATACAAAGCATGAATTTGCAACTCCTATTAGGAGAGTGGAGATCAGAGAAACTGTCAAACAACTCCTATCAGGAGAGAGTAGAGCAGAGAGACTGTCAAAGAATGGAATTTAGATGGTATATTATGCACGTCTTGGTTTTCTAGAAGAGGTGTTGAGATTACATCACTTTCCATGATACAGTACTTAAGCTTTCCAGTAATTATAATGAACAAAAAGGCAACATAATAAGTGCCTCTAATATCTTTACTTCTCTGGAAGGATTTGGCTTTATTCTTCAAAAATGTACTATCTGCTACGATATGGACACAAGTGAAATGACATGAAAACAATGGTTTAAAATTCAACAACTAAATAGGTTCGCTACAACAGAATGACAGAAAGAAAATAGAATTACAGTTCAGTATTTGGTAAACAATATAATTTTGATGTCAGCTTTTTTTGATCTTTGAATTTTTGTTCAAGAAAAGAGTGCTGAGCAAAGATTCAGATGTGGAATAAGAAGCAAATTTATTCTGTGATCGGGTATGTTTCAGAAAAAAAAGACCTGCATTTCAATAAAACTTAGAATGTTGAATATGAAACAAGAAAGTCTTGTAAAGAAATACTTATCAAAAGCATAGCATCAGTGCTAGAAATCTTTACTTAGGAACTAAATATGTGTACAGGTATATATGTGTGTGTATATACCCGTGTGTGGATGTATGTATGTGTATATATATATATATATATATATATATATATATATATATACACACACAAACACACAAACACACACACACACACACACACATCATAATTACAAGTTTACAAGTAAAGGTTCAGCGACCATGGGATATTGAATTACAGTTGGCTGAATCGTGTGTTGCTGAACCTTCATGTCTGCAAGTCCCGGTTCAGCAAATGCACTGTGCATTCACAAATATGTGGTCGATCTTATAAATAGACATAGCAGTACAGTGTGGATCAGGAAATTTACCATTTTCCCCACGGTAGTGTGACCTTGGAGTTGGAATATATAATTTGCAGGGGGTGTGGGGGGTGTGGGGGGTGCAGGGGGGCTTGCCCTCTTGCAAAAATGTGTATTTCAGTGTTGGGCGGTACGTTTCATACTGCTGACAACTACAACTTATGTTACTGTTGTGAAAGGTGTAGGGGAAACAGTATGTTGAATAATGCTGAATTTGAATAATCGGCATGATGTTAGACATACTGACCTAGTCAGTGTCCCATGTTCAGTGTTGTGAGTCAATGCAATGAATGTTTTTTTTTTTCCATCGCAATTTTGATAGTAAACCTTATATATATATATATATATATATATATATATATATATATATATATATATATATATATAAATATATGTGTATGTGCATGTATATATGTGTCTCTGTGTGTGTGTGTGTGTCTGTGTGTCTGTGTGTGTCTGTGTGTGTGTGTGTGTGTGTGTGTGTGTGTGTGTGTGTATATGTATATATATATATATATATATATATATATATATATATATATATATATATATATACATATATATATATATATATATATATATATATATATGAGTGTACTATACATGGTCGACATTTCAGAATGTCGAAGACCGTATGGCAAAGACCATATGGTCGACATTCAAAATGTCAACCATGAAATAAAAAAAAAAATACAACAACAACTTATCTTCACACTGCTTTGCCCCCCACACCCCCTGTAACTCAAATATACCAACTCCGAGATCACACTACAGTGCAGATGATGGAAATCTTTCCATTCCACACTGTACAGAGATGCTGGTTCTGCATGGTTGAAATTTCGAATGTCATTCATATGGTCTCGGCCATATGGTCTTCGCCATTCTGAAATGTTGACCATGTGTAGGGGACCCTTAAGGCACAACAACATACCTAATACACTTGGAATAGGTGACTCTATAGTCAGACACAATGACGTCCCGCTCACCAGGCTGAACAAAGAAAAGGTCACAGTGAGCTGCCTGTCGGGCTCTAGAATCCACCACATAACACAAGCACTCAGGTCACTCCAAAGCAAGTACAAATATGACTCAGTCATTGTCCATGCTGGTGTGAATGACCTGAGACGTACCTCCCTGGACTACATGAAAAGAGACATATAGGAGCTCTCTGATCATGTAGCCCAGGCTGGTATGACCCTGACCTTGAGCAGCATCTTACCCTCACCAAGAATGATGCCTCAGTATAAAGACAAAATGATCAATTTCAACAATTGGCTTAAGTATTGGTGTCATTCAAAGGGGATCCAGTATCTGTCTGCCTGGGATGACATGCTCGACAAGCCACGTTGCTTCGCAAGGGACGGCTTGCACCTGTCATCCCTGGGCTTTCGGATATTGGTAAAGGCTCTTGCCACCCCCATAGTGCCTTTTTTAGGCAAGGCTCAAATGACAAACCCACCTCCTTAGACAACACAAGTAGAAAGAAACTAAGGGCAATGCTGCTCAACGCCAGAAGTCTAAACCTCAACATGCATGCTCTCGAAGCCCTCCTCAGTATGGAGAACATCCATGTCTGTGCAGTGACAGAAACCTGGTTCAAGGCTCCCAAGAGCACCCCAGCACTACCAGGTTATACCTCATATCATGCTTTTCGGCCCCAAAACTCAGACCGAAACAGAAAAGGAGGGGGAGTATTCATATTCATCAAGGACACCCACACCTCCAGGTTAGTGGCATTGCATGAAGCATCAGAGACTATCCATGTGCAACTAACAGTGGGAAAAACTGCCTTTCAGTTTGTAGCATGCTACAGACCACCCTCTCAAACTCAGAAACCCCACTCTGCCTTCCTGAAGACACTAGAGAATATGAAAGTATCTTCAAACACCATCATATTGGGGGACTTTAACTATCCAAACATAGACTGGGAGCATTACTCAAGCCCCAACACCCTAGCCCAGAGGTTCCTAGAATTCATAAACTCAAATGCTATGGAACAATTGGTCACCACTCCCACAAGAGGGGAAAACATACTAGATCTGATCATCACCAACATGGGAACACAATGTTCCATACCAGAAGTATACCCCTCATTGGTAAGATCGGACCATAAATTAATCTCACTAGAAATCCACATCCCGCCCCCACCCCCAGCACAAAAGACCACAGTGAAGAACTTCTCAAAAGCTAGCTTCGCACTTCTTAAAACCAAAGTGGAATCCTTCAAGGCCCCCAGGCCAGTGGAAACCATGGCCCTATCTGCTGAATCCTTTATAAACGCATTCTATGGACACCTTCAGGAATGCATGGATCATGCAATCCCAAATAAAACCAAGACCCAATCCCCCAAAGGCAGGCGTCCTATCTGGTGGACCCCAGCCATAAATAAGCTATACAACAGAAGGAGGAAGCAACTACATGATAGAGCAAAATTCCTAAAAGGGAAGGCATCTCTGATCAGTATTAGCAAAAAACTACAATCACTCATAAAAACATCCAAGGCCACTTTCGAGAGAAAAATTGCACAAGCAACAAAAGATAATCATAAGGCTTTCTTTAGTTATGTTAGAAACCTGGGTGGCAACTCCCAGATATGCTCAGAGTTAGTCCATAATAACAAAAAATACATTGAACCCTCAGACATTGCCAACATCCTGGCAGACAAGTTCAGTGCAACCCCCCCCCCCCCAAAAGGACAAATATCTATCCCAGCAGAGTGCTCAGGTGAGAGCTGCCCTCTACAAAGCAAAAATCGCAGCATCAATGGGACCGGACGGTGTCCCAGGCTGCGTGCTACATGAACTCCAAGAAGAGCTATACCCTCACATAAAGCTGCTATTCAATCTTAGCCTTACTACAGGATATGTACCCAAAGAATGGTGTACAGCAACAGTAGTCCGACTCCACAAAGGATGAGCATCTACGAACCCTGGAAACTACCGCCCCATAAGCCTGACTAGCCTGGTCTGCAAAGCTATGGAGAGGATCATTATGGAGCTCATAAACAAAGACATTGGGGACCTACAAGCACTGGATCCTACCCAATTCGGCTTTGTCAAGGGCAGATCCTGCCTCCTGAACCTGGTAGATTTCTTTGAAACAGTCATCAAGGCCATTGATGAGAGTAAGGTGGTCCACACAGCCAACCTAGACCTCACAAAAGCCTTTGACACAATACCCCACTCGGGCATCGTAGACAAACTTTCCAGCCTAAATATAAACCCCTATGTCATAAGATGGGTTGCAAACTGGCTAAAGGACAGAACCCACATAGTCAGAATTGCTGGAGCCATGTCAGACTCTAAACCAGTTACAAGTGGCGTCCCACAGGGCTCAGTCCTGGGACCTCTCTTATTCGGAATATATTTTTCTGAGGTACAGGCTAACACGGGAGGACTGTGGCTGACCAAGTTCGCAGATGACTGCAAACTGGGCACCATAATTGACTCTCCAGCTGACACAAGCATCCTCCAAAAGGGTCTCATAGAGACGGATAACTGGTGCCAGAGCCATGGCCTTAAACTAAATGCCAAAAAGTGTATAGTTATACCCTTTGGCAAAAACAAAGTGCCCACAAATTACCACATAGGAGGTAATCCATTAAGGACAGAAGAAGTAATTAGGGACCTGGGGACCCAAGTTGATAGTAACCTCTCCTTTGACAACCACATTGCCAAAGTGGTTAGGAAGACCTTCTATATAGCCCATCTTATCATGAAAGGATTCACATCTAGATCAGGGGAGGTCATTGTGCCCCTTTACTCATCCCTCATCAGGCCCATAATTGAGTACAATGCCCCATTTGGGATGTACCTTACCCGACATCTGCAGCAACTAGAAAGACCCCAAAAGTACCTCACTAAGAGGATCAAGGGACTCATACAGATGTCATATGCTGCTCGGCTAAAGAAACTCCAGCTCTACTCATAGGTTCATAGGTTCATAGGTTTATACTAGGCTATCTGCCCTAAGGCATTTATAAGCCTAGCCCAAATTATTGTGGCTTACGCCACCCCTTATATGAAAAAATACTGTGCCCATTAGTTTGTTGTGCCTCCGTCCAGCAGTGACCCAGAGATGATTCCCGGGGTAAACCTACGATCTCCCATCCACAGGTCTAGATTTCTCTTGAACAGAGTCAGCGAGGTGCTCTGCCTCACATGGACCGGGATTTTATTCCACAGCATAGGGAGTCTCTGAGTGATAAATCTATCCCTCCAGCACGTCCTATTTATATCCGTGCTAAGGTTTAAGTCGCTTGCTCTAGTGGTTTTGGTGGATTTGGATTTTTGAGGTGGAGCATGTCCATTAATTCGGGTTGGACATGGCCTTGTATGTCAGGCACATGTCACCTCTGAGCAGACGGTATGCGACTGAATAGAGCTGGAGTTTCTTCAATCTGGCAGCATATGACAGATTTTGGAGTCCCTTTATCCTTTTGGTGAGGAACTTTTGGGGTCTCTCCAATTGCTGCAGATGTCGGGTGAGATACATCCCGAATGGGGCATTGTACTCGATCATTGGTCTGATAAGTGAGGAGTACAGGGGAACAATGACCTCACTAGATCTGGATGTGAATCCCTTCATGATCAGGTGGGCAATGTAGAAGGTCTTTCTAACCACTTTAGCAATGTGAGTGTCAAAAGAAAGGCCACTGTCAACCTGGGTCCCCAGGTCCCTGATAACCTCTTCTGTGCTTAGTGGATTGCCACCTATATGGTAGCTTGGGGTTACCTTGTTTTTCCCGAAGGGTATGACTATACATTTTTGGCGTTTAACTTCAGGCCATGGCTCTGGCACCAGCTATCTGTTTCCGTGAGTCCCTTCTGAAGGATATCAGTGTCCGATGCACTTTCCACTATGGCCCAGTTTGCAGTCATCTGCAAACTTTGTCAGCCAAAGTCCTCCCATGTTGGCCTGTACTTCTGAGAAGTAGATGCCAAACAATAGGGGCCAAGGACCGAGCCCTGTGGGACACCACTTGTGACCGGCTTGGAGTCTGACACAGCGCCAGCAACTCTAACCCTGTGGGTTCTGTCCTTAAGCCAGTTTGCAACCCATCTTGTGACATATGGGTTTACATTTAAGCTGGTAATTTTTCTACAATACCCGAGTGGGGTATTGTGTCGAAAGCCTTTGCAAGGTCAAGGTAGGCTGTATGGACTGCCTTTCCCTCATCAATGGCCTTGGTGACTATTTCAATGAAGTCGGCCAAGTTCAAAAGGCATGATCTTCCCTTGACAAAGCCAAACTGGGTCGGGTCCAATGTCTCCAAGTCCCTTATATCTTTGTTTATGAGCTCCATTATGATCCTCTCCATAGCTTTGCAGACTAGACTTGTTAAGCTTATGGGGCGGTAATTACCAGGGTCCGTAGAGGCGCCACCTTTGTGGAGTGGGACCACAGTTGCCGTACGCCACTCCTTGGGCACGTATCCTGTGGTAAGGCTGAGATTAAACAGCTGCCTTATGTGCGGGTTTAATTCCTCATTTAGCTCGTGTAGCACACAGCCGGGGACACCATCCGGTCCCATTGATGCTGTGTTTTAGCTTTAGAGAGAGCAGCTCTCACCTGCGCATTTGAGATGTCCGGGAGGCTACACTCGGCTGGGATAGTTATCTCTCCTTTAGGGGGGGGGAGGGGGGTGAAGTTTGCACTGAACCTGTCTGCCAGTATGTTGGCAATGTCTGTGGGTTCAGTGATTTTTGTATCATTTTGGACTAATTCTGAGCATATCTGTGAGTTTCCACCCAGGTTCCTAACATAGCTGAAAAAGGCCTTATGATTGTCCTTTGAATCCATGGCAATTTTTCTCTCAAAATTGGCCTTAGTTGATTTTATGAGTGCTCGTAATTTTTACTAATAATGATCAGGGTGACTTCCCTTTTATGGATTTTGTTCTATCATGTAATAGCTTTCTCCTCTTATTGTAAAGTTTGTTAATGGCTGGGGTCCACCAGACTGGACGTTTGCCCTTTGTGGAAAGAGTCTTGGTTTTATTTGGGATTGCCTGATCCATGCAGTCCTGGAGGTGTTCATAGAAGGCATTTGTAAGGGCTTCCAGCTTGGGTTGTGGTTTCCTCTGACTCAGGGGCCTTGAAGGATACCACACCAGTCTTGAGTAGTGTGAAGTTTGCTTTAGAGAAGTTCTTCACTATGGTCTTTTGTTTGGGGTGGGGGCGGATGTGGATTTCCAGTGAGATTAGTTTATGATCAGATCTCACCAATGAGGGATATACTTCGGTGTGGAGCATTTTGTCCCCATGTTTGTGACAATGAGATCTAGTATATTTTCTCCTCTCGTGGGAACAGTGACTAGCTGTTCCATGGCATTTGAATTTATGAACTCCAGGAACCGTTGGGCTAGAAAGTTAGGGCTTGAGTAATGTTCCCAGTCTATATTCGGGTAGTTGAAGTCACCCAATATGATGGTGTTTGGAGATACATTTATACCCTCCAGTGTCTTCAGGAAGGCTGTGTGGGGTTCCTGAGTTTGAGAGGGTGGCCTGTAGCATGCTACAATTTGTAGAGCAGTTTTGCCTATTGTTAGTTGCACCTGGATGGTTTCGAAGCTTCATGCGTTGCCACCAACCTGGAGGTGTGAGTATCCTTTATGAATATGGATACACCCTCCTTTTGTGGAGTGGTCCGGGTTTTGGGGCCGGAACGCATGATATGAGGTAAAACCTAATAGTGCCGGGTGCTCTCAGGAGCCTTGAACCAGGTTTCAGTTACAGCACAGACATCGATGTTCTCCATACTGAGAAGGGCCTCGAGTGCGTGCATTTTGAGATTTAGACTTCTGGCATTGAGCAGCATTACCCTCAATTTCTTCCCATTTTTGTTTTCTAGGGTGGTAGGTTTAGAATTTGAGCCTTGCCTAAAAAGGCACTATGGGGTGGCAAGAGCCTTAGCCAATATCCGGAATCCCAGGGGTGACAGGTGCAAGCCGTCCCTTGCAGCGTGGCTTGTCAAGCATGTCATCCCAGGCAGACAGACACTGGATCCCCTTTGAATGACACCAGACATTAAGCCAATTGTTAAAGCTGATCATCTTGTCTCTATATTGTGGCATCATTCTTGGTGAAGGAAGGATACTGCTCAGGGTTAGGGTCATACCTGCCTGGGCTACATAATCAGAGAGCTCCTCTATGTCTCTTTTCATGCAGTCCAGGGAGGTGCGTCTCAGGTCGCTTCACACCAGCATGGACAATGACTGTGTCATATTTGTACTTGCTGTGGAGTGACCCAGTGCTTGTGTTATGTGGCGGATTCTAGCGCCCGATAGGCAGCTTACTGTGACCCTCTCCTTGTTCAGCCTGGTGAGTGGGACGTCAGTGTGTCTGACTATGGAGTCACCTATGACAAGTATGTTTGGTGTTGTATTTGGCCTTAAGGGCTGTGACTGCTTTGCACACTGCTTTTGTGGTTTATGTGTTGCTTTTGGGGTGTCTTGAGGTAGCAGTTGTTTGGGTGTCTGCTTTGGAGGCCTCTGCTGTTTAGGTAAATTTTTACTCAGAGCCTCCGAGTATGTCTTTGTGTGTTTATGTGTTTGATTCAGTGGAGTGGTAGCATTATGTGAGGCTGGTTTTGTGGTGTGTGTAGTTGCCTTCTCCTCCTGTCTGGTCTTGCCAGTCCTGAGTTGAGAGAGCTCAGCCTCCAGTTTGGCTAAATAGCTGCATCTCTCGCAAGTATTTGTGTTATGTGGGAGGAGGAGAGGGTTGTCTGTGTACATGAGGCAGTTATAACATTGCCTCAAGATTCCCAGATTCACCAGCTGGACCGGAGAGGAGATTGACAACTGACCTTTGGACATGCTAGAATAATATTGGGAAATCCTTAATTGAAAACAAGGGCCAGTGGGGAGTGAGGGTGTAGTGCTTTTCATACCACCTACTCAGAGGCGATATATGCCTGACATACAAAGCCATGTCCAACCCTGAATTAATGGACATGCTCCACCTCAGAAAATCCAAATCCCTTAGAGCTACGCGATCGAGTGACTTGAACCTCAGCACAGAAATAAATAGGACATACTGGAGGGACAGATTCATAACCCAGAGGCTCCCTTCACTCTGGAATAGAATCCCAGTCCATGTTAGGCAGATCCCCTCACTGACTCTCTTCAAGAGAAATCTTGATGAGTGGATAGGAGATCATAGGTTTACCCCGGGGATCACTTCTGTGTCACTACTAGACAGAGGCACAGTAAACACAACCTTAAAAAGAGCACAGTAAACTCATTCCAAGGGGTGGCGAAAGTCAAACACACTCTGGATAGGCTTGTAAATGCCCTAGGGCAGATAGCATAGTATGAACCTATGAACCTATGAACCTATAAATATATATATATATATATATATATATATATATATGTAGCTAGATATATAGTTTACTATCATTTCAGTAATTTTTACAATCTCAAATCACAAAATAACACAACCAGAAGGTTTGAAGATAAGAATGCTGATGCCCACATTCATGAACAATGTCAAACATTAAATTTCCTGACCTGCATGGACACAGAAACAAGTGCTAACATGGGTCCAGAAGGGGGGATTGCAAATTTGAGTCTTTACACATGTAGGTATCAGCATTCTTGTTTAGTGACAATCTAGTCATGTTATTTTGTGATTCAAGATAACCCTCCTATAGCTCCCACAGCCCCTGCCTATTATATATACTACCTTTTATATATATATATATATATATATATATATATATATATATACGTTTTATTTATATTTGTTTTCCCAGGGTGGAGCACTGCTCACTATGGACCATTTTTAAAACTCAGCCCCGGAACAGTGTCTAGTTAAGTGACTTGATCAGAGTCACACAGTTAGGCAATGGCAGTTGAGGGAATCAAACCTTGCGTCACTGGACCATAAGGAAATAGCTTGTTAGCAGCTCATCAATCCTCTGAGTCAACTATAAACATATATATATTTTTTCCATATATCTAATACTCAAAAGGTTGACCAGCAACTGATGGAACTCCTCCTGAAATTTCAGATATGGAAACTTTACCATGATGAACTCAGAATGCCTACTAATAGCATCCATGTACTGCACACGTGCACTGTGCAGATACATAGCCAGTTAACAAAGGATACCATTCCCCTCTTAGTGAAACTCAGAAATAAGCATTAACTTGTGTCCTGCAGGGGGAGTCAAGCCCATTTCTCTGTGCACGTAGGGCAGTAGGGACTTTGATTTCCATATTTTTTTACTTCAGCATTTTGAGGTTTAAACACTGTATATTTAGTATTAAGACTTTCAGTACATTATTTTTAAGTAAGTTGACACTGACCCATAGACAAACACACACAAACACACACACACACACACACACACACACACACACACACACACACACACACACACACACACACACACATATATATATATGTGTGTATACACACACACACACATATATATATATATATATATATATATATATATATATATATATATATATATATATATATATATATATATATATATATATATATATATATACGTATACATACGGGGTCCACTTCAAAATACTGACTTTCAAAATCCCTAAACTCAAAATACTGAGACCAAAATCTCTAAAGCTCAAAATACTGAAACTCAAAATATTGAAGGAAAACACAGTCCAGCAACACAACTATATTGCAGTAGAACTACATACAAAAACATATTACTCGTCTGCAAGTATAGGCAAGGGGAGTAAGCCCCCCTGCACCCCTCATGAGGGGGGCTGTGCCCCCACACCCCCGCTACTTAAATATATCAACTCAGAGATTGCACTTCTCTACACTAAAGTGCAATCTCAGAGTTTATATATTTAAGTAGCAGGAGGTGCGGGGGGTGCAGACCCAAACGGGGGGGTTCAGGGTGGCTTGCCCCCCCTGCTTATACTTGGAGAAGAGTAATATGGTTTGTGTTTTATTTGTTTCAGTATGTACTTGTGCTGGAATATAATAAGTGTTGATATCCTGTGTGTTTTCAGTATTTTGAGTTGCAGTATTTTGAGTTTTCAGCATTTTGAGATTTAGAGATTTTGGTCTCAGTATTTTGAGTTTAGGGATTTCGAAAGTCAGTAATTTGAAGTGGACCCATACATACGTATATATATATATATATATATATATATATATATATATATATATATATATGTGTGTGTGTGTGTGTGTGTGTGTGTGTGTGTGGGTATCATTTTGCGATGAATATAGTACCTTGTAAGTAATATGTAATGCCTCATTGGCCCAGTATTACATATGACTCAAAACAGCACTCCTCAAAACATAAAAAATAATTAATTCAATGTTCAGAACATAACAAGTTTAAGTTATTTGTTGAGGTTGTCTCCCCACAACATTATAACCCACACCGCTCCTGTGTATTGGCTGAGAGGTCTCTGTACTTCACAGCATAAGAAATACTCATACCGCACCGTCTGACTTAAGATGCATTCCCCAACATTTTCTTTAACAGCTATGACATTATAAGAATGACAATTATAGTCCCAGCAGTTAGAAAAAAATCACCTGAACTCAACATAATTTTATCAAAAGGTAAGAGTGAAAACTCACTTGAATGATGGTTATATTAAAATTTACAAATAGCTGGACTATCAAGCACAATATTTATTAATTTTGAAATGCGCACATAAGACCAATATGTCAAGGTTAAAGAGAGCTACTTTGTTATAAAAGTAACATGATATCAAATTCTACCCTAAATTAACTTCAAAGCTCAAAAAGATCCAAATTATATATACAGACTTCAACTGGTTTGAAAAAAATAACATGAGCGTTCCCTTTCAATAAACACTGGCACCTCTCTCAAAGTTAAAACTTCCCTGGTTTGAAAGCTGTGATTTTTTTAATCTCTTACATTTTTTTTCTGTCTCGTCTGCCTTTTCAGCCACATCTGCTCCCTTACTTTTTCCTTTGTTAGTTTTTTTTCTTGTTTTAACATTGTATTTTTTTAAATATTGCCTTATTATAAAACTGAACAAATTGTACTCAACATTCTTCTGGCATTAAACTTCCCATTTGTCATATTATAATTAAATTTATTGAATGTGCATTCTGTTTGACTCATGCTTCATTCTTTTTATATTCTAGGCTGAGTTTAGAAAGGTTCATTCTGATCAGTTTTCTACTCCAGTTAACAAACTGTAATAAAGCAAAATAATTTACTATAATGTCTGCTAAAACTGAAAATATTATATCATAACAATCAAGCAAGCTTGTTTGCATATACTCCACTTAAACTACAGAACACACTCTAAAACTAAGGCAAACTGCTATAAAATTGTAAAAACAAGCTCCCAAAGCATAGGCATTGAACCTGGTGTTTGTTTAGATGAGATTACTCACCTGCAAGTTAATTATTCAGGAGTTACATCTTGAAACCTGGGCTCTAGTGGCTTAGTGTAAACCCCGCTCCCTGAGCACTCCCTTCGCTCGTGCTTGCTCCGCTCCCCGCCCTGCCCCCTATTCCCACACGCCCCCAGTACTCGTACTCTTATAACCTCAAACCACTCCCCTACTGTCCACTAACTTCCTGTACCTCACTACGCCCTCTAAGATCAAACGGAATATGACACCACCCAGGAAGCTTATCATACTAACTCTTTTTCCCCTCCTACTTGTCCCTTACCTAGCTACCCTATATGAAACCTGGTCTTACGTAGGCTTCCACCACCCAGGCTACCAAACCAACCCCTCACCCATAATTAACAACAGAGGCCATGACTCAACTCCCTACTCACCCACCTTGTTAGAACTCAAACGCTATGTAATTATCAAACCTACCAATATTAGGCCAAATGATAAACATTACTACAAACTTCTACTCAAAGCCCTCAAATTCATTACAACTCTGAATCACAGACTAGCCACAGATGGTGATATCCACCCCAACCCTGGCCCTTCCCCTCCACTCAATTGTAATTCCACCCTATCCTCCCCTCCACTTCTCAATCTAAACTCTAGACCCTTTAACTCTCTTCTGACCTGTCATCTAAACATCAGAAGTGTAAACAATAAGATTCACAACCTACATGCCCTTTTAGCTACTTGTTCCCCAGACCTACTATGTCTCACAGAAACCTGGCTTAAACCAAGTACGAAAGACACACAGATAATCCCACCAGGGTATGATGTATTAAGAGCAGACCGAATAACTCGTAAAGGTGGCGGTGTAGCCATACTCTACAAAAATACATTACAAATCTCCCTTGCCTCTCCACAACCCCTCCTAACAAACAATGCCGAAATTCTACTTGTAAAACTTCAACCAAACAAACATAAAAGCATAAATATAGCATGTATTTACATCCCCCAGGCAACAATAATAACAAAACCTTAGAGGACTTTCTCCACTGGTTAACTCAAACTCACCCCCAGGAATCCATAGTGTTAGGTGACTTCAACATCAATTGGAATTCCTTCTCATCTAGCTCCCCATCTAGCAGCATAAATCTACATGGCTTTTCTTAGCTCATATCCACTCCTACCAGACTAGGTAAACCCCAAAACAAAGACAGCATCCTGGACTGGATCCTTACTAATAAAGATCCTGACCAGTACTCAGCAGGTACTCACCCAGAGGACATGAGTGATCACTTACTCACCTATGTTATCAAATTCAAGAAAATCACCCCCCTTCTTACAACCATAAAAAAATCAGGAACAATAATAAATTCAATGCCTCCATTTTTCAAACTGAACTTAAAGCCCACAACTGGACAATACTCAAGTCTCTTCCTCTTGAAGAGGCAGTTATCTACTTCAACACCACCTTCCTCAAGATTCTAGATTCCCATGCTCCAATATGGTCCATTAGAACTAAAACCAAAACTGCACCATGGCTCTCTAAGGAAACAAAATCCAAAATCCTATCTAGAAACAAGATGTGGGTCACATGGCGTACCTCTAAAGACCCACACTCCCACCAAACCTTCCGGCAACTTAGAAATGAAACTAAAAGAATGATCTTAAATGATAAACAAAACTTCTTCCTCCACCTCCAACACAAACACCTTAATAATCCACAAAAATTCTGGGCAGGCTTAAACAAGCTCCTGCACCCAGGCCAGGCAACCACCCCCACTCCAACAACTTGCAAACAACAGTGCCCTGTAAACATTGCTAACACATTCAATAGTTTCTTCACAGAAACTATACAATCCCTGGCCACACAATTCAAACAAACAACCAGCCCACTCCACTACCCATGCCAGCAGAATACTACAACTACATCAGATCATCTATTTACCTTTGATCCAGTACCCATATCCTTTATAACATCTCTTCTTAAAAAACTAAAACCGCTAAGCTAGCAGCTGACCTTCTCCCAGCTGAGTTTCTGCAAAAAGCAGCTGAGGCCATTTCCTATCCGTCTCCATAATCATAAACCGTACCTTGTCAGAAGCCTTCATCCCTCCATATGGAAAATGTCCCACATTATTCCTCTCCATAAAGGTGGTAGCTCACTAGAGCTAACCAACTACAGACCTATAGCTATACTCTCACCCCTGGCCAAAATTATGGAAAAGTGTGTCCACAAACAACTGATGGAACACCTCACCAAAAATAAAATTCTAGCTAACTCCCAACATGGCTTCAGGCCAAATCACAGTACCACATCAGCCCTACTATCCTTTTCTAATACCATCAATAACTTCAGAAACAATAATAAACTATCATCTGCTCTTTTCTTAGACCTCTCCAAGGCCTTTGATATGGTGAACCACATTCAACTCCTCCATACATTAAAAACTATCACTCAGCAATTCCACGCTGAAATGGTTCCAATCCTACCTGTCCAATAGGCAACAGGCTGTTCTATGGCAGGACAAATTATCTACATGCCTACCTGTTACACTTGGAGTTCCCCAAGGATCTATTCTTGGCCCTCTTCTCTTCACCATCTTTGTTAATGACCTGCCCACAATCTCCCCCCATGCCACATGCATTCAATATGAAGATGATTCGACTATCATCAGCACTGCCTCCAACCTGGCAGACCTCACTGCTTCAACCCAAGACACCTTCAACCTAATAGAAAAATGGTTCTCAAGTCAACAACTAGTTCTCAACCCCAACAAAACAAAACTACTTACTTTCTCACCCACTAACAAGACTCTTCCCCCCACCTTCTCTATTACATCCTCCAATGGAATCACTATATCACCAGAAGCTCACACAAAGCTATTAGGTGTTACCATTGATAACTCCCTTAAATTTGACACCCATTTCAATCTTACCATCAAAACCGTCAATAAAAAGCTTGGCTCTCTCTATAAAGTAAAACACTTTCTCACTCCTCATGCTAAAATTACAATTGCCAGCACACACCTACTATCAACTCTTTTCTATGCCTCCCCTCTTTACAAACCTAAACAAGACAACCCTTAACAAACTTGCTTCTTGCTACAATCACATAGCTAGATTTGCCACAAATTCCACCTTTAGAACGCACCACTGCACTAACTTGAAGCAACTAGGGTGGTTAGAGTTTTCCAGCCAACTCCATTTCAACCAACTCAAAACGGCTCACCAGATACTGTATCATCCAGAGAAAACACCAGCTCTGAAAAACATCATTCACCCCTATATTAACCTGCAATCTTTACGCTCCTCCAATAAGATCTTAGCTCAAACTACCAAAGCCAATAATTCTGCTGGGGATTCTCTATTCTCAAACTTTGTAGGTAAAATGTGGAACTCCCTACCGACCATGCTCACCTCAGAACCCTCACTCCTACAATTCAGCTTAAACCCCATCTCAATACTCTCTGGCAATGTCCCTGTTCCAAACCTGATTAACCACTATCATTTACCCTTCTCTTACCTCACTATCCTTAACCGCTTTTTAACAAGGCGCCTCGCCTTTGTAACTGACCTATGTTTTTTTATATGCTGCTGTTGTTTTTTTTTTTTTCTTCCCAAGATGTGATGTATCTTTATATTGTATTTAGAACTCAACTATCTTCCTTTTTTGCATTAACAATGTTCATATGTCTGTTATGTACTTGGAGCTTTTCTCCCCGGGCCTCCGCTGAAAATGGACATGTATCCAGTCGGACTCTCCCGGTTAACAAATGTAAAATAAATAAATAATAAATAAATAAATGAATAAATAAATAACTTAATTCTTATTAGAAACATCATGAATACAATACATTACAATATTGCAAAGAAAATGAAACATAAATATGCATATTTTTATAGAAGATTGTCCTCCCCTTCAGTGATCAACATGGAGATTATGCCCCACATCCTGGTATTAAAACATTCTTGGAGGAATACTGAGTTTTGTGACAAGAGTATTCTGTTAACTATGAAGTAGTATGATCTTGGAAATAGAATTTAGTTATCAGAACATACAGCTCATTGCAACTTTTCTGTATATTGGGATACATGTAATTTTTGTAGCTGTTTATTTTATTTTGCAGTGCATGATTGTGTATCTGCCACTTTATGATTTTTTTAGTCATATTTCTAAAGGTGTCTGTATAGCAGTTTGTAAATTCAGCTTGATAATGCAGGCATGCAACAAAAGATTTATTAACTTTGATAATCACCACTGTGATACTGTTGCATTTAGGGTCTACATTTGCCCAGTTTTGCATATTCAAAATGTTCTCAGTTTTGTGCATTAATGTTCATACTTACCTGTTTGATGCGTGGTGAAACTTGCTGTTTGACTGTGACCTGTTGGCAGATAAAGGGAACATAAGACCCACATACTGCAGTTAATGAGACAGCTAGCAGACACTGATGGCACATCTTTGCCATGCATATGCTGCAACTATGGAATAAAGCAATAACAAAATGGTCAGTCCTATAAAAAAGCTGAAGGCAGCACCCTCAGCCCTCTCCTCACTGATTTGCCCCTAAGGGGTATAAAACATAACATAACACAGAAGTGTAAAGGAAAAAAAATGTATTTATAAACTGTAAAATGTAGAGCATAGTAAAGATGTACAATGTTTAGATTCTGAAAGTACTCTCAGGAAAAAAAATCAAGGCTTGGTATGACTTCAGTTTATACATATGACTGATGTCTTATGGGCCATTTTGAAAATGTACTATAGTTAAATAATGAACTCAGTTTCTCTTCATAAAGTTTATAGATTTGATACTTGAAAACAAGATCCATTATCAGATAATAGTATTATTGAAACATCATGTGTGCAAAAACTACGTCCTAGTTTTTTTTTTACTGGTTGTACATGAAGCATTCATTTCTACAGCTCCTTTCACTTTGAATGACCATTTGTCAAAACTAGATACATTTTTCCAAGCCATGGAGCAGAATTTTCCACACGCACTCTAACCTATGGCTACTCAGACCATTCATATGGATGTAGCAGAACATTTGGAAGTGGTTTACCATTTGTTTGATATTAAGCATACACCTTTACTTTCTATACATCCTGATCCATGCAAGGCTATGTTACATATAATTGGGATAAGCCTTTTATCTCTGCATATTACAGGATAAGCTCACTGCAACCATTTTTAGTGAAAATGTAATAATTCTAGATCCCCACAAATTAATTTATATATATATATATATATATATATATATATATATATATATATATATATATATATTTTTTTTTTTTTGCTTGTTTGTTTGTTATCCAGGCACCCAATACACACCCACTTCACACACATTTTGCTTAGACTTCTGGAAAAGTATATATGACTGTCAGCCGTAACCCCCTTGCATTGCTCATACAGTTGTCTTTCAGTACTGGAGAAGAACTAAGTCCGGGGTTGGCCATCATCTTGGCAGATATGAGGTATATGTGCTTTTTCCCATCTAGTCTTATACTCGCCACTGTAGCAACTTGACATCATGAGATATACTCCTCTATCTATTGTGAACTTCATCAGAGTCTCCTGACTTTGGATTTTTACATTCCCTTGTATCTAAGTGCTTATTTGCTGTGTCCCAAAAGAAAGCCTGTTTTCAACTTTTGTTCATCTTACTTTTTACTCTTTCTTCTTTTACCACTTTATTTTCACAGACAACAGTAAAATATCCCATTTTGGCTGATATGCTGCATGTTACATTTCATACTGCACTTTGATCCCACATGCACACAATTGCCTCTGGTACTTTCTTCCAGCTAGTACTCACTGCTTCTGTCACTCACATTTGCTTTGCCAATGCCATACATTTGAACTAATTCAACACTCTCACAGCATAAATATCAGCACTCAGCCTTTTCATTAACTCAGACATTTAGATATCTGCTTAACATTTACCAAATCAAATTTGGCTCTAACTGCAGCTTATGCACAACTTGTCTTTCAGCTCATCTTTAACAGCCCCAAATTCACAATATTCAGCCAGTTCATATAAATGTAACATATATACATCAACAGATTAACTACCACTTTACACACACTTCTGAAAGCATACTTTCCCATAAATTGCATTTATTTTAAGGAACAAAATGTTCAGCTACTTTAGTTATAACAGATTCAAACATTATGCTTTGCCTCTTGACAAATGCAACTATTTTATAAATTAGCTTAATCTCTTTGTTCATAGCATAAATGATTTACTTAGATTTCTTGTTCCCATTAATTCAGTTTGCTTTTACACTAAAAAGCGTGCAGCCCTTTGTTTTCATGTTGACCAGGCAAATGTCTACAAAAATTAAAGGACTCTGATGGCTTGAATTTTTCCAGTTTATTGGATGTTTGAATCTGTATCTTGATTTTCAACGACAGGGCACTTTTTAGGGCTATCATCATGCCCAATCAGCTCATTGGTAGCATCCTCTTTGGCTGGATGACACAGCTTCTATTTCTCAAGGACATTTAGTTGGTCTTCAGTGGCACTGATGACATTGATTTCAGCTCTTTCAGTCCAAAACTCCTGCTTCTGACACCTCTTCACAACATAATTGTTTACATCCACAAGCCAGTAAGTGAGCGTGAAAGCATTTTGCACTGATTTTCAACTCTCTTCACAAGCATGGCAGGACTCTGAACAGATAAACATAGCTTCTCCATCTTCAGTCCCTAAGGGTCTATGTGCATTATGGGTAAATTGCCTTTCAAACTAGATATATGTGACTAGTCTACTACTGATCACTCAAACCATCTGCTAATTGGCATTACTACTCATTTTAAATTAATTGTTTTTATTAATATTTAGAAATTTTAAAAAAATAAATGGGTGAAGGGAGGTGCCTGAATGGAGGGTAGGGAAGGAAAATTATAGCAGACAGTTAAACAGACAAGAATGCAGTAGAGACCTATAGTGGGAAGTGAAAGAGCACAAAGTGGAAAAGCTGAACCCTGCAGTTCCAAAAATTGTAAAGAATCATCAGGGTTTTTATTAGCCCCTCTCAAAGAGTTCTTTGGCCAGTCCTTCATCGATGGACAGGGGCTAAGTGAACTGTAAAAGGGCCATGGTGGTTTTATTCTCAAGATAGGAACAAGAACAGATCGACATAACAACTAATCTTTACATTTTATCTGAGTAATAGGTAAAGCAATGGTGTCTACATTGAGAGGAAAGACTGGTGTAATTCTGAATGCTATGATTAATTTATAAAAAGCAGCTAACAGCAATCAAGTCATCAATTTCTTTGACTGGATGACACAAGAACTAGAGAAATGAAACAACATGGGTGCAGACTTTGAATACAGGAAGTTGACATATTATGCAGTATGGGGATAAGCAAGCAGAATGTCAAGTTGCTGAAGGCATGGGAAAACAAAGGAAGTAGAAGGTCTGGCTAGGTTGACAAACCTGTTTTAGAAATACGCTAATATAGAAGGACAATGCTATCTGGGGAGAGTGTCCACATAACCTCTAGGGGGCAACATACTAGCAGAGACATGACAGCTGAGGTCTAATGTAGCAGTGTGCAAAGTCTTATACTTAGGAAGTATGAGCCTCAGAACTGAGAATCAGCTAGGGGATAACAAACTATGCATAACTGAGGAACAGAAAGATCTGGAGGTGCTAATCACTGTAGAATCAAACTATCAGGACCAGACAAAGAAGACTGTTGTGAAGGTAAAGAGGATGCTGTGATGGATCTAGAGAGATGTTTGCTCAAGAAACAGAGACTTAATCTTACCACTATACACATCTCGCTGAACAGGCATCATGTAAAATAATACCGTGCTTAATTCTGTCTTACTTTCAGGTACAAAGAAATAACATGTGTTAACTAAGTTTGAAAAAGAAAGGCATAAGAACTTTAAGGGAAGAATTTTTTTTCTTTTTTAACTGTAGTTTTCACTTCAACTGTAAATGTTTTTGCATTGCGTGAATGTATTGTCTTTATCTTACATTGTTGTCATGGAGCTTTTCTCCCCGGGACTTCATTGAAAAATGGGCTCTTCTTGGCCCAATGGACTATCCCGGTAAACAAACCGTAAAATGAATAAATAAAAATCAAATAAAAAAACTAGAGTGGAAGGAATACAAAGTTACAGGCTTGTGGAAACAGAATTATTCTGTCTGGACTTAATTAGAGTATAAAGCCTGACAAAAAATGATAGGGTGGATGGTGGAACTCCATTTACCAAACTAAGGACATTGGCTTCCATCTGGACTTTTAATGTAGTGGACTGATAGAATAAGTTACCAGGGGACTCTAGAGACTCCTGTCCCACAGAAGCTTTCAAAAAGACACAGGACTGTTAATGGAGACAAGATGAGGCCTGGGGCATACAGCAGTATAGTGTTCCCAGCTGCTTAGAAAGGGCAAACTACACAGGTAAATATAATATACTTTTCTGTTGTTACATGTATAATGTGATGTAACACACATATTATATTGTATCTTCTTCATTTTTTGATAAGCAACAAATGTTTTTTTTCAACAAGTTAAATGTAAAATGATAAACATAATACATGTGTAGTTTGTATACATAAATCTTTATATACACAGGTGTTTTTATTTATCCTTTCTTGACCAAGTAGCAGCCTCATTTCAGGGAAGCCCAAAGTGGTATTGATACTACAAGGGGAAATTTGATTAGGACATTGGGGAACTTCCCCTCCTCTTTTTCATAGGTGTCATGGGATCTTTTTTACATCCACCTGATCTACTACCAACTCAGACGGGGCCTCAGTTTAACATCTCATCTGAAGGATGGTGCCCTCAAAAGTGCAGCATCCCCCTTATACTGTATTGTTTGTCACCCATCAACCTGAAGGTGGAATAGAACTCCTAGCCTTCTACACCAAAGGCAAGTGTGCTACTTGTTGCACCACTAATATTGTGATTGACATTTGGATAGATAGATAGATAGATAGATAGATAGATAGATAGATAGATAGATAGATAGATAGATAGACAGACAGACAGACAGATAGATAGATAGATAGATAGATAGATAGACAGACAGTTAGATAGATAGATAGATAGATAGATAGATAGATAGATAGATAGATAGATAGATAGATAGATAGATAGATACACGCAAGTGAATGCAGTCAACACACACACACACACACACACACACACACACACACACACACACACACACACAGACACACTACACATCAGTTATATCAAACATTCTGTGCATTTATGTGTACCTAACCATTAGTTAAAGAAACTCATCATATTTTAGAATATGGTTTACAGGCTAAAATATAAAGTTTATGGAGTGTAAAGGCTAATCTGCATATCTTGGACTGCTTTCTTAATACAAATGTCCTTTTTTTTTTAAATCTCTAAATTTATGGTTGCTGTAAACTATATATAGAACATGTTACTGTAGCAACAGGAACACACCAGTTGCCAGCAGGAAACATTGATTCGGTGCAAATTGGTTGAAAGTGAGCTCTGAGCAAAGAAATAAAGTATTAAGCTTTGCCTTTTATGGATAAAAAGTCTGTTAGCAACTACATCATTAAACAGGTTAAATTTGGGGCAAGTGTACAAAAAGGAAACAGCAGTGCTATGTTACAATGGCAGCAATAGGTAACATGGCTGGATCTGTTCTCAGCAAATAACATCAGAAATGGGAAAAAGCATTCTTATTTATAATTCAATGTGGTGATGAATGGTAGCAGATTTGGCAGTACTGTTTGTCTCTGTCACCCATCATTTTATCAATGTACTAATTCTGGCATATGACATGTCCTTAGGAGGTTTGTGTCTGCTTTATACAGACATATAAGGCTTACTTGTTCAAGTGCTTGGAGTATGGATGCTGCAGTGAATATATTCTGGCAGTCCTTAGTGTCAGTCTAGCCCATGTGACATGATATTCATTTGTATTCCTGTGCATACAGTAGTCGTGGGATTGCCAGTACAAGGGAAGGCAACATGTACAGGGCTAACAAAATAACAATGGCAGCTATGTTACCATGACAATAACAAAAGTGAATACATGCAGCTCACGATGAAGTTACATGCATGCAGGTTATACGTTCTTAACCACTTCTATGACTACGAAGTCTGAATGGTGAGCTTAAGGCCTTGCTAGCAGGGCCCATTATAGATTACTCTTTGCAGAGCTTTTCTGAAGTAATAAGACTTATTAGAAAAGACAATCCTACAAGTTGCTGAGCCAGAAAATCCATTGCAAGCCGTATCTGTAAAGTTTTAAATTCACGTGGTTTGGCAAAAGATCTCCTCCAGTTCTTTCTGTTGTCTGAAGCATTATATGCACTTTTCCTGTCTGCAAAGGATTGGCAATCATATCATACCTCTGACCACTTTAGGTTATGTCATCTCACCCCTGATATTTCCTTGATATAATTAATATTTTAAACAAAGTTACCATTTATTAGTTTTCTGTATTTTCATACCTTGAAGAGCAATGTGACTTAACTAGTGCTGTTTACTACATTGATATGTATTGTACTGGAACAGGAAGTGTCCTACATTCAACCTCCTTGAACTGTACTCTAAATACAGTCATAAAGTATGGACATTTATTAAAGTTGGAGTAAACTTTTTATGAATAAACAATATTTTAATTTTAATATTATTATATTATTATTTAAATTTTTATATTTTAATTTCCAAAAATACAGCCATACAAAGTGTGCAGTCCTCATGGATGGTGGAGAATACATCCCAGTCAGTGGCTTCACTCTTAATTTTTCCTTTTAACAACATTTTTAATAGCCTCCCACACACCTTTCTATTCCATGTGGGTCAGTGAACCGTACTCTAAATACAGTCATAAAGTATGAACATGTTTTAATGTTGGAATAAAATTTTAATGAGTAAACAATATTTTAATTTTAATATTATTATATTATTATTTTAATGTTTATATTTTAATTTCCAAAATACAGCCATACAAAGTATGTAAGTCCTCATGCATGATGAAGTATACATCCCAGTCAGTGGCTTCACTCTTAATTTTTCCTTTTAACAACATTTTTAATAGCCTCCCACACACCTTTCTATTCCGTGTGGGTCAGTGAACTGTACTCTAAATACAGTCATAAAGTATGGACATTTTTTAATGTTGGAATAACATTTTTATGAATAAACAATATTTTAATTTTAATATTATTATATTATTATTTTAATTTTTATATTTTAATTTCCAAAATACAGTCATACAAAGTGTGCAGTCCTCATGCATGATGGAGTATACATCCCAGTCAGTGGCTTCACTCTTAATTTTTCCTTTAACAACATTTTTAATAGCCTCTCACACACCTTTCTATTCCATGTGGGTCAGCCCAGTACTGCTGGGGTACAAATCATTCACATCTTTATATTGTTGTAATAAATAGCTATTTAAAAGATAATTGCAAAAGAAAAGAAACAGATAGAGAATATATAAACCTGTACATTTATCAAACAAAACAGTCTTGAGCTAGTCTCTCTTTAAGTCCAAGCCATATTTTTCCAAAATCCTCTCTGAGATCAAGGGACATGTTTTCCATCATAGATCCCAGAACAATTATTAATAATATGCAAAAGTGTATACATATCGAGAGCAATCATTCCATTTTCCAGTTTTTATTCCTGCTCTTGTTCTGATTTTTTATGGGAGTAGGCTAAAAAATTTTGATCAAGCTTTTATACTTTCTGGACATACTGACTCACTTATTTTGACTTCTCAGGCAGTGTTGCTGACTAGTTAACTTACCCACCAGTCAGCTGGAGCCATTTGTTGCTCATAATGTCTTATATCTTTTCCTATCTTACAGGCAGAAGTCTGGTGTACGAAGTATTAGTTTCACGTATGAAGAACATGTTTGTACCCTTGTTTTATGTGTAGTGTACAGTTGCATCACTGGGCATAAAGGCTCCAGCGTATGGAATCTACAGCACAGTGTGCCATGACTGCTTTATTCATTGCCTCCAGCAGCTACCAGAAGTCACATTTGCAGCACAAAATATCCAAGCCTTTCTCTAAGAAATGAAAACAGGCTCTGGTCTGCTCAAACTCTGCCCACTCCCCCTCCCTATCCCTGGCTAATTTTTTGACAACCCCTAGCTTAGGAAGGTGACAACACATGTGCCTCACCTCTCTGCATGCATGCTCAAAGCCCAGTTATAAAATAAGTTCTCCCTCAGCAGCTTTATTTCTGGTAGTTTAGTAGCTCTCATTTTCTGAAATGTACATTTCCTTGTACATGTGTGATGCTGTATATAACACTGATTAAACTGCTGGGCTGCAATATTGGAGATCCAAGTTTGAATACCATCAGCTTCTAATTGCACACTGTGTGGCCCTAAGCTGGTCACTTAACTTTCTTGTGTTCATAGTAATATAAAAGGAAAATGGCTGCTCCATTTATACTATATAGTTGCCTAAAGAAAATGCATTTTTTTCAAGAAACACTCATCTACTAGATCATATATTCATTTTTTTATTGTAGGAACATAATATAGTAATTAAAGTCATACTGAATTAAGAACATGCAAAAAGTGTCAATGCTTTCACCATAGATTCTTAGGAATTACCTAAAATGAAAAAGGTAAACATAGCTTAGTGCTAAAGCGAATGGTTTGTAATGTGTGTGTGTGTGTGTGTGTGTGTGTGTGTGTGTGTGTGTGTGTGTGTGTGTGCGTGTGTGCGTGTGTGTGTGCGTGTGTGTGTATGTGTGTGGTATGCATGCAGGCACATGCTCATGCACTTGAGTAATTTGTGCACTTGTATAGATAGAAAGCACTGACAAGAGGTATAGACTTCAGCAGAAACCCTGCAGTGAAGTGAAAAATGGAAAGAATAAATGGAGAATTGTTAATTAGAAAAGTCCTTGAGTAAGAATCTATTAAAAGGTAATAAAAGGAGGAGCAGGAAACTAGAAAGTGAAAATTATTGGGAAAGATTATAAGACACATGGATGTGCGCGCACGCACACACACACACACACACACACACACACACACACACACACACACACACACACACACACACAACACAACACACACAACACAACACATGCAAAACACACATGGAAATTCAAAACTCTTGAAATCTTCATCATAACATGGAGTTTTGACACACGATCTTATGTTATACATTTCATCAGCATCATCACTATTATGGAGTTATTCATTTGAAATCCCATTCTTTCAACAAGTGATCTTGAATTAATTTATCCTTTATCACACTTTGATGTAAAAAATACTTTTGGGAAAAATCCAAGATTAAGTTAGGAAGATAATTTAAAGATAGCAATGATAGGAGAGCATAATAAAATATAACTTTCACAGGACATTTTCATGTAAACACATTCCATTCCTTGAGGTGTTTTAACCAACTACCTTACCTCAGATATTTGTAAAATCATTGTACTATTTTTGTATCTGTTAAAATTTTGTTTATATTCATACTTGCAGTAAATTTTTAATTCTTTGTATAACATGGAGCTTTTCTCCCCGGGCCTCCACTAAAAATGGGCCTCCAGCTCAGTCAGACACTCCCAGTAAAGAAATGAAAAAATAAATAAATAAATAAAAAAGTAAAACTGATAAATTATGCAGGCATTAAAAATGGAAATACTACCTATCTGTAGGTGAAACTTAGTGCGCATAACTTATTGGGTAAAGTAAACGTGAGTTGTAATGGCACAGAAATGACTTACACACTTTTAATTAAGGACATGTACCAACCATACCTCTTAAACATTTATCACATGAAATCTGGACAAAGTGAAAATATGGGGTGACAATCCCCCGGATTTACTAATCTTCCATGCAGGACTAGCTTAGTCCTCCATGGAAGCGGACGTTTAGGAGCAGGATGGTAGAGCGCCATGCATATTAATGAAGGCGCGCTGCCTGAGCTCCTAATCTTACACGGAGCATGTAAGAGTGCAGGGGGCATGTCTGAGAGCAGATCTCTCAGAATATACATGCCCCCGCAATGGAGAACAACAGAAAGCCCAAAAAAATGAGTGAGACTACTCATAGGTGTCCCCATATCCCCAGCAACATCCCCCCACATGTATAACAGCAATAGTAAATACACAATATAAATATACCATTTTTTTATGTTTATGAAACAGATTAAATTTAACTGTAGGTGCGCAGGTTTGCCCATCGCTTGGCTATGGTTAATGCAGCTTAAATGGCTGAAGAGGTTAACAAGGAAGATATATGCAAATGAATCAGTATGGCAATAGTATAGTGGGCAGAGCATTCATGTTATGAACAGGCATTCCTGGTTCCAGTCCTACAGCAGCACATTCCATTTTCCATGTCAAATCACATTATGACCAATATTTTAGCTGCATAATCTACTAAATAAGATATATTTGTGAACTGGAGTACTGTATTAAATGCAGATGTGTGGTGCCAGTGTCATAATTTGCAAAGTCCACAGATAATCACAAGTGCCCCATACAGTATATGTACACAAGAATCATGGATACAAATGGAAGGTAAAATGTGTAATGAATGATAACTCCATACAGCTTCCAAATTCCCCACCTTCCCAAGAACCATTAGACATTACTGTCTAAATTAGTGCAGTGGAAAGTGGGAGTAAGCACTAGTAAGCAAGTGTAAGCACTATTAAGCAGTAGTAAGTGGGAGTAAGCATATGTAAGTACTAGTAAGTGGGTTTAAGCCCGTTTGTGTGGGGGTAAGCAATGTGCACACAGGTTAAGTAATATTGAAGCTAACTCTCTGTAAGCATATTTAACTGGAGATTAGCATTGCTTACCCTCACACAAACCCACTTACAAATGCTTAAAAGTGCCTTAATCACTCTGTATCCAATGGCCGCTGTTCTCCCCAGCAACAAAATGAACAGCCTTGCAAGTCTTGAACCCAGGAACCTATACACTATAGTCACAGTATTTAACCACCAAACCATCACAGCAGTACATACGAGTGAGGTATCACCAAACAAACCCTCACTATAGTAAAATTAAACTGAACATGTGAAAGGAATCAGTATACAGTCATATGTTCTATAACCTACTACATAACATAAATATGTGAACTGGAGTACTGAAGTAAGGCCAGATGTGAGGTGTAAATTTAATAGAGTGTTGAAGTCCCCTACTAAACACAAGGACCCCCAAACAGTGTACTTACACATGAATCATGGATCCCAGACATATATATAAGATGTAATGAATAATAAATCAATGCCAAAAAGAAAATATAATGCAAAGTCAATTTTAAGCAATGTTAAGCATTTCACAGGCTGCTTAGGAGGTGTAAGCAATGTGTAGGCCAGGTAACTCAATGTGCCCAGTGGTATACTCCTTTAAACAATGCCAACCTTAGGTAAGCAGGTTTGCCCATAGCTTAGCCTTTTCAAAACCAGCCAATCATGGCAAAGTGAGGGAATTCAGCCCTACTTAAACCCAACAGGCAGGAATACATCTCATAACTGGATGTAGCTTCCCCTTGCAGGCCCCATGGCAGAAAGGGGAGAGGGAGTGCACTTTCGGGCACAGTGCTGGGTCATCTAGGAGTCCAGAGTCATGGCAGGACTCCTTGTCAAAGATCATGAGCAGAGACTGCTGCAGGGCCAATACCAGGGTTCCCAATATAAGGCGGAAGCCTGGGACCAACTCGCCTGTGACCTCACCAGTGCCACTACACGAACTGATGAGCAGGTCAGACATCACTATGCCGACCTGAAGCGGTGAAAGGGGGATCTCTTGGATCAGTGGATCCAAGAGGCTAGGATGACAGGGGAGGTCCCAGCTGTCTGTAAGTATCACTCTACTATCTGTTTAATAATTGTCAGCTCATGTATATTATGGATAGGTATGGCTATATATTCCTCTTATGTCCTTCATAGCAGCAAGTGAGTGGGCAGCGAACCAAGAGGCCCATGGCTGTCGCCTGGAGAGGTTGCGATGCGAGGCAGGTTAGTAATACTCTTGCATGTACTGCCATAGGAAATAAATCTAAGTGTATTAGTAAATTAATTGCCAGTATAAAACTGTTTTGTTCAAGGCAAGTACTACATACACCAGAGAATATGGCAGGAAGAGTCTCATATAGTTTGTATGTAAGTAAAAGCATAATAGCCTGACAATAAAGGTCTAACTGCTGGACTGCATGTGTATACTCTGGTATCATATGGTAATGTAGATTTGCAATCACTTAATAGTACTGTTGTATTAAGCACTGTTACCCACACTGTGCAACATAATAGAATGTGTAGAAATGCAAAGCTTATATAGAAGATGCAATAAAATCAGCTGACAGTTCAATAGTCACGTTCCAATGCTTATAAATGTGTAACAATAAATATATGTAAATGTAAATATGCAGAAAAACATAAAGAAATATGCATTAATATAATAATAAATAGTTAAAACAGTACTATAAATATAAAAGACTTAGTTAAAGTACTTAAAAATATAATAATATAATAATTCTTGTGCTTCAATGGTCTGGCTTTTAAAAAAGGTCTTAAGGAACTATTTCCATTCAAGCCAGGATATTTCTCAGCATTCACCTTAAGAATCCATTTTTGTTCTATGCTTTCTGTAGTATTTTCTAAGTCACCTCCCCATATATTTGAGAGGACATGTTGAATAACAAAAAAACTTAAAAGTATGAGACGAATCAGTTTTTCTAACATGATCTTCTATATAAGCTTTATTATGTTATCTTCTATATAAGCTTTATTATGTTAAAGTACTGTGTCTGATGAAGCAACTAGTGTAGTTGTGAAAGCGCTAACCATTTTTATTTTTTCTATTTTTGGTTTGAATAAACGTATGTTTGTGTGTTAACTTGGTGCATTTTATTATTTTATTTTACGCATGTGTTTTATGCACCTTGTTTTTACCCGGAGTCGTTTGTATTCTTTTTGTTAGAATGTGTAGAAATGTCTGTATATGACTGGTGTAATCACCAGTGGTCACTTAGTACAACTCAGAGACACATAGATAGAAAACAGTGAAAAGGCAGACAACAAAATCCAAATAGCACATGCAAATGAGACGTGAACTGTTGTGTTTTTAGCACACAGAGCCATGGTTTGAATCCTGGGAGTGGTAGTAGTCTGCATACAGAATCATACCCCATAACTGTACAAATATGTCCAGAATGTCCAGTAAATTGGTCCATATCTGCTGCCTGTCACTCTGTCACCCTGGGAAATCAGTGGGATGATCCCAGATGTATAGGCAGCAAACAGGAAATACAACTGATTGTCACACATCTATGAGAACAAACCTGTCACTCTAGTAACTCCCAAAACTGTTATGAGAGTAATAAGCCAAGTATGTCCTATCTACACTCCCATGTTGTCAAGCTGTGACCAGAGTGTGTACAGTAATAGAGTGAGATGTATGTGCATAATACTAATGTGAAATCTGGTACTTTGTGTGGCAACATTCAGGTAGTGCTAACAAACATTGCTCCCACAGATACGTCGGATTCAAACACTGTGCAGAGAAATAAAAGCTTGATACCCTGTACTGGTACTGTTTACCCTGGTATTGTATAGAATTGTGAGTGTTACAATTGCTCTGAATAATAAGGTATCACTGATCACTGTCACCCACACTGTACTACATAATATAACTGTGCAGGAAATCCTGTATAAGAGTGTTGTAATTCAATAAAGGTTGAAGAGAGCAATAGTCTAGATATGTCCCGGTTCACCTGCATGTGGTCAAGACATGGCCAGAGTCTGTGCAAAAAGAGATGGACAGGTATGTTTACAACATCAACATGTAATCTGGGAGTATGTATAGAAACAATTAGTTATTGTTAACAAACATTTCCTCCATAGATATACCATGTAAGAGGTGTATACTGCAGGTAAAACCAGTTCATGTATAAAGATGATGACAGCCATATCACTGTCCAAACTAAGGCAATAGGGTACTGCAGTAATACTTGTAAGGTACAGATAACAGCACTGACTAGGAAAATAATGCAAACTACAGGAATATACTAGTTGTTTATTGACATCTTTCACCCCCCCCCCACCATATCTCCAACAATACACTACATACCCACCTCAACTGGTATGTGATGACTCCACTGTTATGTTGGGAGATATTTCTTATTGGTTGATAATTATTTAAATCTGTTTTGATGTATGTGCTATGTTGAAATACCCCAACATTGGTGGCATGGTCCCATCAATGTACCTGCATGTTGTTGTTATTACCACTGTGGTCCCATATATGTATGTGTTCCATTTGCTTGGCAACTGTTCTGTATCTGGTGTCTGGGTTAATGGGAATATCTATGCATGCTGTTATACCTAACCTTGGAATGTGTTGACTATTACTAACCCACATATGTTGATACACCATAAACACCATAGCACGTATGGGAATGTGGGTCCCAGCGGACCAACCTGTCCCACCTCAGCTGGCCGTGGCACCGGGCACCAACATGTCTGGGGGCCAACCCGAGACCTCCTTGTCTGTTGTTCCTGCACCACCTTCAGGTGGAACCACCTCAGGGGATGGGGTTGGCCCCCCCCGGGAGAGGGAGCAGACAAGAAGCTGTCACCCATCACCAGGTCAGGGTCGTGGGTGCATAGCGTGCTCGATCAGCAGTTTGGAGATCTTCTACGCCAGCTCCAGGGCCACGTGTCATGACTAGAGGGTCGGCCTAGCTCTCTGGCTCAGCCCCCAGCACAGCCACCTTTGGGGCTGTGAAGGTGCAGTGGTGACTGCCCATGGGTGGGGATCTCAGTCCCACTCTTTCCACTAGGGGGCTCATGGGCTTCCAATTTCCCAACACCCCTCCACATCAAGGTGTTTACCCCCCACATGTGTCATATACTGCCCCTGTATGCATCTTGTTTGACTTGTCTGTTAACCTACCCAACCTACCTCCCCAAATATACCTACTATCCTTCCTCAACATCCCACTCTCACCCGAAAAAAAGGAGCAGTCTGTTCCCAAAAAAAAATATCACCCCATACATAGCTGCTCATTTAACACACATGTCCACTGGACAAATGTAATTTGGTCTAATTGGCATCACAACATATTATTGTTGTCCTCATCCCTCTCTCAGGGGTTTGAGTGTCCAAACCTACCTCCAAATTCACTGTATATGCACAGCTGTTGCTGTAGAAGAAATGGGCAGCTATGGACCTTCCCTACACCCTCCTGCACATCCATAGCTATTGTCCCCACTGTCTTTCCCTCTTTGTGCCCTTTTTCACCACTTTCCTATCAACCCTTTTATCTTTTCTTTTAAAGAAATTAGTGCAGGGGTAAGTGGGAGTAAGCACTTTTGAGCAGCAGTAAGCGGATTTAACCTTGTTTGCATGAGGGTAAGCAATGCCTACACTAGTTAAGCAATTTAGAAGCAAACTGAGTATAAGAAACTGTAGCTGGAATTTAGCAGTGCTTACCTTCATGCAAACCCCCTTAGAACTGCTTTAAAGTGCCTTAATCACTCTGTATCCAATGGCCCATGTTCTGCCCAGCAACAATGTAAACAGCCTCTGCTAGGCTGGAGCCCAGGACCTTGCACACTATAACCAAAGTGATTTACCACTAAGCCATGTCAGATATACATACCTCTGGTGTTTTCACAAACATATCATCCAGCCCAGGCATTCAACTGCACAGGAAATGTATTTACACATGTAGATGTATGTGTGTGTGTGTGTGTGTGTGTGTGTGTACATATATATATATATATATATATATATATATATATATATATATATATATATATATATATTTATATCTAAATATATATATATATATATATATATATATATATATAGATACACATATCTATATATGTATATATATATATATATATATATATATATATATCTATATATCTATATATATATATATATATATATATATATATATATATATATATATATATATTTATACACACATATGCATACAGCTATAGATATGTATGTCTACATCTATATGTCTATATATATATATATATATATATATATATATATATATATATATATATATATATATATATATATATATATATATATATATATATATATATATATAGGTATATACAGACATGCATCTGTAGATAAAAATGGGAACATAACAAAACATATATGTTCACATGCACCATTAATGGGGTTGAGGGGGCCCAAACAACATACATCTTGTTCATGAAGGTACCCTCCCCTCTACAGCCACACATGTCTGCCATGCAATACACTACCAGCTGTTGCAGATCCCATAACCAGGACCTGACACAACATGGGCACATTATTTTCACAGTACTCCATCCCACCTGTATGATGTCAGGCTGGTATCAGTAACATATCATGCAGTACAGTCTGGCTACCATAGGGAATGTACAATGTTGAACAATCAACATCTCTAGGATACATATACACAGACACATATATGCAGATACAGATACACACACACACACACACACACACACACACACACACACACACATATATATATATATATATATATGCACACACACACACACACACACACACACACATATATATATATATATATATATATATATATATATATATATATATACATATATATAGATATATATGTAACTACACATACACACATTAAGATATGTATCGGACGATACATATGCAGATTTTGCACACAGTACGGAACAGCCACTATGCCTACAGTTACTACCTTACCAACTGGACACTGTATGAGCCACCCATACAAATGACAATTGCTGCCTGCAACATATACCCACAGAGAGGTCAAAGTATATAACACCACACACAGGTTTTCAGCTTTATTTGAGTACTATTACAGTTGTATATGTCATGTCATATAGCTGTTTAGACGCTGACATACATATAAACAGAGTAATGCAACTGTGAAACAGTTATATTAATACATTAGTCTGGAAAGGTTTACATATGTTGCTGTCCAGGCCGAGGCCTTCAAGTAGTATAATAGTAAAGACAGACTGAGCCACAGGATACCAATCAATCAACAGTAAGTAATGCATTTGTATAGTCCAGCAGCCTCTACTTCCACTCTGTACACAATCCCTACGGGGTAAAGACCTCAGTTGACACAATGGGATGCATCTGTTTCATAACAAGGCATAACTGACACCATCACAATCACACTGATAAACAGAACAGTATGGCAGGAGGCAGTAGGCCTGCATTTACCCAAGGTGAATTATATGGTAATGTACATCCAGATACCTTAAGGCAGCTTACCCCTGATACCCCCACATTGTGTAACAGCCTAGGTTAGTTATGGTGCTTCCCCCCTAGACTCAATAATACAGGGCCATATACCAGTGTTACATACACTAGCCTCTGGAGTGCATAAGGGCACACATGTATTGTGTAGGTGAAGCCCACACATATATGGACCCAACCCCACAATATGTGTGGGGGCCACTACATCAGTGGACTGATGGCAGGAATGGCAGCATGACATACTCACAGCCCACTACATAACAACCCCTGACAGAATGTCATATGTACAAAGCCTGGTATGTAGGTGGAGGTCAGAGGCTGGAACACAGGCCCATATGTTTAAAACTGTTGTCATACACTAAGCAAGTCGTTGGTGTTACAGGATAGTCTGCAACATACCCTTAGTCAGGAATATGAAGTTAGAAACAGAAATGGATGAAGCCATATACTGATAGCACTCAACACACACATTGCCAGTGATATATCTGACACAAGACCTGTGTGGTGGACAGACAAAACATAATAGACACACCTCTGGCCATCAAGAGGATAGGTCCACAGTTGAGAGCTATGCAGACAGACTGCATTCCAAGTTAAACGAGTATGTACACACAAACCCTGTAACACCAGTGCTATACAATGCAGACAACAACACTACTCACACTCTGTCTGTAGTTTTGGAACATCCTACAAATATGTAGCTGGCCTGAGTGTGCAGGTTCTCCTGTAAGAGGTATTGCTACCTGCTGTCTGTAACACTGCTGCCTACACACAGGAAGGATGTCCATCATACAGGAAAGGTAAAGGGACCACGCTCACATGATGTAGGGATTTATAGTAGTTGATTGCTGTGACAGTGGTAATTGGAAGTGCTACACAGCATGATGCATGCAGATAGCAAGTGGAGGACACTGATTGGTGCAGAGGCCATCATCTAATCATGTGCATCACCTATAAACTCCATGCTACAATCTATGCAAAGCAGCTCATTCCATTTACTGGAGAGAGACTGAAAGTGAGAGATAGAGAGCGAGAGAGAGTGTGCATATAAGGCACAGAAAAAAAAAACATTCAGAAGAGTCTGCATTTCCAGAACAGGTATGTGAAGTATATATGTATGTAATTGACTGTAGTACTTGGTCCATAATAATGGGATAGATGATGTGGAATGATTTATATGTGCCTTCAGGTGTTGTTTTTGTAATGATGTTTAGCTGAACCACTGCTTAGGACAATAGAGTCTGCCTCTGTGGGTAGTGGGCCATACACATCAACTGTGCAGAGAAGCACTGACTGATAAGATGTAAGCCATCATAGTGTGTATTGTGTAATGGGAAGTATGTATTTTATGTGGCCAATAGCTGGTGGTGGATGTAATGCCATAGTGATGGACACGTGGGTTCCACAGTCCACCTCTTGCAGGATACTCAGGTTAGCCTGTATTGTAGCATGCAGATGTGTAATAGGGTTACCTGCAATCTGGCCCTACATATCCCCCCCCAATGTCAGGCTGTGTCCATATGTGGCACATGTCTTTGTTGTAGCAAGGCAGTGCAGTGCAGCTGTGTAGGAAGGTGTTGTGAGATTGTAGACCTGATATCTGAATGTACCCCACACACAGGTATGCATATGTGTGTGTGTATATATATATATATATATATATATATATATATATATATATATACAAGTATGTCCACAAATATACAGATACCCACGTGTAGACATATATATGAGCACATATATACAACATCACATATATCTACACTTATATAGATATATACTTATATGCACATGTCTACATATAGACTATCACACACACACAAACATATATGTACGTAAATACATGTCCCCTATATTACTACTACAGTGATGCATGCTATGTGCAAGGAAACAGCAAACGTAGCAATATACACAGATAACTACAGCTGTCAGTTTGTGCAACATGGACAGGCATGTCACATGTGAACCCCTTGTTGGGACCACATTGCCCTTGTCCGTGAAGTATGGAATGGGAATATGGGGAAGTAGGGCAGGTATAGTTTTGGAGGTGGTCAGGGTTGGTAGATATAGAGGACAGTCTACAGGGGTGGTATGTGACACATGTGGTGGGTAAACACCCTGGATGGCGTGTGTTGTCTGTGATGTGGAAGCCCCATGGGCCCCAATATGGACACAATGTGAACAAGCCTCCCACCCACTGCTACTCACAACAGCAGTCCATGTCCCGAAGGTGCCTGGCCTGGAGGCTGAGAAGGAGGAGCATGTGGGCCCTGTGAATGTGTACTGGGTGTCTCAAGATGATGTAGCATATCCCACATGTATCTGTGGAGCCTGTTATTAAACAGACCCTGGACCTGTCCTCAGTGGACAGGAACATGTTTGTGTGTGCCCCCAGGGGGGTCAACATCCCCTGGGTTGGTTTCACCTGACAGTATTGCCGGACCAGTACATGAGGAGGCCACAGAGTGGGTCACACATGTGATGTGGCCTGGTAACATGGGCAGATGAGTTTGGAGAGGTGGTTCTGCTGGCCAATAGTACATATACATGCTATTGTGTCACTGTTATAGAACATATGTCAGTAGTAATAGTCTACACAGTCCAACAACATGTCCAACAACATGCATAGATAACCACAATAACACAGAATGTCAGATGTGCAGCAAACACATAGCAAGCATATCACATGCATATATGGAACCATTGTGGCCCTGCCAATGGCATGCAGGTGAACAGTCTGTAACAGGCCAGCAACAATAGCGTCCACACAGGGAACATGGCTACAAACACATTGCAGAAAGTGTGGTACAGTACAATATCTGCCCCACTGGGAGGAGTGTTGTAGCTATACCTATTGAGTTGTGTGTACAGTTTTTTGTCACTGATATGGTGAGAGGGGTGACAGTGATGTGTATTAAGAACTGTGGTAACCTTGCTGCTTGACTTGCTCACACCTGTGTCCATCTTTATGTCCTTCAGGCACGATGTCCCATGGAAAGCTGCCAACCTACACAGCAGCTGAGAATGAAATCCTGCTGAATGAACTAATACAGCACTATGTGATCTTGTTTGGCTGGGCTGCCCATGATCAGCAGGAGCAGACCGCCCTGTGGAATGACCAAGTCCACAGGGTCAATGATGGACTCCAAAACTGCAGTTATGAGCAAGTCTGGCATCATTGTTCTGACCTGCTTCGCAATGCCCATCAGTGTGCTGCTGCAGTCCGGGGGGGATCACCTCACCACAGGGTGGGGCCATGCCATCCATCCCCCCCTGACACATGTAGAGGAGCTTTTGCCCAGCCTCGAGACACCTGCCCATCCGTCTAGCCACCAACCGCCAGACACCTTTGTGGAGGTGGGTGCCACCCACACACCGGCCGAGGAGCGTGCAGATAAGACCACAGGGCACATCAGTAGACCACTGTTGTATATACATCTGCATAGGTACAGGTAGATAATGCATATCTGACATGTCATAGATATAGTTTGTTGCTGCATAGTAGTGATAAACAGATGTCCATATGTGGTAGTATTGTGGAAATGTACTGCTGAAGTATTCTAATACTGCACCCACCCTGTAGCAATGCCACAGTTGTGGCCACTGATTTTGCCTCTCTCACCCTCTTATGTAGATACCACCAAGGCAGCAGCCTGTAGCTGGTGAGTATGGTTTATGCAGATGCTTGCCAATGCACCAGGCAAGTAATGGTGATGATATATTCCATGCACACATCTAACACAGTTACCCAGAATGCATGCTGTACATGTGCACATATTGTTGTGAAATTCCCGGCATCACAGGGATGACCATGATGCGGTATTCAAAGGGTATGTCAGACATCTGCATGATAACTAACATCCTGTCATTGCAGAATGTGTCCACAGGGAGTAACATAATGGTGGGAGACATGGCCTACAGTAGGGACATGTATGGAACAAAACCCATATACAGTGCAACACCAGTGTTTCTACCTGTAGGACAATGGCAACTGCTGCAGAGATACACTATGGCATAAGGCATTACAGTGGTCCACATTATCTGATGGGACTAGGCTGTAACATGTGGTGTTCAGTTTATGGGACACTGCAAAGTGACACACATGTGTAGGGCTTACTCATCATGCAACTGCAAAAAGGCTGAAGGAGGGGGGTGTCAGCATGACACACAAGTGCATTGCAGCAGGGATCCTAATGATGCTAAGAATTGCTGTATCTGCACATAGTCAGGTTCAGGACCTGTGGCAGCCATAACCCTACCCCCACGGCAATAGTGATGGCAGTGTGTGAACACCAAGGGATGTGCACATGAATAGACATTGCAATCATGCAGATTAGCAGGACATGTGTAGGGCAGACTGATCATACACTGGCAAATCCAGGTGGCCCATGCTGATATACCCCTGCCAGGATTAGTGACTGCTGTAGTACACACAACAAGAGGTGCGACAAACCGTCATGATAAGGGTGTGCACACATATGCCCACATGGTGTGTATGCATCGTGGTCAGCATCTGCACACCTAACACTTTCCATAGACACTGCATGTGAAAGTACAGGACATATGTCACATATCGGGCTCATGTACTGTTAATATGTGCGGAGATGTGGCCCCATGGCAGATCAAGGATGGGTGCTTTCTATCAATAAAGGTGTGTACACCCACCCATAGCCATAGTATGCTCTGATGGTTGTCAGTGTAAGAGTATTGGATTGGTCATACATGGTCCACTGATGTTGAGAGCTGTGAATCAGACATCAGGCATTCACAAATGACATCTGTCCACATCATCCCAGGTATGTGTTGCTGGAAAACATAGGGGCTGTGAGCATTAAAGCTGACATAACTGATACAGTAGTACACATTCATCAATGGGCTGTACACCTGTGAGGTGTGGTGCACAGTACATGGCATGGTGCAGAACAGGTGCACAGCAATACTGTGTACATGGGTGCAGTGGTATCCAAGGTAAGGGGCATCAACTATTGACACAGCACATGCATCACACACATGTATACTGTTGCTAGCATGGATTGACTATAGCTGCACTGCATGTTGTTGGGTTCCATATGTTATGCATGTTGACAGATGGGTAATAGGAGGACTGTGTGTACTATCATTGTGCAACCTCACATGTATGTATGTGTGTGTGTGTGTGTGTGTGTGTGTGTGTGTGTGTGTGTGTGTGTGTGTGTGTGTGTGTGTGTGTGTGCGTCCTGGTGGGTAGTTAGCTTGTCTGCAGGGTCACTCTGGTGAAGTGGAGGGAGGTTGATGCATGTAGGATGCGTGCGTGCATGTGTGTGTGTGTTTGTGTGGGTGGCCAAGTATGCACATGTGTGATTGTGCGGTGTTCATACAGCAGTATCTCCCTTTGGGATCATGCAGTACATGGACATGGACTGCCACATTACACACCAGGAATACTTGTCATGTATGTAATCAGAGGACAGCTGATAGTATAATACAGTCTGTAGCATGGAACAGGCATTGAGAGGGAAGGTAGACACGAGGTACACACTTAATATCACATTCAGCAAAGAGGTCACCTACAACCCACGTATGCAGCACTACAGATGCATTGGGGAAGTACTAGTCAACACCAGGGAGTGTATCCATATATTACAGTTGTCACATGATAGGCTGATTGAGCAGCATATCTGGCATGTACCAAGCATTACATACACATGACACACTAGTGCATCATATTATGGAGTGAACATAGTATCCCACACATATAGGGGCCATGCTCATGATGTCTGGACATACACAGGGTGAACACCGAATGACAGCAGTGAGGCCATCTAAATCCACTACACACAGCTCAGGCAAGTAATATAGTAACAGGTCTTGTGTTGTGATTGCTTGTGTAGGCATTTAGAGGACTGCTATGTTAATGAGAGGGATCAATGTGTGTATGTTACCAAGTGTGATGCAGGATGGGGTACACATGGACATACATGTGGGATTGCCTGTAAAGTCAAGGATAGGTAGGTATTACCATGGTGTGTGTGTGTGTGTGTGTGTGTGTGTGTGTGTGTGTGTGTGTGTGTGTGTGTGTGTGTGTGTGTGTGTGTGTGTGTGTGTGTGTGTGTGTGTGTGTGTGTGTGTGTGTGTGTGTGTGTGTGTGTGTGTGTGTGTGTGTGTGTGTGTGCATGTGCGTGTGTACTGTTAGGCAATGCTGTACAGGTTTTAAAGTGCATTTATTGTTTTCTTCCACAGGTGGCGTGTTGGGTCAGGGTCCTTCCTGCATGCAAACTGATGTTGGTGTCCCTACAGACACCGACGATGATAGTACTATTGAGGCACAGGTGGGGTTGTCAGTGGCCAACACTGCGCCATCATTTGACATTCCTCTTTTAGCCACACCAACCCCGCACACAGTTTCTGTGCCTATACATACCCCATCACCAGTGGCCATAGTGGAGGGACAGCTGGCATTTGGTGGCAGTCACAGGAAGGGGTGGTAACCATGCCTATTGTGTCTGGTCACAGCAGGCATAGCCAGATGTCCAGTAGGGCACCACATAGACAGATGTCCCAGGGTACTCATGGTAGGGCCACTGGACATCATGCCCCTGGCAGAAGTGACATAGCTGGTACCAGCAGGTGCATGTTTCAGGCTGTCAGGGTGGTGCAGGCACATATAGAATGTTACACCAGACAGGGCCTGAGGCTGCAGAGGGCTGCTGTCACATCTGCAAGCGACAACTTCCATGAGCTGTCTGGTGCCATCTGTGCTTATACCAAGCTCATGGATAGACTGTCTGGTGAGATGATGGCCCTCATCGACCGTGGTATGTCCATGCTTGAACATGTGGTGGGAGTGTGGCGATAGCCACGTGGAAGTACGCCAGCAACACCAACAGCTGGCAGTCAACATGGACATGCTAGGACACCAATGGGCTCCCATAGTGGCAGTACCAGCCCCGGCAGTGTGGGGGGCACTGTCCACACCACACCACAGCAGGCCACGTGCACATGGCCCTGGCCAGTCTCAGGAGGGACCTGGTACCAGCAGACATTTGTCATCATCAGGTGAGAGTAGCACATCAAGGCCTGTACCTGGATGTGCCCATGGAACTCCTGGCAGGCACAGTCCACATGTCTGTGGCAGGAGGCAGTGAACTGCACACCCTGCCAGGTATGGTCTGCAGCTGTCCATAAACACCTGTGTAGGGCAGCCACATGGCAGAACTGGGTGCATGCATACCCACACACTTTGCAAACACACCTAGGGCAACCCCATACCTACACACACCACATCACCACTCCCAGCTCACCTCTGTACACCCATCACCCACACACATGGTGTCAAATGTATGGCTCACCCTCATCCTCTGGCAAACCAACAACACACCCTGTGCATATGATGATACCTGTGCCACATCCCTATCATCCATCAATCCATACCATCAATGCAGAGACAGGCTAATATGGTTCTGATGCACACAGTGACTGTACTACAGTGTACCACAGTACTGCAGTGTAACATGTAAGAAGTAAAGTGTAATGCATTTATGTCAGGTAGTGCAGCCATCCAGCAATGATGCATTATAGCTGTTAGTAACACTGGTTGATTGTGGTCTCTAGAATGTTATCCATTTGTGTTGTAGGTGTACATGTGTCAGCACAAGGATGCCCTGTGCATATGATGATACCCGTGCCACATCCGTTTCATCCATACCATCAATGCAGGGACAGGCTAATATGGTTCTGATGCATATGGTGACTGTACTACAGTGTACCACAGTACCGCAGTGTAACATGTTGTAAAGAGTGAAGTGTAATGCATATATATCGGGTAGTGTAGCCATCCAGCAATGATGCATTATAGCTGTTAGTAACACTGATTGATTGTGGTCTGTATAATGTTATCCATTTGTGTTGTAGGTATACATATGCCAGCACGAGGATAGTCTGCATTCAAATTCCACAACTGGGTATGGTACTGTGGTGACACCATGGCTGTGACATATCTGGGGTATGGTTGAACACGTCACAGGTTAGTATAACGGTTATTGCCTGTGCCACATAGACAGCTGACCCGCTGGAGCGTGTATACCCTGGAACCTGATGTAGACCCATCCACATACATGCACACTGTTACTTGGCAACACTGGGTCTAGACCCCTACCTAGGTATGTAGTGATACTGAAGTGTGTGGCTTACATTGCACACACCACACAGCGTTTAGGGTGAGGTGTGTCTTAGGTTACATGTTACATGCAGAACATCCGCAGACATGTACAGCATGCTAATGGGGGATGTACTGGGTGTATATAGACAATACATAGTTTGACATACCTTCATGCACACATTAACAGACACATAGGCAGACACACATCCAAGAGACCAGGGCCTATCGCTGCTAACTAACTTGACCATGTCTCCAATCTATTACAGGTAGGCTGCACAGAGCACATGCATAACTGGCCTGGATTATGGTATCAGTTACCTGTATGGCTGATGGTGATAGTGGTAACCATAACATGGTACATGGGACATATACCGGGTGTACCTTGGTGTAATGACAGTGTATACAGCATTCACTTCCCCCAGTGGATATTGTACTCCCTGAAACCCATGATGACACTCTACCATACCCACCATCACACATAGGCCCCCAACTGCGATACAACCCATAGTATATCCCAACAGTGGTACTACAGGGATATGCATCTAATGCACATGACACACACATAGTAGGGTGTTGCATTGTCATGTCTCACCTATGGGCATCAACAACACTATCTGTACTACTGTGTAGCAATGGGTATTGTAATAGGAGTGTGTGGCCTCGGAATGCTGTGCCCTACAGATATACGGACATGCACGCATACACACAATTACCAAAACACAATGGGTATCCCATGCTTATCAACCCATTTGTACAACACTGTTGTGCTGGTATTGCAAAGCTCGTATAGCCAGTATGTAGAGGAGCTTAACAGGGTACATATAATATCCCATACAGCAGCAGCCACAACTGACTATGGCAATGGGTGTTGCGGCGGTTATGAAGGCCCTCATGGAATTCCCAAGTACAGGTGTATGTTCACACAGACACTGTTATACTCAGTCATGCACACGTACACATGTGTCAGTACTGGGGTGCATCGCTGCAGGTGGTCAAAGCTGTGTACCTAGCTATTATCCAAGGAGAGATGGGTTGTGTAGGGGTTGTGTGTACAGTGGTATCCTGCCACCTGCCATGTGGCAGCAGGCAATCTATCGACAGATACTACTGTGGTGACCTTCAGGGTGAGAGTGACATGCATCAGCCAATCCTCCAGGTCCCTCCTGCACATGGCCACTGAGATGATCAAGTTGACATGTATGCAAGATGCATTACAACACATGGTTAGTGTCTGTGATGGAGACATGAACCCAAGCATGTTCTGTTGACTGTGGTAGTGTAGTGGAGGTACCCATGGCATGTGGTGTGTACAAGGTGTTATCTCCTATATGTGCCAGTTCTTACACAGCTGGGCAGACATGTCAGTGTCAATCAAGCTTAGGTTGCCTGTACATATCCCAACTGGATACCTGCCATCTGTACATCTGTACTGGGACTGACAGTCATCAGCTTGGCAAGTTGCTATGCAGTAGGATGAATTTGTTGACAGATAGACATTTGACAACAATATGTATGCCATAACTACATGTCAGAAGCCCTCACTAACATGTGCTGTACAGATTGTAGTCTACAGTTACATTCCACATGTCGGATCATTACCCAGTAAGGGTTATATACTGTGACCCAGCTCACACACCAGAGATACAACAGGGAGGCCTCAGAGTACAGCTATGCCTGCAGGTGTGCCAGTTGTCAGTACTACATTTAGCACTCTACTCTTGCCTGGATAAGCACTGTCAACAGTAGCACTACCATGATACACTACATACCAGTGTGACAGCACATACCCTGGGCTACTACCCCTGTATGTAACACACTCACATGGATAACAGTGCTGTACAGGCCTCATATATGTCTGTGTCCCACACATGGCACTACACCCCTTGATACTGTAATGACAGCACATAGGTGCATGTATTGTACATGGCATTACATACACTTATTACAGATGTCACCCAGACTGGGTGGTGTGAACTGGTTACCATGCTAAGCCATGCTTAGCAAGTATCAACATTGCTGCAATATAACAGCTGAGCTGATTTGCGCACTGGTAAGCCAAGCCTACACTGTGTAAGCACCCGTACATTTACCCATAGCTTAGCACCACTTAGCTTTGCTCAAACACACTAAAAGCTGCTCAAAACTGCCTTAACCACTCAGTGTCTGACAGCCCTTGTTCTGCCCAGCAACAAAATGAACAGTCCTTGCAGGTTGTGAACCCAGGACCCTGTATACTATAGTGACAACACTTAATCACTACTCCATGACCACTGTCAATACACATATTGAGTAGTATTGAAGAATTGCCTTTACTTCCACAATTGTATAGTACTTGTTATTAATATGAGTGGTGCATCACATATGTTGTTTTATCATACTGTACACATAGGAGATGCATATGGTGAGATACATCTGGGAGGGTATACACAACCATGAGGTTTACACATGACAGGAATATGGATATATACATATAATAGGTTGATATATGTCTACATGTACATACACATGTATACTCATACATATGTCTGTATACACATCTGTATAGTGCAACATATATATGGCCATGTGTGCATCTCTTCGTATGTACACACACACACATATGTATATATATGTATATATATATATATATATATATATATATATATATATATATATATATAGATATATGTATATATAGCTATATATGTATGCACATCCTATGTGTACAGATATGCCTATGTATGCAGATATATATGTAGATATCTATAACTATATGTGCATACATATCTATTCTGCTATACCTATCACTGTCAATATATATGTACATATCCATACATATATGTGCATATGTATCTCTATCTGTATATGTGTAGACATATATTGCTGTGTCTATGTATGTATATATATATATATATATATATATATATATATATATATATATATATATATATATATACATATATATGTTTTATATGTATATATGCACATACACATATCCATCTATGTATGTCGATATGTATATGTGTATATATCTATATAGATGTATGGATAATTATATATACATATATGTTCACATATGTCCTGAACATGGAGTGGAGCCCTACCTCAGCCCCAGTAGTCCCAACCTCTTAGTGCAAGGAGATGTCAGGTATGTATTGCAGGTATATATGTAGACTATTGCTACTGTGATATGGGTTGTCTTCACAGACATGTTGTGTGTGGGAAGTCACATCTGCTTTTAACATGTGTGCCATTGGCTACTGGCAAACATCCTAAGGACATCATAGTACAGTACCACTGCTAGCACAGTAATGATCCTGTGGACTACAACAAAGATATGGCCAATAAATGTGGGAAGTCTGACACAGTCTGTTCAGTGCAGAGGTATACACAGAACCCCTTAGTGCAAGGCATGTGGACCAAGCCTGAGAATGTGGATGTTAACAGCCATGTAGATGGGTATATCATGTAAATACCGGTATACATTTGACCCCATAGGTTATGCATTCACACACTCCTGTCTGTCCTGACACATAATAACTGCTGGTACAGAGGTGCCATGGCCACATACTACCCACTAGTTAGTGACATACATCTGTACAGCATCCCACTGCTTTGTCTGACATACATGACTGTTATGGTGGCCTGGCAGCAGTACATCTGGCAAGTATCAGGACAGAACATCTCACTGGGTAAGTACACTAAGCTGCTAGGCATGTAACAAAGCACTGTGCAGGCTACAGGCAGACTGCCACAACACTGACCTACATTTCCTATGGGGGAATACACATGTACCTGCATATATAGCAGGCTCTACAGGCATGTCACAGCACAGCGTAACAGACACCTGTGTGAAAGTGCATAACCACAACCAATGTGAACACAGCCACAGCCACATATGGTAAGCTAGCTAATATTACAGTATATGGACTATCTGATCAACACCATCCTTGTATTTGCCACTCACACACTAACACTACACATACTGGGCCGCTACACAGTGTGGTCCGATGCCTGTCTGTGGTATGGGACATGTATGTGTTTGGCCCTACAAATATGTAAGCCAATAGGGTAACATACAGTGGAGCAGCATGTAACATGAGATAGAACAGGACCAAGAACAATGACATCTACCATAGTCTGTACACAGGCCAAGGTGCATATTCACAATACACACACTGTTGACAGTCACCATAAGTACACAGACCTCAGAACTGTACACACAACCACAGAATGTCCAGGTTATGTCCTCAAATATAACCCCTACTATACATAATGTGTAGCAGTCTGATATCACACTGGCTTGTTATCAGATATGATGCCAATAAATTATGGTGTACAGAACATATGCACCTCTTACTGCATGGCATATGTACAAAGGTTGACAAAGTTGTGGCTGGAGGCACAAACACAGGGCCAGTATTGACATGTTGCTGTGATAACCTCATACATTTCCTGTTGCGACAGGGTTTGTTGCAACATATGTCCTATGAGGGATATGAACTCAATAACTCTCATGGCTGTCACCCATGTACTGACTGCAATCCTCACATTATGCTTCTACAGTTCACATATAGGTGCTCTGTGGGTAACACAAGAAACAAAAGGCACCACACACTGCTTAGTCTGCAGTAGCCATACAGATGGGGGTTTCCTCATAAACATAGCACTGACATGACAGGTATTAAAACATGTAGAACAGCCATATCCACTCAAACCCTGTTAAACCAACATTACTCCAAATGCAGTATAGCAGCACTTACATTCTGTAGTCATGTCAGGCACATACCCCTCCTGTGTGTTGGCCTGTTTCCACAGTGTATGTTATTAGAGGTAAATCTCCAATCCATCTGTGATGCTGATTGCCAAACAACAGATCTAGGTCCTGCTCACAGTGAATGGAAAGGCACAACACCAACATAATGTTCCTAGATATTGGAGTGTGTTTCCATGCAATTGGCTATGGGAATGTTACCACAGCTGTTCCACATGCAATCAGCTAGAAGAGGACTGCAATTCATGCAGAGGCCATCAGCTGATCATGAGCATCACTTACAATACACATGCTGCTGCCTAAGCAAAGCAGGTATAAGTCTCCACATCCACCAGAGAGGGAGTGAGAGAGGCAGACAGAGGCAAAGATAAGTCAGGGAGGGGTGGAAGAGTAAAACGTAAGTATGTTGGTGTCACACACCTACCAGTACAGGGTATCAGACCCTTAACTGACTATGTATTGCTATCACATGTCTATGCTATTATTGGATGCACCACATTGGTTACATGTTGAAGAGCCCACCAAATTTAAATGTGATGGTGAGTAACATCTGCAACAGTGATATGGTAGCTATATGGTAGGTGTCGTACACGTGCCTGTCCACATGAACAGGTGTCAGCATCAACACAGCCACACTCTGTCAGGGACCCACACACATTGACACACTTGGCAGGGTCAGGCATACAACTCCTCACTAGTTAGATTGCCACAATACAGTACTGTGCAGGTATCACACACACCATAGGGTTATCTGGAAGTTATATGAGCAAAGAGTATGTGGAGGTATCTGACATCAGACAGCATGCTTCAGTATGCCAATGGGGGTTGTAGTGAGTGTGAATTTGGTCATAGGCATCATACACCACACACTCAGACACAGGGTGCCAGTACTGGTATGCATGGGTGCATTGCTTCATGGGTGTGTAGTGGTCGACTGTGCCAGACGGCAATACAAGGCTAGGTGATGGGTATACCTTGGCATCAGGCCATATGACAATGGTCTGCAGTGTGGCTCAGGGGTGTAGTTTCTGGACTGGCCCACACAGGTGGGTATTGTATTCACCATCCAGTCACCTGTGTAACTATTGTGTGCGGCCATTGCTGTGCATTGCTTGCCATGTATGTATTCCTTAGTCCATGACATGGATGGTGTCTAGGATGTGCACACATCCCACATGCATGTAGAGTGGCATGTGGAACTGTACCTGGGGTGTCTGCTCCATGTTGTGTACACAGATTGTTATCAGACATGTCAGTCCTGGCTTCATGTGGTGGGAACTGGTAATGGACAACAGGTTGACCCTGCAAATACATTGATAGCATGATACAGGTATTCCCTGGTGTCAATGGCACCTGTCCATACATGGCATGTGTTTAAGGCATGGTATGTCCTTTGTGGGTCACATTTGATGGCACTACAGGTGTCCAGTGTGTAACACAGGGAAGGTGCACTGCCTGCATGTACGTGCCTATTGGACTGATGGAGAGGGTGCCATGCCCTCTGTAGCCCACTGCAATCACACCATGGTTACTATTAGTGGACAATATGCAGGGTACTACCAGCATAGCGGTTGTTGCCTAGGCAAGTGTGTGTGTGTGTGTAGGAGACATGGGTTGAGAGTGTTCTCTGGGTAATACAAGGGTTGCTAACTTTGTTTTCTAGGCCTTGATGTCACATGTAGGGGTAGGGATTTGCACCCTAGCCTCTTGGCTATTTCACATCTGTTATCCCTTCAAGGTGGACATTGTGACATATGCCACCATATAAGAAATTTGCAAAACCCACTTCACAATGAGTCCAGTTGTTACACACTCACAGCCACTTCCATACAGGATACAAATGGCAAACACACACACACACACACACACACACACACACACACACACACACACACACACACACACACACACACAAACACACACCTGCCATGTCTGGGATTAGAACTCCTACCTAACTAGTTTATTACACTACAGCACGATGCAGTTTTAGGATGTGCCATGGAGATTACTGGAGTATTCCTTCCCCAAAGGTATATTTCACAGTAAATGATATCAGCAGGCTTGCCAAAGTAGGGCATTTGAATTGTAGTGACTGTGACTAGCCTAAAAAGCATTGCTCCCTACACAGACATAGAAACACACATCCAAACATCCACACTTGCCATGTGTGGGAATAGAACCCCTACCAGAGTTCTATATCACCTAGCATTATGCTGTTATAGGATGCACCATCGAGATTACTGGAGTACTCCTTTCCCAAAGGTGTATTTCACAGTGAATGACATCAGCAGGCTTGCCAAAGTTGGGCATTTGAATTGTAGTCAGCGTGACTATCCTAAAAAGCATTGCTCCCTACACAGACATAGAAACACACACATAAACATCCACACTTGCCATGTGTGGGAATAGAGCCCCTACCAGAATTCTATATCACACTACAGCATTACACTGTTATAGGGTGCACCATGGGGATTACTGGAGTACTCCTTCCCCAAAGGTGTATTTCACAGTGAATGACATCAGCAGCCTTGCCAAAGTAGGACATTTGAATTGTAGTGAGCGTGAGTAGCCTAAAAAGCATTGCTCCATACACAGACAGAGACACACAGTTGCCATGACTGGGATTAGAACTCCTACCTAACTAGTTTATCACACTAAAGCAGTACACAGTTGTAGGATGCACCACAGAGATTACTGGGCTACACTGTTCCCAAAGGTGTATTTCACAGTGCATGACATCAGCAGCCTTGCCAAAGTAGGGCATTTGAATTATAGTGAGTGTGACTAGCCTAAAATGCATTGATCCCTACACAGACAAGGACACACACAAACACAGTTGCTATGCCTGGGATTAGAACTCCTACATAGCTAGTTTCTCACACTACAGTAGTACGCAGTTATAGGATGCACCATGGAGATTACTGGGCTACACTTTTCCCAAAGGTGTATTTCACAGTGAATGACATCAGCAGCCTTGCCAAAGTAGGGCATTTGAATTGTAGTTAGTGTGATTAGCCTAAAAAGCATTGCTCTCTACACAGACAGAGACACACAGACACACACACACACACACACACACACACACACACACACACACACACACACAGTTGCCATGTCTGGAATTAGAACTCCTACCTAACTAGTTTATCACACTACAGTAGTATGCAGTTATAGGACACGCCATGGAGATTATCGGGCTATACCTTTCCCAATGGTGTATTTCACAGTGAATGACATCTGCAGGCTTGCCAAAGTGTGGCATTTGAATTGTAGTGATGGTGACTAGCCTAAAATGCATTGCTCCCTACACAGGTAGGGACACACACACACACACACACACACACACACACACACACACACACACACACGCAGTTGCCATGTCTGAGATTAGAACTCCTACCTAACTAGTTCATCACACTACAGCATTACACAAATTTAGGATGCACCACAGAGATTACTGGGACACTACATTCCCAAAGGTGTATTTCAAAGTGGATGACCTCAGCAGACTTGTCATAGTAGGGCTATGGGGAGTGCAGTGTGTGTGCATGGGCCATAACCCATCCATCTAGAGGTTGACACACCACATGCGAGCACACGCAGGGATATATTCTGCAGGTACATGTACACAGCTGCTAGACAACTACTTCCTTGTACAGTCATGTTGCACAGTTATCACTTGCACCACATAGTCTGTAATGCTGACGGATACCAGTGGCTAATGTCTACAGTGAGTGACATTTACTTCTCATGTGGTTGTAGCCATTCGGCTGTGTGCTAGGTGGGACAGGCCTCATAATGGATGGCTCCTTGTCACAGTCACTCTCTTCCACACATCTATGTATGTCTACTTTTGTCTTATTATAGTGTGTTGTCCTTTGATATCTGTCTGTATTACTATCCACTGTGTGTGCAAAGCATGACTGGTGCATACTGAGGTGAGTATGCTCTAACATTTGCAACTGCCAGATATGTATGGTCCACTGTTGTTTGCAGACATGGGCTTCATTTGTTTAAGTGTGTGAGCATGCCCAGTATTACCTTTCAGTATGTTGTTGTCTGACATTGCCTTCATTTCTCTAAGTGTGTCAGCATGCCCAGTATGCCCTTCTATATTGAATATGTGGATCCATTCCAGGTAGTTTGTACTCCAGTGCAGACTTTTGTGTTGTACACCTACAGGTAGCAAACTGTTTCTGCAGGGTATCCGTTGATCATTGGGCAATATGGGGACAAACTGTATAGGGGATAGTGTGTACGGTAGGTGTTTGTGTCTGTGCTGCTTCAGTTACATGGTACTGCTGTTAGCAGAGATATTCAGACATGTGTAGTGTTATACACTGTGATGTTTTCTGTCCTCATGCACTGTCAGGTGGACATTCTTGCTTGGAGGACAAGGGTGACTGCAGCTGTGTCTGATATTGTGGGCAGATGCCTACATATTCATGGTAAGTTATGCCATTCTGGAGAGGGAGCTGCTGACACTTGCTGCTGGGTCTGTGTATCCAGTTCAGCACCTTGGTACAGTGCTGGCAGAGGATCCCATACTTGTACATCCATCAACATGACAGTATGGCCTTATCTTGCTTTGGCAATACCTCAAAGCTGTACAGATTCACACAGGTTACCCAGAGGCACGGGCCACGAGTCAGGACATTACCCCTATTCTGGTGTATGGGGAGGTATGTAGCCACCCATTTATGTGTTTGCAGCCAGGGATAGTGTGCACACACAGCTTTGTGTCAGACCTTGCACATTCCATGCTGTCCATGCTCCCACCCCCCCCATCTATTTTTCTATTCTCTTCCATACATTATACATACATTCTCTGATACGTTCCCTAAGGTTATCACCCCACCACAGCTGTGTTTTGGTATTGGTTCACAGTTCATGCAGTGGGACATGGTGGAAATGTTACTTTGGTTTGTCCACATGGCCTTGCATATGGCTTATGTGGAGTGTGTTATGTTGTTATTTGGGTATCCATGACATAACATGCATTGGCAGTACATGTGAGACACAGGCCTTTGACAGAGACCTGTAGGCCATTTGGTGATGATGCGGGCCAGCTGTGGCAGGCCGATGCATTCTGTCAGTTCATCAGTCTCAGACTACCATACAGTATATTCCCCTGGAGTGACAGGGTAGGTGTGCTAGGTGTTCATACCAATACCTTCTATCGGTCTTGAGCAGGTGGTGTGGATGCTGGCAGGGTTCTACCTACGGCTAGGGACACACCTGCATGGGACACCTGCACTGCATGCTGCATTCTTTTGCTATTGCCATATACATGTGGGGTCATATAGTACCCATTCCCCACAGCAGGGATACAACCAGAAAGGTACCTGGGGGTGGTGTTTGGGTGAGCTGGGTGCATATGTGCTGTGGACACTACTTGCATCTGACACACAGATATGCATTGGACATTCCAGTTATGCTGGCATGTGCAGGTACATCAGCTGTTTCCCAATACATCAGTCCTAACTCCTTTGTGATCTGCAAGTGTTCGGGCAGACAACACCGGTATCCCCTACTACAGGACCAGATAATGTGATGCGTACCTGTATCTACAATTCCAAGTATGTGTCCATTTCACAGTTACATAATATATACTGTATGTCTTGGGTACTTTCCCCTGTGTATTGCTTGTATATCTAGCCCAACAGCCATGTCAGCCTTTCAGATGGTGACAGATATTACCACCAAACATTTACAATGGCTTACTGCTGGCATGTGTCATGCTGGTGAGAATTATCTTTGGCACTGCAGTTGTGAGGACTTGGCCCTGTCATCAGCAGTAAGTGGACAATGGCCACCAGGTCATAACTCACCATGCATACATACTGACCACTCTCACACATTATGAAACACAGACCAACCTAACACACACATACCTGCATATTTTGCAAATGCTACAATCTATCCTGGTATCTTGGCCACCTCTGGGCATTTGTGCTCAAGTGGTATTATACCTACATATACATGTTACTACATTTCTATATAGGGTTGTAGGGGGCACACCTGACTGTTACAACATGTGTGCATCGGATGGGGGGCACACCAGACCATTACTACATTTCTACATAGGTTTGAGGGGGGCGCACCTGACTGTTACTACATTTCTAAGTAGGGTTGGAGGGAGCACACCTGACTGTTTCTACATTTCTACACAGAGGTTGGGAGGGGGCATACCTGGCTATTACTACATTTCTATGCTGGATTAAGGGAAGGGGCACACCTGACTGTTTCTACATTTCTACACAGGATTGGGGGGCACACCTGACTGTTTCCACATTTCTACACAGGATTGGGGGGCACACCTGATTGTTACTACATTTCTACATAAGATGAGGGGTACATCTGACTGTTTCTACATTTCTACACAGGATTTGTGGGGAGGGCACACCTGACTGTTTCTACATTTCTGCACAGGATTGGTGGGGCACACCTAACTGTTTCTAAATTTCTACATAGGATGGGGGGCACAACTGACACTTGCACACATTTGCTATGACTTTACTGGTATGTCAGGTACTCCATTTCATTCTGTACTCTAACCTATCATGCTGACTAGAGGCATATCAGTGTACTACAGGTCTTAGGTTTGATTTACCTACATATTATTTTCTGACTTCCTACCCTTCAGAACTAACATCCCACTGCCTGACCTGATGCAGTCTGTCTGTGTAGGCCTAGGGGGGGGGGGGTTACCAATAGGCATCATGCAGAGGCCATAGCACATTTCCTGCGGTGGGGTTTGATGTCCTGTGTACTACTGGATACTATGGTGACACCAGTATTTGTTACAGATCTCATAGTGCCACTATAGGTGTCTACTATCTGCTGGCATACCATTCAGCCTCCCGATTCCCTTGCATGCTCACATCCATACCATAGATACAGGTAACAAGACATACTACTACATTCGGCAATTGGTAGGTTGAGTGACTTACATTGTGGGCGTGCCAGTGTTGAAGGTGGTGCTGAAGGGCTGCCTATGTCAGATGCACATAGTACACTCCCTACACATGGTTAAACACAGGTAGTGTGATCTTTGGCATCCCTTTTACTGTATGTGCGAGTCAGAGAGAGGTGTCATTCCCTGGGTCCCTCCTGTGTCAGTGTATGTATTATGTGTTTCCTCTTTGCGAAGGCCAGGGCATACTGGAAATGCCTTCTTCTGCCTAAACTACTGGGGAAGGCTCAGGTTATTCCTCTGAGTCACTCTGTGCCTGTGCAGGCCTTGGCAATGGTGGGGGGCTGTGTGGCCCTGCCCTGTGCTATTCCTTCTGCAGAAGTTTACAGTGGCTCATATTGTGTAGCATGGCACATACAATGACAATTTGGGTACATGTAGCTGGTGAGTACTGCAATGCTCCACTGGATGTGTCCAGGCACCGGAACCGTGACTTGAGCATCCCAAACACACACTCTATTATAATTCTGGTCTGTGAATGTGCCTCATTATGGAGTTCTTGTTTGGGTGTGTGTGCATTTCTGATGGGTGACATCAGCCATGGCTCCAGTGCGTAACCAGCATCCCCCATTAGGTGACCTTAAGGGATGTCCCCATTGGCAAATCTCTAGTACAGCTGCGTCAGATGCCAGATGTGGGAATTGTGATAGCTTCCAGGGCAGCCAGCATGCACATTCATTATTTACACGACCTGGCAGTTGATGGAGGGGAAGCCCTTGCGATTGATGTAGACCCTACCAGACTTACCGGTGGTACTTTGATGCATATGTGCATGCAGTCTATAGCACCCTCTACCTCAGGGTATTCTGCTATTTGGTGGAACAGATGCATATTGCTGGACAATGCCTCATGGGTGTTGGGGAAATATACATGCTCACTGGCATGTGCTGACATGGCATCCAGGAACTGGTGGAGTACCCTGGATGCTGATGCCTGTGAGATCCCCATCATATCCCCAGTTGGCCTTTGGAAGGTACCTGTAGTTAGTATTCTTAGGCCTACACATACCTTGGTATCCACTGGGATGGGTTCCCCTCTGTTAGTTCTGCGTGTCAGGCGTGGCCGGCACACCTCAACAATTTGCTGTAAGAGGTCCCTGTCCACCCTATAGTGCTCAACTATCTCCAGCTCATGTAGCCCCTGGTAGGTTACCCTGGGTCTGTACACTCTTCTCTGTCTCCTCACTGTGGGTTGGTCGACAGCATTCACATCCTCACCAGCCTCAGCCTCTTCCACAAGTTGTTGTATTATAGCTATTGCAGCCCCTATTATTTTGTTGTTTTGTTTGTTAAAAGTTCCCCGCTATTCTACACCGGTGGAGTAGAATATGGGAAAGACCAGAGGGAAAGGTGTTTGCATAGTTTATAGTAGTGTTCTGGGCTGGGCTAGTCTGCTGCCTGTGTAATTAGCTGATTCTGATACATTTCACCTGCCAGCTATGCTAGTTCTCCTAGATTACCTTCCTACTGCTGTTTTCCCTTCCCATTGCCTTCCTGTTTAAGCCCGGGGGTGCACTGCGCAAACACAGTGCTCAAATGTGCATATAGCAGCTATTTCCTGGTTTACTTTTTTTTCCTTTAAAACCCGGTGTGGAGAACACACACCTGCTTAGGCAATTTAAAGAGTGCTAGGCAGCCTCAGACACACCCCCTTGCTTAGCCCTGCTAACCCGAGCCACAGGGCTCCAATCCCCTTACAGTACGCCTGACACACACCCCTATGATGTCAGCTAACTCCTAGGATTGCACCAAGCTATTCCTGCTCTTACACTGTTGGGTGCTGACTAGCATGCAGTGGAAATCTGGGATTCAGTATTATTCCCATCATTTGCATAGGATTGCCTGCTGATGCATAGTTACATGTCTCACACTGAGCATCCCCCCTTTGCAACCACTATTCAGTGGCCATGTTGTCTTCTGCTTGCCAATGAGTATAATGGTAAAATGGTGATTTTGGTTAGAATGCTTATTTTATGGGGTTTTTTTCTTATTTTCCACCTGATCCCATTTGCGCACCACTGCCCTACGCTTAAACAGCCAAGATCGGCTAAAAAGAAATAAAAGTTGATTTTTTTTATTTTTGCAAATGTTTTCCATGCCAATGGCCTTATAGTTGGCCACTGGCATGCTTTCTACATGATATCCACCCTTTATTTGGAGCTGTCATGTCTTCGTTTTGTAATTTGCAGAAATGTACTCCGTTACTGGTGGAGTACATTTCTGCAGATTACACTAGTCCTGCACAGCTGGTTTCCAACTTCCTGGATCGCAAATTCACCTCATTTGCATGGATTTCTCCTGCAAATGGGGTAATTTGCATACAGGGTCTGAGTCCATGCAGGACTAATGCAGGAGCGCTCATGCACATCCCTACAGGTTATTCCTGGATTGCAAGGCAGACATATTGCCTGCTTGAGCTCCTGCACTAGTTTTACACGCCATGCAGAGCTTGCAGACTCCAGGGGAATGCATCAAAAATAGGGACAAATTTTAAACATTGCTCTTATAAACTTAGAAATTTGTTAAAATAAAAGGTTTATTTACCATGCATTTTCTGAAGTATTTGAAGTCTGAAATACAATTGTCTGTCATTATTTAGTGACTTCAATCCTCAATGATTTGTCAAAAAAACACAATGGACTACAAATATGAAGCAAAAAATATGGACATTCTGCAAAAATCTGGACAGTTAAGAGGTATGGTGCCAACATAGTAGGCATCATGTTTTATTATTGGAAAAAAAATAAAAGCTGCTGCTGGGTAGACAAGCTGTGGGTATGCAAGAAGCAAATGACAGTTACACGGAGCTGTTTTTATCTTTGAATCCAGAAAAGAGATTACTACAGTACTGTAAATGTCAACAATGTAGCTGCACATCTAGTAACCTCGTCTGACCTGTGTAAAGAACCAGGAGGTCTACTGTTTCGTAAAGGATAGTTGATCAGTGCTCAGAACATGTGACCTAAAGATCTCTGGTGTCTTGTCATGACAGCCAGACTAGATGAAGAGCTAAAAGGAGACTACTGCAGTTTTCTCTCTGTTCTCCATGTTTGTATACTCTTACAGTAAATGTAGAGTTTGGAAATGCTGGGGATTACCTCCACGTCAGGGGGAGGAGGGGGCTTGCCCCTGCAAAAAATGTTTTTTTTTTCTGTTTTGTAGACTTGGGAGTGTTTTTGTTTTGACTACTGACCTCACAAGGTTTTAGGTATTTTGGATATGAATAATCACATTTTGACTGAACAATATGCAATTATTCTTAGTGGATGCAAAGAAACCTTGAGATTCTTGTGACAAAACACATTTACCATGATATAAAAAAAGAACCGCCTGTGACAGTTACTGTGCAATTTCTGATGCAATGTTATCCAAAATGCCACTAATCTACATACTAATCTACATACAGGCTGTATGTTCTAGCATGACTTTCTTTGCTCTTTTTTTAATACATTTTTTGGGAGGCACATATGCCTATGGTACTTCCTGCAACAGCTCAACATACAGTCACTTGTTACTTCTCTAGTTTTGCTTCTTCAGAATTACATTTACCTGACCCTCATTCCCATTGCTGTAGTGTGAGTGAACAATTTCTGTTAGAGCGACAGCTTTGTTGGCCTTCCCAGGGTGATGTTCCTTTCCCCAGTGTTGTGCAACTATGAAATTAGTTTGCATACTTAAGGGAAAGGTGTCTGTGCAAAACATATTAGAAAACTATTATTGCATATATTTATGTCAGAGAAATATGTAGTTTTACCAGCTGTGATCAACTTTTTACTATGGGTAGTTGAAATCCATATCTTGTTAGAGGAAATACCCCCTCAACTATCATCTTGTGTGCATTTTAGTGTCTCCCTCCACAGCTTAACACAACCTGTGCTGATATAAGCCTATCTGTAGCGAAACCATTAGTGTTCATTATTCTAATGAAAGGATCCTTTCCTTTCCTTAAACTCTCTCATTATATGCATACATTACTACTATGACAGAAGAAACATGTCACTTCACTCAGGCATGCCTCATGTTCCTATGTGAGCTGAAGCTTCCATTTGTGAGGTCCCCTGCAACACAGGCTCTGTAAACTCTACACTCTCCAGTGGTACAAAGAGCAGGTGAATAACACCATTCGCCTTTCTCCTCCCTTTTGACTAGATCTACTGCTGCAGTTATCATTTTGCTTAGTGAATAATTTAAAAAAAGTTTAATTTTCTTTTTATTCCCTTTTATTCATTTTTGCTAATTGTTACCTTGTTTCATAGGTTTATCGCTTCATAGGCTCTGGCTAAGCTAATGGCCAAAACAGTGCAACAAGAATCTTAGTCACATCATCCAGTACTGGTAGAAAACTAGCAATGTGTCCCATAAAGCAGACTTTCTCCACATATCCCTGGTGAAAATTTGCCATCACCAATCCAGTCATCCAGACTGGTTTTAAAGGTTGCTAGTGAAGAGCTTTGCTTGCTTCCCCAATGATAATTCCTGCAAAACTCATCTGGAATTTTGTTTGAAATAATCATTTCTGTTTTTGAAGTGCATGCAATTGTATTTTCAGAGGTCATAGTTGTCCAACTCTAACTTGCATTTTAATAGTTTCATTCATGCAACATGCTATGTATTGTTTCCCTCCACGACCTGCTGGAGTTCAATAAAAGTCAAACATTACTTCCTAAAACCAATAAAACATATGACTTTAGTGCTATACATGTAGGACATATTGACTGCAACTGAGATAACTAGCCTTCATTTAGAACATTTATTTGATGTCTGGTGCTTTTTTTTCCTTTTTAGTGGTGAATGATGCAATTTACTCTTGATTTTAACACTCATCAAATACTATGATTTGACTATAAGTACTAATATTAGCAAGACCATTTACAGGTTGTATACTTAGATGTATGAAGTGCAGTAAAAGCTGTAAAGGCTCATGCAAGTAACTTTCTGATAAATTAATTGGATTGTCAGTCATATTCCATGGCCAATGAGCTGTAAGTATAGTATGGCATCACTGTTGAAAGAATGTGTGTAATAACTTCAGCGGCAGTATATTGTATGCATGACAACTAGTTTCTAGCTACAAGCTTATCTCAAATTTAAAAAAGTTCTCTTATTATCATTGTTATTCATATGTTTGTTTATGGCATTTGTGTGGAACTTTCTGTGTAGCTGTTTTCTGCTTATGACATTTTTACATCTTTTAATCTGATTTTTCTCAGATAATTCATTTTTATTTGCTGAAGTTTGTGCTAAATTATCAAGATACCCCATATTGATTGTATACTTGTGATAGCTTTATGCATCATTGTACAGATGACATTTAATTAGACAAAGATGCCATATAGAGATGCCAGCAGAGAAGGGAATGTGCACTAGAGAGTGTACTAGAGAGTGTATATGAAATGTATATGATATGGCTCAGTAAGTCTCATGCAGTAATATCATCTCCTCTTTTTTCATTCTCTCCTAGTAGCCACCATTGTGGCCTTTTAAATATGCACACTTCAACCCTACATTAATGAATTCCCGACACCTGCCATCTTCTTTATATTATAATATTTCCTCATGGTGGTGGCAAACGTTTTTGACTTTATCTGGAACTTACACTCTTGCCTTCACCATTTTTTCTCTTCATTTGGTGACACCAACCTACTCCAAGACTATTCTCTGCATTGACATTACATCATATCAGACTTCCCTACGTGCTGACAAACTGTAGCCTGTCAAATGCAAACATTGATTTTTTCAAGTCCCTAAAATTGTGTTCATCATTGTTTTAATGTGACAGAAAGACCACTACTGTTCCCATTAACAGTTGTCATGCAAGCATATAGTTAGGCATATACAATGTATGTATATTGTTTTTTGAATAATTTCTTATTTTGTGTGATTCTACTATGAAATCTCAAATATGAAGATGAACAGGAACCAAAATGGTGAACACAAAAAGATGAAACAGTTGCAGTTGTTTTCTGCAGGGAATGAACTGCCGACTTTCCCCATGTTGGAGGTAGGCAAGCCTTATACCAACTCTACATGTGCACAGATGAGATGAAAAATCAGTGGATGCTCCACCTTTGTGCAAAGGTATGACACTGGTTGTCATCCACTTGGCTGAGACAAAGATGCTACTCGGGCTTTAGTTGAATTGTTAATGATATTCATGATAATCCACTCCATGGCCTTGCAGATCAGATTAGTTAGGCTGTTAGGTCTATAATTTCCTGAATCAGTGGATGCTCCACCTTTGTGCAAAGGGATGACAGTGGCTGTCATCCACTTGGCTGAGACAAAGATGGTACTCAGGCTTTAGTTGAATAGGGTGCCTAATGGTGCTGCAAGTTCCTACCTGATTTCATACAGGATGCAGCCTGGGATGTTATCAGGTCCCATGGTAGCTATATTTTTTGCCTTTGAGAGGTCAGCGATGACTTGCTCCCTAGAGATAAGGGGAGGGGGGCAGATGCTGGGGATGTTCTGGTTTACTGATGGGGGGACAGAGGGGTAAAGTTTTTACTGAACCTGTCAACCAGCAGGTTGGCTACATGTACGACGTTTGTGTATGTGCTGTCCTTGACCACCATTTCTAAGCGGATCTGGGTGCTTCCCTTGAGATTGTAGACAAAGGTTAACATTACAGTTTCACTGACCTTTACTTGGTTCCGGTTATATAAAATAGTTATCTCTAAATCTCAATACATTCTAATGTTGCAGTAGCCATTACTGAAACCATGATAACTGAAAGATTTCCATATTTCAGAAGACTGGTAACTAACCTCTCTACAAGTTTACTCCTGGAGGAGGCAGGGAGATAGTTTTCTTTAATTCTGCTGTTGTTAGCATACATTTCCACATTATATAAGTAAATAATTTACAACAAAATGTCTTCACTTTCCAACACAGTTATAAACAAACACTTGGGGATATGTTCCACTAAATAACATGTAAGACACACTATTAAGAACATTATCAACTTACAATCGAACAAACTCTAAAGGCAGGCTTCAGATAGTGCAGTTGTGTAAGTTGCACTTAATCTTAACAGTAGATGTTTGAATTCCTCATTGTTACCATAGTCTTTAAACTTTATGGGTTGTTTTCCTGCCTAGGAAACAACAACTGGACAGCTTCAAAAATCTGTCCCCCCTACACACACACACACACACGCACACACGCACACACGCACACACGCACACACACACACACACACACACACACACACACACACACACACACACACACACACACACACATCTTCACTATGACTGACGATTAGGTAATCCCAGTAACGGAAACCAGCAGTCAGAGTGAAGTTTGCTTCAGGACATTCTTGCCCATAAAATGAGAGAAGAGACTTACAATCCTGAAATAACCAATATATAAGAACAATAAAACTTATAAAATTGAAAGAACTACAACTGTACTTTATATCCCAACTACAGCTATATACAAGAGTAGGAGCATGGCTACTCCAGCAGTGAGGAATTCAAACATCTATTACTATGGGTAAGATCAACTTATACAACTGTACTATGTTCAGCATTCCCACTGCAGCAGTAGCCCTTAGACTATATGGATTGAATACCAAAGCCTATCTATCCTGAAAGGAGGAAGGATATGGATTTAGGAGCCTCTGGAGAATACTCCTAGCAAAATTCGACCTGGACCTAGTAAAAGAATCCAGTTTGTAATGCTTTGTTAAAATATGTAGAGATGACCATATAGCTACTCCTAGAATGCTTCTAAAATCCATCCCTTTCCAGTATGCCATCAAGGAAGACAATGATCTAATGATATGTAGCTTAATACTGCCTGGAATGGCTTTGTCATTGTCAGAATTGTTTGTTTGTGTCTTTCGGCTTTTCCCAGTTAGGGGTCGCCCAGTTAGGGGACTCCAGTCCGCTAATGATTGGCAGTAGATTTTTACGTGCTGGCTTGCCGGGCCTAACGCACAACCTTCAACAAAGGAACGCCCATTCATGCATGTCAACACAAAGAAGACGCTCTAACTGAAGATCGAATGGGCAACGTCTAACTGTGAGGTGACAACGCTACCGCAGCACCACCACCGCAGTCTAAGAAAAAAAAAACTGGGGACAACCACCTGGAAATCGTCTGTTTAGACATAGGGTATTCCTTGTTACCCCTTGATAAGAAATAGATAGCTGATCAGCTTTTTTAAAGGACTTAGTTCTGTCATGATAGTACCTGTGCTCCATATGCAAATACAGATATTCAGAATCCATTCTTGCTCCTTTTTAGGCTCTGGGTAGAAAACTAGGAGACTGATGGCTTGATTCAAAGTAAACTCTGAAACACATTTGGGCATGAATGACTGTTTGTTCTTAAAGATACTCTGTCCCTGTGGAAAATTAAATTGGGTTCACACACCATGAGAGCTTGCAACTTGGATACACTTCTTGCAGATGTCAGAGCAATGATGAGTACAGTTTTCAAAGACAAGAACCTAAAATCAACTTGATGCACAGGTTCAAAGACTGGCATATTCAATTTCTCCAAAACATAGTTGAGATGGACAGAAGGAGAAAACTGGAGGAGGTCTCAGAAAAAAAGGAGAGAAAGAGGAAGATCCATAGGCAGACATGTTGAAATGGCCATAAGATGAACCTTTACAGAGGAATAATTGAGGCCAAAGGAAAGTAAGTCACACGAATATTTGAGCATCAGTGGTACAAACTCCCTGATGGGCCCCTGGTTAATGGTTAGGCACCAACTAGAAAACTTACTTCCACTTACCAAGACTGGATTTTCTAGTAGCAGACTTTCTTGCCTCCTTTAGTACCTGCTGTACACCCTTGGAAAATAAGGCTCTAAAAGGTAAAAAGCAAAAAACATGCTCTGGAGTCTGAAATCACTCTGAAACAACATTAAAGGGGTGTTTAAAAGTCAGTTGATCAGAATTTCAAGGCTAACATCTGATGACAGTAATTGCTTGAATGATTTTGAACTCCTAAAGGGTATGTTTCTTAACAGAGGGTACCCCCCAACCCTGCTTGAGAAACTATATGAGGAAGTTTGGTCTCATAGAATGGACCATTATTCCCTGATTATTCATTTTGGCCTTGACCAACTTGTTGCCAATATGAATACACTAGAGCATAGAAACAACATGATTCTACATTACTCCCTGGATGTTGGGGATATTTAGAATATTATCCACAGGAATTGGTATTTGCTGTCAAGCAACGCGGACATAAACATTTTTTGGCTGTGCCTACTTTTACTTTTAAGAACAAAAGGAACATTAAATCTTTGTTGGAAATGCCAGTTAATGAGAGTCCTGGGCCACCTTTCACAAGGAAATGTGGCCATTGTAATCAATGTTCATTCATATGTACATCACTTGGCGGTATTTGGCTATCTAGGTTGAATGGCATAAAATACGGTGGCAAATACAGCTGTGACTCTGAAAGAGTGGTGTACTTCGCATTGTGTGATACATGCATGGCTTTCTATATTGGCAAGACTATTAATTCTTTAAACAAAAAGACATACCAGCATGTTTATAGCATCAGAAAGAATGACAATAAAAGTGCCTTGGCAAGGCATTCTGGTGTTTGCACTGGTTTTAAAACCTTCAAGTCCCTAGTGTTAGAAGAGATCAAACTTGGAGTTTTTTCTGGGGATTACATGAATCATTTATTGCAGTGAGAGATGTTCTGGCAGCTGCATTTTGATGCCACCAGTTTCCCTGGTTTAAATGAGACAATTTCTATTTATAGTAAATTGAAAAGGAGAGCTAATAATTTCTGAGTGTGGATTTTTACAGCTTTGAGGAGCTGATTTACTTTTCATCTTTTCATTCATTCATTCATTCATTCATTCATTCACTGTTGGTTATTTATTTATTGTATGGTATCTTTTATTTTTTATTTTTTAAAGGGAACAGTTTTGCTTTAAATGCTGGAGAGGTATACAACATTGGCGCCTTTTTTAAATATATATTGAATATAATATTGCTGTTTTTGGTTCTGATGATGTCACTCCATGATGAAAACGCTTAAACTATCAGCAATCATGTGCTGTGATACATTAAAGTTGTTTCACAGTGATTTCAGACTCCTGAGTGTGTTTTTTGTTTTTTTAATTAGGTTTCTATGTTCGTCCTAAGTCTGCAATTTTTTTATTAATATTATTATTATTAACTTCTAAAAGGTATTAACACTGATTTAGCCATGCAGTCAGATGAAGTTGATTGATATTGGGATGTATCAATCTCCTCCTGTCCTGTGTGAATAGATACAATCTGTAAGGAAGAGTGCGGTAACTGTACTTGGTCAATTCCATAAGAAGGGAGAATTAGTGTTGCCTGGGCTAAATGATGGTCACCAAAATGATTTTTGGATATCCTTCTGAATTTTAAAAAATACCTTGGATACCAATGGAAATGGTGGAAATGCTTAGAAGAACATTCCCTTCCAAGGGAATTAAAATGCATCTCTTTTCCAGGTTTGCTTGCAAGGAGCCCTTGAACAAAACTTGCTTAGATGTCAGTTTTGAAAGGAGGTGAAGAGATCTATTTGAAGTGTCCACCACAACTGGATAATTCACAGAAGAGCCTCTCTTTCAATTTCCATTTGTGTGGCTCTGCCCTGGTCTTACTCAACTTTTTTGTCACTATGTGTTGCTCTGATGGACTGTAAGATGCTTGGAGGGTCAAGGAATGCTGAATAACTAATTCTAAAGCCATCACTGCCATGCTGCATAGGGGGGTATAACATTGTACCTCTCAGCTTCTTTATGTGCCACATAAATGTCATATTGTCTGTAATCATTTGAAGAAATCCCATGGAACAAAGATTATGGAGAGACTACAAGGCTTGAATGACAGCAAACATCTATTTTAAGTTGATGTGTTCTGGTCTGTCTGAAGGATTCCTAAGGCCTTGCACATTTACCCCTATAGAAACTCTGATGTAGCTGTGGTTAGAGATTGGTTTGGCATCTGAGATTATAAGGGAAATCTAGATTCAGTTGAGTTTATTGTCTCCACCAATTCAGTTAGCTCCCTTTTTATCAGTCCAAAGACTGAAATGTGATACTTTAGATGATATAATTACTGGGCTCATGTTTTTTTTTAGAAACCATTGTACCTTTCTCGTGCGCAATCTGGCTTCCAGTTTCTTAGTTTTTGTATTACCTTTTGTTGAGTCTGTTCCCACATATCCTTAGTTGCCATAACAAAATCCTTTTTAACACATACTCATTAAGGCTACATTTTATTGTTCCCTCATAAATGTGGGTATTAAATCAATTCATGTGTGGGTACATAGTTTACATATATAGCCTTCATTTATCTTCATTAGTTTTATATCCCAAAAATAGCTGAAACTGTCTCAGAATGTTCCACAACACTGATATGTCTTTTTTTCTGGTTTTATCAGCTACAAAATAATATTGTCTTCAAATAAAACTAACTTTTCTTTGTCAATGGTTGTAAATGTAATGCAAATAATAAAGGGGAGCAGGGGAAAGAGGACATCCCTGCTAGTTCCCCTGTTCAAACACAACTTATCGGAGAGAAACCTGTCCACTTTAACTTTTGCCTCTGATCCCTCATGTATCCTCCTAATTAATCTTATTATTGTATAAGGGAATGCAAATACTTCCATTGCCTACTCATAAAATCTCAGCTTACTTTGTCAAATGCTTTCTCTGCATCAAGGCACAACAACAACAACAACAACAGCAATATTTTCTCACATTCTGCTTCCCCTCTGGATTATCATTGCTATACAAATGTTGTCAAATGTTTGCCTCCCCTTCACAAACCACATTGATCCATATCCATCCATTTTTGGCAACACTTTTGACATTCTTTTAGCTACTATATACATAGACATTTTATAATTTCAATGTAGTTGTATTGCAAATTACACTTTTATGTATTATTAACTGAATTGTTATGTAATGCAAACTGAATCTCTATGAATTGTAAACTATTTGTAACTGGAGCTTTTCTCATTGGGTCTCCACTGAAAATGGGTCTCTGGCCCAGCTGGACTAACCCAGTTAACAAATGCCAATAAATAAATAAATAAATAAATAAATAAATAAATAAAAAGATCATGGTTCAACTTGAAATGTGCCTATACAAAGCTGGGTCTGATGGGTCATTACCATCCATGTAACCCCATGCATATTATCCAGATACTCCCTTATTTTCTCTTTAGCACTGCAGTTGCACCTATTCTTCTTCTGTGACATTCCTCTTATTCTGCAATACTTTAACCTTTGTCAGTCCCTTTAAATATGTCATGTTACTTCTTAACCATATCTCTTTTTATTGTACTTCTACCCTATTTTTAAACTTCATTTTCATTTTATTCCACTTACTAACTACACCTTCTCAAGAAAGTTCTATCCTCCCTAATAACTTTTAAATAATGTTGTCTACCCATTCCTTAATTTCTTCCTTAAGTTCTCAGGTATCTGCAGGGTGGAGCAGCACCAGTGTCTTATTTTTGCTTCATTACCCTGCATTTTTATCTTAGTTGTTGTTGGAGCATAATCTGAAATAGTTATCATATGTGTGTTGAAACATTCAGTTAAATTCACATGTTCTTGTGAAATATATTTTTATCTAGTCTAGTCCAATTATTGTATCTTGGGGAACGATATGTAAATTCTCCCCAAGTTCCTACAACTGAATTCATATCTTCCATACTAAATATTTTCATAAATTTCTTCAGAAACCTACCCTCTGCTGTTATCTTTTCTCTTCTAGGTCCCCCAGACACATCCTACTGTTGTAAATCAAGATCTAGTCCCTGGCTATAAGTAATATTCCCTGATGAAAGCCATTTATTTCTCCCCAAATTTTCTTAAGCTCCATAATAGGAGTATTAGGTAGAATATAATTACATGCCAGCATAATCTTCCTCCCTTGCCAGTACCTCCTCACTACCACAAATCTACCATTATTATATTTTTTATTCCTCTTTTATCACTATTGTAGCTCCTCTAGCAATTAGTGTAACTAGTCCCCTTTCCCTTTGTCCCTGATATTCTGCTGAATTTCCATCCTGAAATCCTTTCTTTATCAAATTCACATGTCCACTTCTTTCCAAATGTGTCTCCTGTAGTGTTGTTATTTGCAGTCTGCATTTCTTAGTATAATTCACTTCTCATACCCTTTTGTCTATACCTGTGAGGCCGTTCAAATTCCAAAACAATTTGGACAGTGTAATCATTATGATAAGAACTTATTACTCCCACCTGTTATATATAACAACTTTTTTAAAATGTCTGTTTCCAGCTTTTGTGTTACATGCACCCACTAATGTTTAGCAGGTTGATCATTTATACATTTCCTTCTTGTCATCTGCATTTGAACCTGTATCACATTTTACAAGACTTTGTTTTAATGAAAATTATCAAACAAAAAAACTGAACATTCCCTAAGGACATCCCATAACATATTTACTTAACTCAAACATGCACAACTATGCTTGTCTTCATATAATGACATTTAATCCTATGAACAATTGCCCCAAATCACCAACTGTACCCACAGGCATTAGCTAATCTAAAATTAAGGTTATTCATGCTAAGAAGCATCTTGCAGTCTGTACTTACATTAATTACTGTCTGTTCTTGTCTTGTCTTGTTTTTATTTCCCTACCAGATGTGAAAAACAACTTACATTCTTTCAGGCAATATTATCTTTTAGCCTCAAAGAGAACCTACAGTGGCTATCTTTAAATAAAACTTAATTAATTTAACGCATTGAATAATTTAGGGACCAGAAAAACTGCTATCCCTTATTTACTTCCAATAATTTCAAACTTTATTTTTTAGTAAGCTGCTTGCCCTTGAAGCTTTTAATTTTACATTTCTTTGTTTTAGCAATGTCCAGATATCTCAAGATTTATTGCTTTGACCTGTAGTCAGCTTGTTTCCATTGAAACATAAGAACAGAATGTACACTTTCCCTCAGCTACAGACTTCTCAATTCACACAGATCATTTATTTGCTAAAAGAAAAATGTTCATTAAATTCACAGTGGTCTCTTGTTTTTAATCTCCACTTGCTTACACTAAAAACTTGTTATTAGATTAAACCAAGGGCAATACATCAGAGATTCACCAATGCAAAAGTAAAAGAAAACATCTCAACTCTGCATATACTATAATTAGTGCACTTTTACACCCCATCCCCCACTCCAATAGCCCAAGATTGCAGCCTGTTAACTTAAATGTGCTTTTGTCCAGCCTTCCTTCTCTTTTTTACTTTGTAATACATGCATTTCCTAAACTAACAAATGAAAAAGTACTTGCTTAATTTAGTATCTTAAGCACATACAACAATCACTCAAAATATTTTACTATATTGTTTATATCATGAAATGTATATGAATACTGTTAAGAACAAAAAAAGTTTTACTTACAGTTACTTTTTCTTTCTGTTTTTCTTTTTCTTTTTAGTGTCCTTCCAAACATTAATGACATGAAGTGGGGTATATGGCTTTCAGTCCTCCACAATTTTAACAAAGTCAACAAAAGTATATTTTTCTTGTTCAGCCATATATCACAAATGTGGTTTCCCTATTTTATCTCATTTTACTACATTGTCACCCTTTCACTTAAAGATAGTAATCTAACTTTCCAAACTGTTTATTCTGCTTTATTGTTATTCTATTATTGCTGCTTGTCTTTTAAGAATTATATGCACAATGCTCATGTTGGATTCTAGTCATAATAACAATTCTTGTTATCATTTTTGTAAGTCACTTGTTTGCTCCATGACTCTTTTTAGCACATCATAATTATTTCTGCTATTTATCTTTGGCCTAAAATTTCAAGTGAGCTTGTTGGCAGAGTTTTGCAAAGTTCCCCTTCTATTTCTTCAAGAGATTGAAATAAAAGGTGCAACTAATCAAGGAAACTGTAACTGAGAATAAAGTATAAGAAGAAGATAGTGAAATGTATCTCACTAAGTATGTCAGGCACCAAGCCACATTCTCCCAAGTGGAAAGATTGAAATGAAGCCAAAGGGACTAGGTGGCATTTAACAGTAGGGTGTGTGTCAGACTGTGCATGATTATTACATTCTTGCAGCTAGTACAATAAATGTAGTGTTTTATGTATAACTTACTACTCACAACCACATTATATGTAATCTTTTTATGTGCAGTATTGCCTTCTGGCATTATATTTAAGTGTCTTCTTAGAAAGTGTTGCTGACAAGAGTCTTACCTTAAACAGACTGTGTTAGTGATATGCTAACCTGAAAACAGGGATAATGTAAAACTGAAAGCTTCTGCCTCAAGTCACCATGTCTATTGATATTAAAATACAAATTACTGAGTCTAAAACCCAATAAATACTAAAACTCAAAACTGAAAACACAAATAACTAATTTCAACATGCCATTATAAAGAAATAAAAACACATTTAAACAGATATAAAAAAGTATTTTGGTAGGGTCAAACCCCCAGAAGACCTCTAGAGGATAAACATTCTGTGCCTTCTTTACTTAGGCATACTACCTCTTTGTCTCTGCTAGTGTAAAAATGAGAACATATTTGTTCTCTTTTTTACTGTACAATGGCCATATGTGAATGCTACTTATGCTTCTACTCTTAGGTACTGCAGCCTTGGAGTTGTGGTAATTAAGTAGTATGAGTGTAATGAGTGCAGCTTCAGATGGGAGGGTGCAGGAAAACATGCTCCAATTAAAGCATCTAACTTTTTGCTACTAAGATGTTGTGGGGTATTGCCATCTGTGCCCGGGAGAATAGGGCAGTGCATGTGTAACATATGCCAGCATAGTTAGCTAGAGTTTTGTAAAGAATTTTGTGTCATTTATCACATTGATTTGTACAAATGCTTGTGTTAAAAATGTACCAACAGTGTTATTGTAACTGAATAAATGTATATGTTTAAACATAGATTTTTTTTTCTGTAGCTTTCAGATACTGCAACAGATCTTAGCAAAGCTCTGAGTTTGTATTGTACCAGATTCAGGTGATCAAACATGATGCAATTTTATAACCAGCACTGACAAGATGGAACCCAGATAGCAGTTTGTTTTGTTTTCTTTTCTTTGGAACCTGATACAAATATTTATCTTATTTATCACAATCAGTTCAGTTCAGCTCAGTTTAGTTTGAAGCTCTTCATCTTGCCTTGTGGAATTAAGCATCTCACCATCTTTTCTTGCCTTGCTATAGTAATTAAGTTAGCCAAGTAACAGTTATTCTTTAATCAGTCAGGAAATACTGTGAGATTAGCTAAGTATTGTTTTTCAGCATCTGTGTGAATCTATCCAACTGTGTTATTTTTATATCTCCTGTGATTGAAACTCTGGGGGTTGTTGTACTTAATTATTTGCTATTCTCATGTTTTGCATTTTATTATTAATTATTAAATATTGTTATACCTTTCATTGTGGCTGGTCTTTTAGAGAGTACTTTTAACATTGTGAGAGTATTTGTGCTTATTTTAGTGATGCCTTGGCCACTCTGAAAAGCCTTGCTGCTTTGGTTACACTCAACCATTTATATTAGTAATTATTTTACTCTGCACAATTGGATACCTTTGTAAGAGCCTTAGAGTGGCTGACTAGTGGCAGCATAGTTACCTTATAGTTTGGGCAGAGGGCGGTATATCTAGTAAATCAGTGCCAGTCTTTCTCAGGACTGTGTGTGTGTGTGTGTGTGTGTGTGTGTGTGTGTGTGTGTGTGTGTGTGTGTGTGTGTGTGTGTGTGTGTGTGTGTGTGTGTGTGTGTGTGTGTGTGTGTGTGTGTGTGTGTGTGTGTGAAAATCCAGGTGTGGTAGTGTCAGCTTCTTGGAACTGGGACACAATGCTCCAAAGTAAGCCTTGTTTGGAATTTGGAGAGACAGAGAGACCAGCCGATGTCTGGAGCTTGTTCCCTGTGTGGTCTTGGGAAAATTGTGCTTGATGCAGAGAGCTGCATTTGAAAAATACTCTGTAAATCCATTCCTGTTTTTAGTGTCTGTAGACTGTCTCTCAGTGGTGAGGATTCAGACTCCTTGATTACTGGCCTGGAGTAGAGAAGCCATCACAGCTACATTGCTCCATAAATGTACATTAACTGTTATTACTTTTGAGATCTTCTGCATCACTGGTCTTAATATATCAGCCTTTACAGATTCTGATCCAGTCATTTCATCAATGTGCATTAAGAAAAAAAAAAAAAAAAAAAACAAGAGAAAGGTTAAAAACCAACACTGGTCATTTCTTCCTTGGAATAAATATTTGGGTTAAGCTATGTAGTATAGTTCAGCCAGAAACATAATAGCTTATTAGATTAGCTGGAACACTTGGAAAGGGCCAGTATTATGACATTGACTGTTTTTGCCTACACTGTTTTACCCTGCATTATCATGCCTGTGAACTTTATCTGCTTTTGATATTCTGGTTAACTATTTGTCAGTGTCTTGTTTGTTTTGGTATTCTGTCTATTAGTTTTCTTGATTTTTTGTGCATGGTGTAAGCCACTGAGATGTTTGTTTAAGTATGAGGTTATAACTGAACAAATTTCAGCCAGAGTGTTACAGGATAATGGTTTGTCATGCTTTTATGTTTTTTTTATCTTCATTTGTTTAGTTTTAGAAAAGGCCAAATGGTGTTGAAGACCTGTAGTCCACCTCTTACTGAATGAATTTATTTTAATTTCTTGTGTTTTTCACTAATGTTGTATATAAATTTGTTGACAATGTGCTTTATCGTTGTACTAACAAATCTAACAAAAACACAAGTTGAATGTTGGCAGTTATTTCAGATGCATGCACTACTTATAAATTACCATATGTCATAGCCCTACTAACTGATATTATTTTAGCATCCAGAGATAAGAAGTGCTTCTGTGCATCTGGAAAAGATAAACTATTTATTTATAAATAGCTTCTGTAGTACCTGACAGAAATGGCTTTGACTCTCGGCATTCTTAACATATGTTAGCGCTACCTAGTAAATCTGCATTTCTGTACTGTGGTGAATCTCAAGTAATGTTTAAGGTTTATTGAGTGACATTTCTGAACTTAGGTATAACTCCAAAAGCACCTGGAGCTGCATGTAACTCAACCCACCTGCAGGCTGCAGCCATAAACAAACCCCAAGCACAACAAAGTCTGACAGAAACCAGAACAGCGTCCCCATAACAACACCCCAGAAATAAGGAAACTTTCTGAGCAAACTAGGAAAAAGAACTTGAAAGAAGCTATAAAAAAAAGTAAAAAGCATAAAAAAATAAAAAAATCAAAAAAAGGACCTATAGCACATAAATAAAGACTATCTAAAAGGAGGAAAGAAGCAATAAATAGAAGAATTAGAAAAATTAGAAAGAAATTAAGAATTGCTCAAGATTCTGACAGAAGCCCTCATAAAATCATCCAACACATGACGTGCCAAGGAACTGCCAACCCCCTCCCCATCATAAGAGATATTTCCTCCCCAACACAGACCCCCCCCAGACCTCTCTCAAACAGAATGAAAACCCCCCACATAGACAATTCCCAAAGCAGAGCAGAGACCCAAGATGGCTGCCAGGTCCAACCACAAACACTCCCCCAGGAGGAAAAACCTCAGTACATACAGCTGTTTTGCCCTCAACCTCTCCCTCACCCAGCATTCAGCAGCTGAAGCACCTGGCAGGGTCACCTGCGCAAAGTGACTTCTCCACCAAGTGCCCACCTCACCAGCTTCAACGAGCTGGAAAGCACCGACCCCGACCAGCTGTTAATATTAGCCCATAAGCCATTCAGGATCATATAAAGACTCAAGATCCTTGCCATAAGAATCGCAAACCAATGGATCCCTCAAATACTGGCTTTCCAAGCCAGTTAGTCCTTTGCTGACTTGCCATTGACTTTCAAGGACTCATCTCAGGGAAAAAGACAGTCAGGAAGTCCATACACCTCTAAGCTTTGTCAATATCGGGTACCTTCGACACCCCCTTCCTAAAGCTCAATGAAAACCCATACATCACCAGATGGGTTGCAAACTGGCCCACATTGCAAACCGCAGGGGTCCAGAGTTGCACAATGGAGTTGGACTCTAGACTCTCACTCATCAGGGTGCTCTAAGCCTGTCTCCCAGGGCTCCCCCACTGGGCTCAGTCAGAACCCAAGGGTCAGCACTTTCTAACGGAGCACAAGAAGACAACCAAAGTTGACAAAGTTTGCAGATGACTGCAAACTGGGTGCAAAAAAACTGACACTGAAACGAAATCAGTGGGTTCAGACACGACTCACAGACTGGTGCAGATTGCAGATGACTAAAGTTAAATGCCAAAAAAAAATAGTCATCATAAACCCTCAAAAAACAGGGTCTCCGAAGCTACCATATATAGGTGGGAAATCTGAGCACAGAAGAGGTTAAAAGGGACCTGGGGAGGGGAGTTGACAAAGCCAAGTGAACCCTAGCTACCACTCGAAAATAGTTAGCAAGAAATACATAGGAAGACCTTATCATGAAGGGATATCATGAAGGATTCAAGAGGTCATAGTCTCCCTATATTCATTCATCTATCATCACTTTATTGACCACGCTCCCTTGAGTACAATGCCCCATTCGGAATCGGCAGACCCTGGAGAGGCCACAAGCCGGTTAACACAAAGCCTCAAGTTCCTCACCATCTGACTGACTCAAAAATCTGGACTGAAAGTCTGAACTAAAGACTGAAAGAACTCAAACTCGCTTAACTGCTTGACTGCTCCAGGGTGACCTGTGCCTTGCTCCAAAGGCATTTATCCAAAGTGACTTGACTGACACTAGATCGACTCAAATCACAAAGCCTCTAGGAGTCATAGAAGGCGGAGACCTAAATCAGAACACCAGGCGTAATAGAGGCGTGCTGAGAGGATGATTCATTACCAAAGACTCCTATGCTGTGGGTATAAAATCCCGTATAAATGTGAGGCAAACCAACCTGCTGGCTTTGTCTAGAAAATCTTGACCAATGGATGGGAGAATAAAGTATACCCAGGGGGATTATCAGTGTCACTGTGCTTGCAGCAGAGGCAGGCACAGCAAAATAATGGGCCCAAACCTCCTAAGGGGGTGGCGTAAGCCACAAAAGCTAGGGCTAGGCTTATGCCCTCTCGGCAGCAGCCCCTAGTATGAACCTATGAACCTATGAACCTAATCACTGCTTCTTCTGGATATCATGGTAACATTTACTTACATGTTGTGTAAAAAACTTTCTTCATTTAGACATTGGCATGATTTGAGTTACTTATTATTATTAGCATTAAGGAATTTAAATGAATTACACACATTTTTATTATTTTAACTTTTTTAAAAAAATGCAGGGCAATAAACTTTTATTAATTAACAGAGAAGTATTTATTTGCATAATATTTTTAATGAAAGACAGTATTTTAAGATATAGGGAAGCATATTTATTTAAGTAAGCATGAAAAGTAATTGCAATATTACTAATTATTTAAATTATGTTATTAATGTCATTGGTCAGATTTATATAAAAGGAGTGTAATTGAATTAAAGGTTCATCTGATGAAGTCTGATTTTAGCAGACGAAAACGCGTGTGTTCAATAGCGTTTATGTTTTTTGTTATACATAGAGTGTATACTGTGAGATATATATTTTTGCGTGGAGCGTGTGTTGAATAAACTTTGGCCAGAAGTGGTTTACATTCTCCGTTTCTCATTTTGGACTTTTTGGTTCGTAGTATCGAAGCACCATTGTTGGTTGGTTATTATTTATTTTATATCTACCATGCTGCTTCATTCTTTCTATGTTACTGGTTAAAAGTTATCGCATTACTCCATTCCTGTTCAGATACTTTCTTTCTCTTCACTGATTACTTACTGAATTGCCCAGCTTCATTCAAAGCTGTTATGTATCCTTAATGTGGATTAAATGAGAAAGTGGAACACTTCCATATTTTAACTGATATTGTTCTGTACTTCACAGGTATGATTATTGTCAATTCTGTGAAATACAGAAATGAAGCCTTAACTATATGCCAGATGCCCTGGGTTTAATTAACACTGTGGGTGATGAAGAAGCTAGACAAATAGGAATGAATGAGAACAGTCAAGGTTGTGTCACCCATCTTGGGGGAACAAAACAAGAACAGGAATCCTTCACCAAAGGTACTGCCCAAGCAATGCAAAACTGTAGCAAGTAGATAAGTGGCAAGACAATCCACCAGGGTGATTATGTAAAACAATGGCTATGTCCATGCTCTAATCCAGACTAATAGCTCAGGCTCCCAGCTCAACCTGGCCTACCTAGGCCTCCACCCAGCCCTTAACTTTAAGGGTCCACTATGTAGCCCTAATTATCCATCTTTACTAACTGATATCACTAATTGAATTTTTTATACTATTACCTACTGTTATATTTTGTATTTTAATGTTACCTGTCTCAATTACCTAAGTTATGTCACTATATTTGTTTATGTACCTCTGTTCTTTGGAGCTTTTCTCCCCGGGTCTCCACTGAAAATGGACATGTATCCAGTTGGACCAACCCGGTCAACAAATGTAAAATAAAAATAAAAATAAAATAAATAAATAAATAAATAAAACAAAAGCACTTTAATAAAATCACATGTAAAAGCAAAATAACAGTGTCATGAGCATTTTTGGGTCTAAGCCTTTCATCAGATAAAACCCATCAAGAACTCATCAGCAAGACACTATATCATGCCTACAAATATTAGGTGCATGAGAAAGTACTTTAACCTCAACACTGAATTGTAGCTGTCATCCCCAGCTCTTTCCATGCCCTACTGATATCCCCTAGTGCCATCAGCAGAAGCCAGCAAGGACTCTGGATGATTAAATATAGGAAATGTGTAGACAAAAAAAACAAAAATCTAAAAGAAAAACATATTAACTAGCCATTTCAACATGGCATTTAAAATGTGTTAATAGTTTTTTAATGATTTTCATCAAAACATATTTCAAATATTCCCCAGTCTGTGTGCTCTATAGGAGAATGTTTGGTCTGAGGCACTTGATTAAACTGATGTTACATTTGGATTTGCATATACACATTTATTATCCTTGTTTTTGGAGAATAATCCTCTGTCACTTTAAGGATGCCATTCTTTGTATCAAGCCCGCTCCTATATAAATTATCTAGAATCATAGAAACACAATTCTGATGAAGTCCTTTGCAATAAGATGAAAGAATTTTACTTTTTAACCATAATTATTTTATAATAAAGTGGATTGTTAGTTAACCAGCTGCTGACATCTGGAAATTTATTTTTTTGCAGATGTTCATTTCTGTTATTTACAGATTACACTGAGACAAGTCCCATTTAGTTTCTATTAGTAGACAAAAAAGCAAGAGTTCATAATTTCTTACATTGTGTTCAAGGTACATGGAGATGTACTCTGTGCAACCATATCATAAGTAATTTTGTGGTCGCAAACTTAGGATTAAAATGTAAATCATTTCATGGCCATTTCAGTCATGTTGTTAATCTTGACCAAACTGAACTGACACTTATTAATTTAGCATCAAATAAGTATATGATTACTCCACACAGCATACAATGAAACAGCACAAATTAAAGATTAGATGCACACAACATAATTTGAAATACCGCAGAATGAAACCTTCAGCTATACCACTTCAAATACTACATACAACCTTAAGAATAAAATACATGTATCTGACTTTGGTGTACAACTTTATGTATACTTAAATATTAAACAGGTCTGTTCAGTTTCCATATGCAATCAGAGATTTCATGTTATGTTAAATTTGTATAACTGCATTACTTCTGTACCACTTGTAGCTTTGTTATGTAATCTGCTTTGCAGTACAAGTCATTGCTAAAAAAGGTCTGTAATATCTAGATGTTTATGAAGATGTTCAATAAAAAACATGAACATGGTGGATGACTTCCATCCTTAATCTTTACTATGACTGCTTCTGAAAGAAAAATCAACTGATATTCATATCTGGTTGATATGTATTTACATACTTAAACATATCTCTGTCTATAGATAGATAGATACCTCCATATGCTGCACTTTATTTTCCTGGTTATATCATATACCAAACATATCTCTGTCTATAGATAGATAGATAACCCCATATGCTGTACTTTATTTTCCTAGTTATAACATACACCAATTTTATAAATATTATATGAGGTATCATACATTATTTACACTGATGATTTTAAATTATACTTAGCTTTGCATTAAGCATGTCACAGGCTTTTTACGTCTAATAAGATGCATATTTTTTCTTGCTGAGATCTCTTAAGTGTAATATTCATCTGACTGATCTTTTTTTAGTGGTCTTTTGAATATAAAATGCTTAATAAAACTATTCCTTCACTCTGGATGTCTGATCTTTTTATTGAGATAATTTCTGCTACCTAATGTTTTTTTTTTAAGACCTGAGTGGATGAGTTTCTGTATGCATTTTCTTTGACAGTATTGGTTTGTGACAATATTGGTCACCCTTTGGACCTTTAACATCTGACATATGTAAATGTCTGTAATGTAGCCTATATGTTTTTCATTATTCTATAAAATATCTAGTCTCCTGGGTTAGCTGTCCACTACTTTATGCTATAAACTTTCCCATGGCTTTTGTATTCAAACTTTTCACTAGCTTGTAAGTCTAGTAGTATTCTCCAGTTTATGTTGTTGTAGTATAGTTGCTTCTGCTTAGTCACACTGATTTCTCTACTTTGCATTCATTTTTAGGCCCCTTTAGAGCAGCTGGAGTAGGTAAGCCATTCTACTGTTTCTTAATAATTAACATTTGAGCTTGAGATCAACTGAATCCTCCTAACAGAATTATTTTATTCCAGAACTGCAAGATAACAATCCTCACAGCAATTACTACAACTTAATTTTTCATTATTTGGATGTATCCCTCCCCCTCTCCATTAACCTGAAGAATGTCTGGACTTGTTGTATGTGAGAATTCCTATTCATTCGCAAATCTTCTGAATCTGATTTTTATATTTTGGACCTCTGCCAAAAATGCCAACATTAGGTATACACTTTCTTAAAGAAATTATTACACTCAAGCACTTGTATCTGTCATTTTTATTGTGTTGGTGGACTGGGAGTAATAATCTAGTTTTTAAATAACACACACAGACACGAACAAAAGAAATAAAACTCGTACCCACTCAACATCTTAGAAAGTGTGTTAGAAGTAGGTCAAACTAGTTTTCTTTAGACACTTTGCAACAGTTAACATAACTGTAGCTACTATTCCTAGCTTCCTGTACAAAATAAGTTTGGGGCTTGCCTTTTCCCGGTCCATATAAAATTCTTAACATGCATTTATGCCTATCCACACAAGGATCAGGAGGAAGTGTAAATTATGCCCAAACAACCTCACTTAGTCTAAATGTAAGGAAAGAAATGCTGTTCTTAATCTTGAGTGAAGTTATGCTGGTAAATAAGTATACACTGAAAAATAATTGTCTTGTTTCTATCCCTAACTGACAAAAATATTATATCACTTGCCCATGTCAATTACTACAATGGCATTGGGGGAAACAAACATACTTACATATCAAACTGACCAAATGTAGGAAGAAGCAAAAAAAAAGTCAACTCAAGGAGACCAAGGACAGCAAAATTTGTTGCCTCACAGCAAGAGGTTCTCCTGTTCGATTCTCGGCTGGAGCGTCTTCTGTGTGGAGTCTGCATGCCCTCCCCATGGTCAAGTGAAGTTTAAGACATGCAGATAGGTGTGTGTGTGTGAATGGGTGTGCCTTCTTGAAGGTTGGGCATCGAGCTGGCAACTCAGCACCGTAAAAATCCACTGCCAATCATTAGCGGACCGGAGTTCCACTGTGGCAAACCCTAACCAGGAAAAGCCAAAAGACTATAAAGTAACAAAACAACAAGGTTTCACACTCACTGCTTCTTCAGGCATGTGAGACCTGTTGATACACTGAGTGTGAAAGCTTGTTTTGTTATTTTATATTGTATTAAAGGTGTTTTTGCTGTCCTTAGTCCTACATTTTTAGTGTCGAGTTCAGAGTTTGTATGCTGGAGGTACCTATTACATACAAATGCAGGTAGCACTGCCTGTAGTGATATATTTCATCTTACAATGAAACAAATAACTTCTCCCATTCCATTTAATCACAGATGTGCTAGAGATAGATGAAATTTTTAACTGACCAAATGCCAGAGACCTGTTGTGACACACAGCTTACCTGTAAGCACATACAATGGCTGGAACTCCTGAAGGAATAACAGCTGTAATTCCAGTAGAAACATATTTCAGGTTGGGTCCAGCAATATCACTTAAACGTTGCACATCATGGTAGAAATTTCACAACTCCAATAACCATAATGGTCCACTCTACAGAAAACATCTGACTGACTAAGTGCAAGAAATGCTGCCCACTATAATTAATGAATGTGTTTGTTTAGTCAGTTTAGTTTGGTGGAGAATAGCTCATATTCTGAAAAATATTGTAATATACTGGAAGACAAATTGAAGAAATGAATGTATGCACGCATGACAGTCTATATTTCCTACTATAAAATGAAGCTGGCAAATGGCTGTTTCCAGTTGATAAGACTTATGACCCATAGCAATAAAACAAAAAAGCAAAGGAATGATGCCTGACAACTGGTCGAATCATCCATTTGCTGAACATCAACTGATACTGACTGAACACAATTTGACCAACATAAAAAAAATCTTTTTTTGCAGGAGCAAACATTCCTGCTCCTCACATGTGGGGTGGGGGGCTGCACCCCCCCCCCATTCCTTGTTAAGTCTACATATACTTTTACTCTGAGATTGCACTACAGTGGGGAAAGGGGAAATACCCAAATCTGCACTGTGCCATGGTCTTACACATAACAACTACCTGATGAGATGATTTTTGATCGGTCATGCCAGCAGTTTTTTGGGGGCAAAAAGTTGTCATTCGACAACTTGTAGGTAACCCACAAATACACATGCGCACACACACACACACACACACACACACACACACACACACACACACACACACACACACACACACACACATATCTATCTATCTCTCTCTCTCTATATATATAAATATATATATATATATATATATATATATATATATATATATATATATATATATATATATGTATATATATATATATATATATATATATATATATATATATACATATCGAACGGCACAAATGTCGAACGGCCGGATTATCAAAAGTGCAGTTCACATTACATTCAGCTTCATTTTGCAATACACATGAGTTTAGTTTTAAAGTCATAGAATGTATATATCCAAGCCCAAGATTATGAGATCTAAAAAAATTTAACAGAACAATGGGAACTGAAATGGATTTTAGGATTATAAGCCAATAGACCACCAAGTCTTAATGACAGAGCTTCTATTAAGCCATATCTAAAAGCTAGGTCTCTCAGATAAAATGTATGTGTATACTTAAATGTATAGGTTTCATTTTTACTAAAAGTCTCATTACTGTGGTTTATTAGGTTTTATTTGAAAGTTAGGTCTTTTAGACAAAATGGCAATTTATATCCAGATATATTGATTTTTATAGAGAAACTTTATTAGGTTATGTTATAAATTTGTATATATATATATATATATATATATATATATATATATATATATCTTCTTCTTTCGGCTGCTCCAGTTAGGGGTTGCTATAGTGGATCATCTGTTTCCATTTCTTCCTGTCCTCTGTATCTTGCTTTGTTACACCAACCACCTGCATGTCCTCTCTCACCTCATCCATAAACCTTATCTTAGGCCTTACTCTTTTCCTGTTACCTGGCAGATTCATCCTTAGCATCTTTTTCCCAATATATAGTCTGCATCCTTCCTCAGCACATGTCCAATCCAACATAATCTTGCCTCTCTGGCTTTGTCTTCAAACCTTCCAACCTGGGTTGACCCTCTAATTTACTTGTTCCTAATCTTGTCCACCCTCATCACACCCAGTGCAAATCTCAACATCTTTAACTCTTCCATGTCCAGCTCTGACTCCTGCCTTTTTGTCAATGCCACTGTCTCCAACCCATATAATATAGCTGGTCTCACTACCCTCTTGTAGACCTTCCCTTTCCTCTTACTGGTACTCGTCTGTTACAAATCACTCCTGACACTCTTCTCCACCGACTCCATCCTGCCTGTACTCTCTTCCTCACCTCTCTTCCACACTCACGATTACTCTGAACTGTTGATCCCAATTATTTAAACTCATCCACCTTTGCCACCTCTCCTCCCTGCATCCTCACCATTCCGCTATCCTCCCTCTCATTCACACACATATATTCTGTCTTAGTCCTGCTGACCTTCATTCCTCTTCTCTCCAGAGCATTTCTCTACCTCTCCAGTGTCTCCTCCTCCTGTTCCCTACTCTCACTTATCATCATCTTCTTTCAGCTGTTCCCATTAGGGGTCACCACAGCGGATCATCTTTTTCCATTTCTTCCTGTCCTCTGCATCTTGCTCTGTCACACCAACCACCTGCATGTCCTCTCTTACCACATCCATAAATCTTATCTTAGGCCTTCCTCTTTTCCTTTTACGTGGTAGCTTCATCCTTAGAATCTTTTTCCCAATATACTCAGCATCCCTCCTCAGCACCTGTCCAAACCAACGTAATCTTGCCTCTCTAGCTTTGTCTCCAAACCTTCTAACCTGAGCTGACCCTCTAATATACTTATTCCTAATCCTGTCCACCCTTGTCACACCCAGTGCAAATCTTCCTTACTCTCACTACAGATCACAATGTCATCTGCAAACATCATAGCCACTGGGGATGCACAAGCCAGTGCATTTCTTTGTGCCAGACCCAAGCCCAGATAAATGGGGAGGGTTGCATCAGGAAGGGCATCCAGCATACAATTTTGCCAAATCATACATGTGGACAACAGTACACACACACACACACACACACACACACACACACACACACACACACACATATATATATATATATATATATATATATATATATATATATATATATATATATATATAGGAAATGATGTAATATGTTCTTTGGTCTGATGAAGCATCACAAATTGATGTGAAAGCGCTAACCGTTAATTAAATTATTTGGTTTTAGCCACTTCATTTACTACATTTTGTTCATTCAGAGTTCCTACAACACAGCATAATACTTCTTTTACTGTTTCGCATGTTGTAATGCAGTGTGTTTTTTGTGAATCCATTTGCAAAGATTATGTTAGGTGTTTTAGCATTAGCATTTTTTGATAGTTATCTAGTTTGCAGCTAACATTTACTTTTGTCTACATCCTCAGGAACATTCCATGTTAACACAACTTCCAGATGAGGGATATTATAAAATAATTACTAAACAGCTCTGTGACCATTATTGTTGCTGTAACAAGACAGGAATAACTACAATTAATTTTTGCAGAATGGTGCACGTTGTTGTTTAGTGTGTGTGCATTCTTTTAATTCATTTGTGACATGGCACAATGACTGAAAAGGGAGCAGGGATAGAGTTAGAGTTAGAATTTATTAAGTGTGGCAAGGGGGCTTTATTTCCCTGTACTACTTTACACATGAGAGCTGACCCTGACCCTAATTCTGCCCCTAATGTCAATGCTACACATTGCATTATTAAAAAAAATCCTTTCTCTTAACACTCCTACAACAGAATAAAAAGGATACTAACCTCACAACACTAAAAATTACATTTATTCACTTACCTAATACTTATTTTAACCCTAACCCACAAAATATACACATAATTACTAAACACTATACCAAAATCTTGCACAGTTTCAAAAGTATCACTTTTTCAGTTACACGTTCATTTTCCTACACACTTCTGCTTACATACAGTGTAAAACATTTGAAATCAACTAAATTGCATTCATATAAAAAAAATCACTCATCTGTGTACTTTCTCACAAATTTTTTGACCAAATGTGTTTTTGTCCAGTTGTATCCATCCATCCACAGCCCCTTTTCCCCATATGAGGTTGGGGTGTCACTTTAGCAGTGACAATTATCTAGAGTCAAGGTTTACACTGCTGGGTGGCTAGCCCTGCCACTCTAATTCTTCCACATTACACACTTGCATGCACACTCACACCTATGGCCAGTTTAAAGTGTCCAGTCCACCTACTCCATGTCTTTGCAATGTGGGAGGAAGTTGGAGCACTGAAAGGAAACCCACATGAATACAAGGAGAACATGCAGATTCCATACAGAAGCATCCCAACCGAGAATCCAACCAGGGAACCTCTTGCTGTGAGGTGACAACACTATCTGCTGTGCCACTTTGTCACCCTCTCACTCATATATTAATATATGATTCTATTGGTAATAGCTAAATAGCCTATTACCGACCATCAAAAGATCAATTCCACTTTATCAAACACAAATTAACATGAACATGCTTTAAAAAGCAACAAAAAAAGTTGAAAGACCCCCTGCATCCCCCATGTCAGGATCTGCACTTGCCATACCCCTATTACTTATGCACCAAGGTCACAAAGCAGTGGGAGAAAAGGGAAAGTCCCTTAACACCACTGTTACAAGATCAGGTACTGACTTAACATTTCACAAACTGTGAACCAATGAAAACTGTCAACTGTGAACTGATGAAAACTGTCAGCTAATTCATAGTCCGACCAAAGAAAAGTTGGTAAAATGACAATGATATTTCTTTTTTGTGGCAAGGATGGGGGTGGGGTGCAGAATTTCTGCTGTCATTGTGTGTATGCTGAAATATAACCACAAACTTGTTCTGCTTATATGGTCTGCCACCAGGCTGTGGCAGAAGAGAGTTCTGTTTAATATCTGCTTTGCAGAGCCTTTTCAAATCTTCTCAGATTCTGTTTTTAGTGTGTGTAATTTATTTATTATTTATTTATTTTATCCATGGAGACACTTATACTTTTGCTTTTCAATGTTGCTTTTTTCGATGCCCTCATGTTAATTCATTAATAAATGAATAAAAGACAGTCTTCACTGATGCATGTCCACGTGTAGCACTGCCACGGCTGAGCTGTAAAACAGTCACTATCTGGGAATAGAACCAGTAATCCATTAATATGCTTTAATAATGATTACACTATAGAAAACCACTGATGTTACACAGAGATATATACTAGGCTACCTTAAACAAATGAACAAAATTGTCATATAATTGCTTGGCTAAAGGAGTAGAACACATTTTGCTTGGCTGTTTTTCAGACAGAAATAATTCTTAGACCAAATCACTGAAGCATAAGGCATGGCTTTGAATGTTTCTTCTTTAGAGAATTATAAAATGGAAACTATTACAGAAATTAATGGTAAATTTTAAGAAATAATATTCACTTGATAAACTGCAGTTTAGAAATCTTCTGTTTCATTTTGTTTGTGAAACAAAGATTTAGTTGCTAATGCTGTAAAAGAAATATATGTTTTTGGGACATTCTTGGTATTTTGATACTCCTGAGGCTAGTTATATCGACCGCTCATATGGTTTCCATGGAAACGGTGTGCAATGCTTTGTTTTTTTAACCTGAAGAGTAAGATCTGTAGTTTCTAGTGAAGCTTCAGATATTTTCAGACTGAAACATTTAGTTAGAGTGCGTGCATCTTAAAAATAGCAGTAATGCATTCTCAGCTATTATACTGTAGTTGATACATGTATTACACAAGGCATAAGCAGAATGCAATATTTGCCAATCCTCTACTTCCCTGAATAACAATAAATAAATAAATAAATAAATAAATAAAATAAATAGTCCAATTTATAGGAAACCATAGGCACATTTCCAAGTAGCCCTAAAGAAGCCCTAGGACAGAGAAGGTGTCTGGTTTGTCTTGTATTCATTAAAAACATTTTGAATGTTCATTTTATAAACATTTTTTTTTTAATTTGGAAAAAGCCTGTACTGCTAGTATTTTTATTTTCATTGCTTGTTTTTTGACACTTTCATTTAGTTTATCTTCCAAGAGATGAAGTCTATTCGCTTCAGATTTCATATACTCTACTGAAAAAAACTGTTAAAACTCTGGACATAACCCTGGGAGAAAGTCTTGCTTTGCAGTTTGCTTATGCAGAAAAAAGATTGTAAATACTAACATTTCTATAATTCATGTTTTTATTTTCTCAAAATCTGAATAAAAATAAGTATTAAATACACACACAACCCATTTTTACTTGAACATCTTGACAGCAAAATAAACAAATATAACAAGGTACACATTAATTAATAATAAAGCAATGTAAACTAGGACATAACTACTGTGCAGTTACTACAGAAGAGTAAAGCAACAGTAACGTATAATGAACTATATGTTTAAACAGTGTTGCAAGTAAGAGCCAACAAAGAAAATCATTGCTCTGAGAAATTACTGAATGAAGTCCTACTCACTGCTTGCAGATACTGACATTGGTATAAGAAAAAAAAGCATGAATACTACTACATTTTATGAAGGCAATATTCAAATCTGTATTCCAGAAAGAGTTTTAAAGTTGTTGGTTTAAGAATATCATGCCAAACACTAGTGGAATGAGTTACAGGAATTGTCCCAGTCCCCTTCAATAAACACACCACATCAAATGACATTTGATGACTTTTATTAAACCTCCATAAACATAACTTCATTGAACAATATTTTAATTTGTTGATCACAGAATGAACATCCATATAATCATTTACTAGGCTAGCATAACCTCGCTCACCCTAATCAAATAAGCAGTGTCCTCACCTCTGCTTGCTTACTTTTACTTATGAAACAGCGCCTTCACCTCCCTCACTTACCTTTACTTATCAAGCAGCGTCCCATTGCTCACTTTCATTCCCCAACTCATTGAATTAAACATCCAACACCAGAGGGGGAACAGAAGAGGGACAAATCTGCCCCTGTTCTTGACCAACCAGCCTGACACTGCTGTTCTCCATCATTTACTCCAAAACTTTCAGCATACCCTCCAAAACAAACCTAAGTGTACATTACAGAGGTCCCACCAAAATCATTCAGGTATACTCCATCCTCTCTGAACCAAACTGGATCCCTGTCATCGACATCTCAATGTCCTGTCATATAAATACCTGAAGCAGTCAGTTGCTTAACTAACCTAAAATTAACAAACCAATGAGCCCTGTTTAAACCCAAAATAACCATGGTACTACCTCCGTCTACACAATACACATACCTGGATATAACCCCTTTAAAATAAACAGATCCTCACTTATTCTAACTGCTAACTGTAACTTTGGAATTATTCCCAAATTGTTACCTACCAGGTCTAACACCAGGTCTCTAAGGAGCCCATTGCCACCCAAAACAATGCCAACCCAATAGCATGCCATCCGGTTGCTTTTTTCAAAAGCAATCCGGTCTAAGTGCCTAATTGCAGCCCATTTTTGTCCATCCACTGCATGTAAGAATAATCAAAATGAGACTTTATTCCCTAGAAAATTAATTTAATACTATGGCAGTCACCATATTCAATTATCCAGTATAAGACAAGAAAGCATTTAATGACCAACAACCCACCATCTTAATGACTTCAATTAATCTGCCTTCCCTCACTAAATGTAATACCCTTCCAATACTCACAGAATGAGTGGAAAACCTCTCTCCTGAAACCAACACCTAAAAGCTCTCCTCATCATATATAAAAAATGGTTACACGTCATCACCTTGCCCCCTATTGATCAAAAAGATGCCCTGACGACTCCCAATATGAGATCACATGAACATCTTAGCTCACTCCACCAGACACAACCAATCATTCATGTTCTTTCCCGGTACTATCTGCTTGCCCCTCCCCAACTGATCTGTTATAGATATACACAACAAAATATGCATGGAGGCAAAAAACATTAAAACATCCAGCCAAACTAGTGACCAAAACAACTATGACACTGTAAGAGGTCCATAATACATCCGTATGGCGACTGTCGCACATAAAGTATAGTCAAATGAATCTCCATTAAGCAACGCTCATCCCTGCAATAAAACCTACAAAACCTGTCTTGTCAATGACCATCATCTGACATTCTTCACACTATCAGCCTTACCCCAAGTCTTCAACATACAAACCACAGTCCAAGATTTAGTAAAGTCACTTAACTTTGCCACCCATACAACTATACTAATCACAGGTAAGTCCACCTTGACTGACTAAACTGCCATACCTTGTTCACAAGCCTGAGCCAAATCTTTCAACAACAATCCTTTCCACCAAACTTCTACCTCATCAGGCAGCTACAACACAAATTTAACAAAATCTTTCAATGCCCTACCATACGACTTCCTTTTAAAAGCTGCCTAGGATTCCTGTAACATGCATTTGAACATGCCAAGCCAACCTGACGCACCTTGTCTGGCAACACCAGCATATCATACTGCTGCCATTTTGCCCGAATGAAAATTAAACCTTTTCCCCTGCAACTTCTCATACTAGACCTTCGATGCCAGCCAAATTGGAACTAACTCCAAAGAGTCAACATCCCTCTTCCAGTCATCCTGCCATCCTTCAGCCAATGATCCACAAACCATTCCCCCAAAATATGCCCCCATCCCAATACATCCTGCCGCATGTCTAAACAATTGCAAATCCCCCTGAACACCCCAATCTGCCTGCCAAAAACCCATACCATTAAACTGCTCTGAAAAAAACAAAACAACCACAAAGTTAAATCAGCATGCAGAACTTATTACCCTCACCCAAAGATGTTTGCTTTTCCCCTATCAAACACAAAGGCTGCAACCCCACAGGTTACCTTTACATGTGGTAAACAAAACAAACCATGGCATACATGCCCTAGCAAGTCCAGAAAACAATGCCTTTCTTGAGCCCTTTAACTTTTGCCTAGCCAATGAAACACCCAGTTCCTCACACATCCCCAAAACACATGCATACCTTCTAATGCTACATCAAGCCCTTCACCTTATCTTAAGAAGTCATCCAGATAGCATACCACCTTTTGGCTGCCCACCCACTGCTGCCAAATCCAATGGAAAGCAGTGCTAAACCTCTCAAAGTAGCACAGACCACTGAGTGTCCCATCATTATAGCCTTATCAAAGTGAAACTTAAACCCATCTACTCTGCCCAACAATGGTCACTCTTCCTCTCAAACTGGTAATAAACAAAAAATGGATTCAATGTGTACCTTCACCAACTATGGGTTTGTAAACTCCCAAATGACCTGCACTGCATCATCCAAGGACACATAAATGACTGTTGCATCATCTCCCAAAATAAAATTATATACAGAATTCCCTTCCGGATAAGATCAATAGTGAATCAAATGAAATTCCCTGCCAACATCTTAGGAGCCAAGCCAATGGAGAAACCTTAAAGGTGTTAAAGGGAGGAAGATCAAATGAACCCAATAACCTAAGCACCCACTATTCCTTCTCCACCAAGCCTTCCAAAATCTCTTTCTTCCCCTGCAATGAATGCATATTCCTACAAATTGACCCTTTCCCTCCCACCCCTGATCTAATAGAAAATCCCTCATAAAACCCATCTATGAATTCAAGAACTGCTGAATCATGAAATTACATGAGCAGCTGACACAATACCTGTACATTAGTGGGAGAATGCATCCCCTGGTTTTCCCTTTGACCCACAGAAGGACACCCCTGCCCTTTAACACTAGCAAAAGTTCCCCCTACCCTGACTATCCTGAAATCTGGGAAATGATAAAGACAACCTACCTGATTCAGGCTGCTGTGAACTCAAATTAACCAATATGCCTTCCTGTCTATCACCTGCACAGCTGAATGGATAACAGCAGACTTTGAACAGATGTCCAAAACCTACATGCCACCCAAGAGCAACATCTTACATTAAAGGTCCATCATACCCCTGTCCCAACCGCCCCTAACTTAGCCTTGGAGCTGTTAGCAGGGAAGGTTATCTACCATAGTGATTAGCCAAATACCAAGATGTCTCATATACCAATGAATGGTCCATGGCCTTCCACTTTCAAAACCTCTGATCGTACCACAACCAGGCATTCTCCACCCACAGACCTTGTGCCTCATATATCATGTGAAAATAAGCCAAGATTAGTAACCCCAAGGCAGTATCCTTCTTCAAACAAACCATCATATAACAAATGAAGCCTAGCACCACTCTTGTTCTATGTCCTTAGCCACAGTCTACCTATCCTCCTCCTTCTCTCAAGGCAGCTAAAGCCGCCAAAAATCTTAACTGTTTGCTGCTTCCAATTCCATCAGACATTGAACCCCATCCACATCATTTAAGTCAAAATATTGACATACTCCCCCTTATAGGTCTTTCCTTTAACTAAAAGTGGTATACGAAGGGATCAAAAGATCCCCTCTTGCCTCAGGGCCTGCTTAGCTCATCAATCAGCTGGCCAGATCACAAAGTCTGACCCAGCCTCATGCTGTTGTGACTCCACCTCAACTATGGACAACCCCAAACTCCCCATAATCAAACCTAAACACCTGCTTCACTCTGCCCCTGACGTACCTCATCCTCAGCTGTCCCCACACTATTCTCAAACTGCACTAACTCTGACATGACTAAATGAGCAACTAACAGTGCATCATTACCTGTGACCTCATGGTGCACCTCTCCAATGGCCAGAACATCCAATGCAGCAGCATCCATCACCTATCGAGTCCACTTCCTTTGAGCCACCTACAAAGTCTGTGCTTCTGCCATCTGCTGGACATCATCTCTTTGACTGCACTCACTTAATTCATCTGCCATCATAGACTCAGCCTTAGCTCTCCAGCCTTTGACTAAATGGCCGGCCACCTCTGCTGCAAACTCTGCATATTCAACATCTGTAACAAAGAAAGAAACACCTTAAGATTTCAAAAACCAAGAGGAGAAAAAAAAAAACACTTCTTGACCTCTATACCACAATTGCATCCAACAATCCAGCCAAATGACAGGGAAGCCAGTGCAAAAATAAGTTGTTAAGCTTTAATTAGGTAAGTGCTTTCGTGGTGACTAAGCACCACTTCTTCAGACCTTTAATGACCACCATTGAAACATCCCATTTAGATAACAGATTCATTACAAACCAACCTATCAAAACACTTTTCCAATTAAGTATTTAAAAACAGTGAGCAGGAAATTTTTGATGTGTTACATAAAGATAAAGATGTTAAATTTAATAATATGTCTGGGGTGGGGGGGTGGGGGTATGAGGCCATTAGGAATTTACAACATGACCAGACTATTGCAATAAAACCAGCTGATAAAGATGGGCCGATAGTGATAATGAATAATGAATATTATAATAGAAAGCTGAATGAAATGTTAAATGATGCTCAGACCTATGAGGTTATTGGTACTCAGACAATGAATGCTAAGATAGCGAGATTTGAAAATATTTTATATGATTGTTTTCTCGAAAATCAGATTACTATGGATTTGTACAACTACTTCAAAGTATCTAAACCTCTGATCCCCATTATTCAGGGACTTCCGAAGGGCCATAAAAATCCTCTTTCTCCCCCTCTGAGGCCTATTGTTTCAGGGAGCAACTGGATGACGGAGCCCATATCTATATATGTGGTAAAGTCACTCAGCCAGTTGTAAATAAGAACTGTTATATCCTTAGGGATTCTAAACAGTTTCAGAAGGACTTGTATAATTTCCTGACTGGTTGTCAATTACCTATAGATACCCTGTTGTTAGTAACCCTAGATGTTCATTCGCTGTTCACATCCATTCCTAATCAATCTGATAGGTATAGAAATGCTTAGACAGTATTTGATAAGTGAAGGGACTTATGATCATGCACAAATAGAACTATTATGTCTGCTTATGGAACTAGTACTGGATAGCAATCTTATGCTGTTTGATTATACCCTATATTTACAGAAGGATGGGGAAGCCATGGGTACATCAAGTGCCAATAACTATGCTAATTTGGTCATGGCCATGTGAGAGAAGCTTTATATCCTCTGTAGTAAATGGCATCAGGTAGTATTTTATAAATGGCTTGTAGATAACCTCTTTCTAATATGGCATGGGAATTATAGTGATTTAGAATGTTTCCATTGGGAGATTGACAACAACACCACATTCTTGAAATTTGACCTCAACTATTCAAAGGATGAGATTGAGTCCTTGGATATCAAAGTGTCCAAGAACATTGAAGGTAGCCTCTCCACTTGGGTTTACACAAAGAATTGCCATAGGAATATACTTTTACACAAGAAAAGTATGCATACGAAGCATATATTCAAAAATGTAGTAAGAGGTCAAGCTTTAAGAGTATCTAGATTAACAGCAGAGGAAGGAGATTTTAAGTATAAGTTGGATGGACTTATAGAGAGATTTCTGGAAAGAGGGTATACTAACAGCACTACAGCCAGTATACTGGAGGAGACTATAACATTGAGGAACACTGTTAGAAAAATATGTATTAATGTGTGTATACTTAATGCCAATTAATAAGCAAGTATTTTAATACGCTTTTCATTCTATTTTTCATGCACTGTATTTTATACAAATTGAGTTTCATATGAGACTGAAAAGATGCTTTTTGAAAACTGCAGTATGCTTTCTGAAACTTGCAAGTTGCCCTCTGACCTAGTAACTGCTAGCACAGCAATATTCATGTTTATGCCTTGTGGAAATGTACTTGAGAAGCAGGTGTTTGTCTGCTAGGTCAGAAGTGAATGAATGAACAACACCTTATGTTATAAATGTAATGATTTTAGACAAACAGCTCTGTCCAGAGGATGGGAACCTCTGCAGCTGTAGTAATTTAGAGATAAAGTAGACAAAGGATTATTAGAGAAATGAAATGCTAGCATTGTGCTTGATTTAGCCGTAGTATCTTGAATGTAACATAACATGTATCCAACTGGGAGTAACCAAGGCCATGTTTTTTTCCTCTGGAAGTTTCACATAAAAATTGATAAATCAGCAGAAATTCATGGGAAAGATGGTCAGCAGATGATGATGAAAAAGGTGGTAATCTGTTACGTCAGCATGGTAGAACATGATCAGTTTAAGAATGTATAAAAATGAAATTATTTCCTGTTTCTGGTTAGACAAACTCTGTATTAGCACGTTTTTGTCTCCTTGCTGCAAGATTAAAGTGCCTTAACCTGAACCTACCGTGTTTTGATCATTTTTAAAGTATATTTTTCCTTTGACAGTTTCGTCCTTCGGACCGGAAAGTACCTCTCGCTCTAGGCCTAGGTCAGAATTGGGCCCGGTGGCATGCATCCATATGGAGAAGAGGCCAAATCGGCTCTTCTGTTTTGAAAGACCTCCGACTGAATTGTCGTTCGAAAGAGGCCAGCCACTGTTTCTGATCTGGGATTGGAGGACAAGTCAACGATCCAGTGGATCAACTCACAGAGGGTCAGGTAAGGAGGAATTACCTTATTTCTGTTTTAAGATCAGGGACTAAGTACAGAACTGTTTTTTGTCAGGTAGATTTGCATGTGCAGATCAGGGACAGAAAAAGGGGTTACTGTTTTTTTGTCATAGATCAGGGAAACAGAATAGGTAGGCAGTTATTCTAGATAAACTTTGAAAAGGTATAGATTTGTGGTACCACGTGATAGAAAGGGTTACGTAACAATTTACCGCTTAGCTAAGACAGCAATGGGAAATCAGTGCACAAAAAGTTCCCGAGACCCGCCCCTAACTGAAGACGCGAAGTATATGCAATTACAGAGTGCCGACAATGTTAAGTACTACACCAAATGGGTTGATAAGTATAAATTCGAGGATAATTTAGATAAACTTGCACTTATGAAACTTGTTAAACAGTTAAAAATAGAAGCGAAAGGTCAACTAAAAAAGCAAAGACAATTAGGAGTCCCTCAGGTGCATAGGTGGCTTGAGGAAGCAAATTGCAGGGAGCAGAGAATTAAAAATTCAAAAACAATGTTCTTAGACAAAGAAGACAATAACTTGGTAATAGCAACGGCCCCTCCTCCGCCCCCTCCACTTCCGTTATCAGAATATTAAGCAAGTGGACAAGCTGATCCACCTCTGCTATACCCAGTTGTTCCTGCAAAATCACAACCGTTTGTCAGGGATCCTATCGAGACCAGGTCTCGAACACGCGACTTGAGGAGGGAGATTGAATTAAATGAATTAAATAGAAAATCACAGGCTATGAGTGAAGAAGAGATATGTCCGTTCATAGAAGTACCAAATCCTCAGGCAGGACAGGCAGGACAGGATCCGACTCTTTTAGTTTATAGACCGTGGACACCGGAGGATATCTGGAAAGCCATGGAGGGAATTCCCCACCCAAAAGTGAATTTTAGAAAATTTTTAGAAGACTTACAGGGTATGAGATTAAGTTACCATTTAAATGGAGAGAAAGTAGAAAAAGTAGTTAGACAAATTGTGGATCCAGATTGGCACATGATTAGTGGTGATTGGAATCCTCGTGACACACAATTTAGACCACTCCCACATACTGATGCAGAACTGGATGGCAGAGTAAAAGGTCTGACAGACCGAGTCTCTGAAAAGTGGAAGCCTAGGGCTGATTGGACTTGCATTAATCAATGCATTCAACAGGAAGGTGAAACAGTTGATAGATATTATGCTAGACTGTTAGAGTGTTTTAATAATCACTGCGGAATGCAGATACCAGAAAACCAGACACAAGATTCCTCATATGAACAACAGTTAAAGAATGCATTCTTGAAGGGTAGTATAACTCCCATTAGCAGCTTCATTACAAAGCACATGGTAGATCATCGAACAAGTAGACTTCAGCCATTACTTGAATATGCTAGACATGCAGAAAGACATTTTAATAGTAAAAAGAAAAAGAAAACTCAAGTATTTTTGGCAGAAGATGGGTCAGAAGTATTTGTAGTACAAACTGGGAAAAAGGGTAAGAAAAATACCCAGGGAAATAAACAATCTGATAAACGATCAGAAGATTTCGAAGAAAGAAAGAAAAAGGGTGAATGTTTTAAGTGCGGAAAAAAAGGACATTTAGCAAGGGATTGCAGGCTAAACAAGAAGGTGACTACAGAAAATAAGGAGGATGAGGAATGACTATATGATAGTCAGGAATCATTGGAAGAGAATAAGCAGGGAAAGGTAAGTGCAAATATAATAGCAGGAGTAGAGGATGTGACACAAGGAGTAGAGGATATACATGAATTTGCAGACATAGAAGAAGATGAAATTTTAGATCTAGCTCTTTTGAGCTTAGAGCTTTACTTAGCAGACACGAAATCGGAAGTGATGCTTCTGGTAGAGGGGAGGGAAGTTAAATTTCTGTGTGACTCAGGGGCTTCACAGACCCTGATACACCCTTCCAAGTTACCGGAAGATTCAAAATCACCAGACTATATACTAGTGAAGGCAGCTAATGGACAGCTGTATCGGGAGCCACTCTCCCAAGACATAGCCATAACGGACCCCATTTCAGGAATGACCCAGAAGAGCAAAATTATGGTTTCTGCAAAATGCCCAGTAAATCTTTTGGGTAGAGACTTAATGCAGATATTTGGCATAGCCGTAGTTCCAACCATGCAGGGTATGGAAGCACAGCGGCAAATGGATACCTTTGTAGTGTGACAGGAGGGTGAAACATATTATTGGTACAGCCAGGACTTAGTTACGACTGGTCCAAGGGCAGTAACCGAAGAACTGATGAACGTAGCCATCAGTAAGTCCCCCTCCCTCGATATTGACAAACAGCATTTGTTGCATTGTACTCTATATTACTGTAATAGACCAGGACCTGATAAAGATTATGAACAGGAATTGTTTCAGAACCATGAAAACAGGCTAGTATTACGAAATTTGTACTGGGATGCAGAGGGGAACAGTGTAGTAAGCTGTTCATTGCCCCAGGAATTTTTAGCACTTTATAAATCTAATCGACTGCTACATGTTAGTTTAACTAAGAACAAAAATTTGAAGTGGGCAGACCTAGGTGAAAAAGTCACAAGGTGGGAAAAGCAGACAAAATTAGAGCTCTCTGAACAAGGAATACAGAAACAGAAATTGAATTGGATTACACAGACACACCCAGCTGTGCACTCACAGGCTAGTGAGAATAGCTGAGTATTACTCTTATGGGAAGAAGAGGAAAAAGCCTTGTGGGACATACCAGACACTCTCTGGTCAACAGGGAAATCAGATGTAGGACTTATACGAACTGCAGGACCAGTTACCATAATGCCAAAGTCAGCATTTAGACCCCACTAAAGACAGTATCCCTTGAGAAAGGATGCAGAGATAGGAATCAAGCCTATTATAGCAGCCTTACTTAAGGAAGGAGTCTTAATAGAATCTCCTGATTCGCCATGTAATACACCTTTATTTCCTGTCAGGAAAGCAAATGGGGAATGGCGTATGGTCCAAGATTTACAAGCTGTAAATAATGCAGTTATACCCAGGGCACCAACGGTGCTGGATCCACACACCTTACTGAATGATTTAAAGCCAGAGCAAAAATATTTTTCAGTGGTAGACATTAGTAATGCATTTTTCTCGATACCGATACACCCTGACAGCCAATATTGGTTTGCATTTACATTTCAGGGAAGGCGGTACACATATACGAGATTACCACAGGGATATTGTGAAAGTCCAACAATATTTGCACAGGAAATGGCAAGCAACCTGGTGGGATTTATCCCACCGAAAGGTAGTCAGATTTTACTTTATGTAGATGACATTCTGCTGGCAGCCCCCACCCAGCAAGAATGCAGAGAGGACACGATAGCTTTATTACAATTTTTAGCTACTCAAGGTCACAAAGTGAATAAAGACAAGCTACAGCTTTGGAGAAAACAAGTTAAGTACTTGGGATATGTAATATCCAAAGAAGGTAGAATATTAGATGAAGATAGAAAAACAGCAATTTTACAAGCACCTAGAACAACTACCAAGAAGGAAATGATGTCCTTCCTGGGAACTACTAATTTTTGTCGGAGCTGGATTATGCTTTGGAATCTGCTCCACTGGCCAATTTAATATTTAAAAAGCCGATGGCAGCACAGGATTTATTACAATGGACACCTGAAGCAGAAGCAGCTTTCTGTAAGCTGAAACAACTGATAGCATCATCCTTAGTTCTAGGATTACCAAACTATCACAAGCAGTTTATTCAAACTGTAGACTGTAAACAAGGTTATATGACATCAGTATTGACACAGCAACATAGGGACAAACAACGCCCCATAGCTTACTATTCATCACAGTTAGACCCAGTGGTGCGATCCCTGCCCCACTGTGTACAAGCAGTAGTTGCAGCTGCAATGGCAGTGCAGGCTTCGGCCTCAGTAGTGCTATTCCACCCTCTCATATTTAGAGTGCCTCATGCAGTCGCAATTATTTTACTGCAAGAAAAAGTAGCATATCTTTCTCCAGCTAGGCATCTTTCCTGTATGACCATACTGTTGAGCCAACCTCATATGACAATTGAACGATGCACAACTTTGAATCCGTCAACTTTGCTTCCAAACCCTGCAGATGGCAAACCACACTGCTGCCTGCAGGAGATTGAGCAAAAAACATTACCTAGACAAGACCTTACGGTTGTTCCCTTGGATGATGCCGAGGTGACATACTATGTGGATGGCTCGTGCAGGAGGGGTCCTACAGGACAGAACCTAGTGGGGTATGCAGTCGTTTCTGATACTGAAACTTTAGAAGCAAAATCTTTACCACACAACTTATCTGCACAAGCAGCAGAATTGATTGCCTTGACAAGGGCATGTACCTTAGCAAAAGGTAAGAATGTGAACATTTATACTGACAGTCAGTATGCTTTTTCTACTGTACATGTTTTTGTGCAGCAGTAGAAAAATAGAGGAATGATAACATCTACTGGTAAACCGATCAATCATGCGCAATTTATTTTAGACTTGTTAGATTCAATTCAGTTACCTAAAAAAGTAGCTATTTGCAAATGCGTAGCTCATACGAAACAACAGGATATGATTTCAAAAGGTAATGCATGGGCTGATACAGCTGCGAAGCAGGCAGCTTCAGCCACAGAAACTTTTCATTTGAGTGAGGAATTACAAACCTCTGAGATTTTAGATTTAGAAATGTTAAAAACAATGCAGACACTTACTACAAATATTGAAAAACAGAAGTGGATAAAATGAGGAGCAATCCTTGAAAAGGGACTGTACATCTCCAAGGAAAAGAAACCGAATTTGCCATCTAATTTGTTTAGATATGCAGCGTTGTTGAGCCATGGGCAGAGCCATGTCTCAACAGGGGGGGATGGTACAGTTAGTGAATCGAGTATTTACAACCTATTATACAAAAATTTTTTGTGCAGCATGCCATGTTTGTAACAAGCACAATGCACAAGGGGCATTGAAGCCTAAGCAAGGGAATTTTCCTACACCACCATATCCGTTCCATACTATTTATATGGATTTCACAGAATTTAATAAATGTGAAAATAAGAAATATTGCCTTGTTATTATAGACAAGTTTTCCAAATGGGTAGAAGCATTTCCAACTAAAAATCCAGATGCAGCTACTGTTGCAAAGATCCTTGTTAAAGAGATTATACCCAGATTTGGTATACCGGAAAAGATTTATAGTGATAACAGGACACATTTTGTGAACCAAACAATTCAGCAACTTAGTCACTATTTTGGGATATCGTTAAAGAACCACTGCGCTTATCACCCCCAATCTGCAGGGCTAGTAGAGAGGCATAATGGGGTGTTGAAGAATAAACTTAGGAAGTTGATAGCAGAGACACAGAAAAACTGGGTGTACTGTTTGCCTTTAGCACTGTTGAGTATGAGAACTGTTCCAAATGCAAAGGGATTAACTCCTTTTGAAACTTTGTTTCGGAGGGAATATTATACACCTCAGTGGAAACCTCTCATGTCTATGGAGCAGGAGGCTGACAGTTCACTTGCAGGGTATATGAGGCGATTTTTGAACAACAAACTTTTGCAGTTAAATTCTGTTTCAGATAAAGAGCAACCGAAATCGGAAACACCAGTAGCCCCAGGCACTTGGGTCTGGGTGAAGATTGTGAAGCGAAAGAATTGGAGTTCTCCGAAGTGGGAAGGTCCGTACCAGGTACTACTGTCGATACCCACTGCAGTCAAGATCGCAGAGCGAGCTTCCTGGATTCATTTGATGCACTGTAAACTGGTTAAAAACTTTGAACTGGGCAAAGACTTTGTTACTGTTGCACAACAAGAACAAAATGGCCAGGTACAGAGTGAGTAGAGACATTGAGCAACCTCAGAAAACTTGTATGATCGTTTTTATTGCAATATTGATCACACTGTTCTTTTTGTTGTGGCCACTCCTTTTTCCTGCCACAAAGGTTGAACTGATTAAACGTAATGAACCAAACATAGACTGGCATCCGAACTTTAACACTTATCAGGCAATTACACGTGTGTACACTGAGACTTTTAATGTTTCGAACTGCTGGGTCTGTACAGCCATACCAACAGCATATGGGGGTTATTAATGACTGCTATCCCCCTAGGGGTCAATGAGACCTGGGAAAATCTGTTTTTTGACACAGTTGCTATTAAAGCATATGATAAGGTAGCACTGTATTTGCCTGTGACACAAAAAGGAATTGTATGTTTCTATAAAAATGATACCATCCAAGTGGGATGGAGTAAGTGTAATGTTACAGTACAATATAAATGTTATAGAAAACCAAATGATTTGAGTGGATTTTGTAGAACAGATTATGACTCATTTTTAAAATCTATGCATAAGACTCTTGACTAGGTACAACGCAATCCTGTACTTTTTAAACAGTTATCTGTAATAGACAAGAAAATGTTTCATGCAGGGCAGTCATTTCACAACAAGGTAATAACTAAGGTAGAGGACTGTTATTCTGTGTGTGGTAAAAACGCATATAAATGGTTACCTGAGAATTAGTCTGGCAGTTGTTTTTTGGGGTACCTGGTTCCGGCCATCCGACACACTGCAGTTTTGCCTCAAGGGAGTATTCGAAATACTCAAGACGTAACCAAAAAGACTGTTAAGAAACCCAAGAATCCAGTGGGACAGATCGAAGCAGGCTGGAAAGACCATCGTGATGTGGGAACCAAACTTGCGCACATGGACTTGAGTGATGCTGTCATATACTGGGCAGGTATATCACCTATGTATGGCGGAGTTAAATCAACATGGGAGCTGCGAAAACTGTCCAAACTTCTCGAAGTAATGAGTAATGCGACTTTTTCTGCTCTTGAACTGATAACTGATGAACTGAATGCCATGAGAACTGTAGTGCTCCAAAACCAAATGGCTCTTGACTTCACCCTAGCGGCGAGAGGCGGAACTTGCGCTTTAATCAAAGAAGAATGCTGTGCGTTTATTCCTGACCATCAGCATGAGATTAATGATCATCTCGAGGTGATTCAGCAAGTGTCGGCCATGACCAAGCCAGACCCAAACCCTCCGACAGAATTTTTCCAGAATGCCTTTGGGGGGTGGGGCTCCATTTTTATGAACAAATTGATTGCTATTGGGGTAGGATTACTCCTAATAGGAGTTTGTATTTGTTGTGGAATCCCCTGCATGAAGAGATTAGTTAAAGAATTCATAGATATATCAGTATCTGAGACCATGTATCAAAGTACTGAATTTGAAGAGCTGCTAGAATGCGAAACACTTTCATAAAAGTTTAAACTGAATGACTTTCTTAACTGCAAATCCTGAATGGAAGAGGTTAGGAAAAAAAAAAGCTGTTTATTCTTTTTTTTGAAAATAGAATAAAAAGTATTAACAGGAGGGAAATGTTAGAAAAATATGTATTAATGTGTGTATACGTAATGCTAATTAATAAGCAAGTATTTTAATACGCTTTTCATTCTATTTTTCATGCACTGTATTTTATACAAATTGAGTTTCATATGAGACTGAAAAGATGCTTTTTGAAAACTGCAGTATGCTTTCTGAAACTTGCAAGTTGCCCTCTGACCTAGTAACTGCTAGCACAGCAATATTCATGTTTATGCCTTATGTTATAAATGTAATGATTTTAGACAAACAGCTCTGTCCAGAGGATGGGAACCTCTGCAGCTGTAGTAATTTAGAGATAAAGCAGACAAATGATTATTAGAGAAATTAACTGCTAGCATTGTGCTTGATTTAGCCGTAGTATCTTGAATGTAACATAACATGTATCTAACTGGGAGTAACCAAGGCCATGTTGTTTTCCTCAGGAAGTTTCACATAAAAATTGATAAATCAGCAGAAATTCATGGGAAAGATGGTCAGCAGATGATGATGAAAAAGGTGGTAATCTGTTACGTCAGCATGGTAGAACATGATCAGTTTAAGAATGTATAAAAATGAAAGTATTTCCTGTTTCTGGTTAGACAAACTCTGTATTAGCACGTTTTTGTCTCCTTGTTGCAAGATTAAAGTGCCTTAACCTGAACCTACCGTGTTTTGATCATTTTTAAAGTATATTTTTCCTTTGACAAACACCATAGGTAAACCTTATCTCTCAATAGATGCAGGAGAACAGATTAGGTCCAGCAGAAGTAGGAAGGATGTGATTTGAATACCGACACATTATTCAGGCAATATCAGTACGATTATGAATATAGTCAAAAAATACTGGCTAATCCTCATACATAATCCTGAAATCAGGGGCATAGTAGGAGAGAGACCTAACTTTTTGTTTAAGAATAAAAAAATCTCTAAAGAGATTTCTATGTTATAACAGCAATAATGATGAGGCCACTATTGTAGGCAAAGGTACCCTTCCATGTGCCAGATGTAACCAGTGCAGACATATTGACACTAGTAACACATTTAGGCATCCTACCTCTGGAATGGATTTTAAGGTTAATGTGACAGTGAATTGCAATAGTGAGAATGTGTATACCTGGCAGTGTATAACCTATGTTCCTGCTTCTATGTAGGCAAGACCAATAGGAAAATCAGGTTTAGGATAAGGGAACATCTTTTAAACATCAGAAAAGCAGTCCTAACAAATGCACTGGCAAGACATGTGTCTACTGTGGGCCCTTCATACACCTTTAGAGTTTTAGTTATTGAGAAAGTTAGAGAGAACTAAAGAGGGGGAGACATAATAAATCGCACAGAGATTTCTGAAACTAGATGGATCACCAGGCTAAGGGCAGACAGGGGCAGATGTTTAAATTATAGGATTCCTATCAAACCTATTTTATAGAAGAGACCACTTTGTAAGTAGTTGTACTTTGTGTAGATTATTTTTGTCATTTTTAAGATGTGTATGCATTTTTTAAGAAATGCTTTTATTCATAAGTTCTTTCTCCAGATTTTTTTAGATGTCAGTCATTTAGAAAGGTATATCTGTATCTGCTGTATTTGCGATATTTACATTTTTAGTGTAGGCTGACTGTTTTTAAATACTTAATTGAAAAAGTGTTTTGATAGGTTGGTTTGTAATGAATCTGTTATTTAAATGGAATGTTTCACTGGTGGCCATTAAAGGTCTGAAGAAGTGGTGCTTAGTCACTATGAAAGTGCTTACATAATTAAAACTTAACAACTTAATTTTTGCAGTGACTTCCCTGTCATTTGGTTGAATTGTTGGATGCAATTGTGGTATATTTTTCTTGTTGGATTCTTATTCCTCAATCCATTTATTTGAACCATGACCTTATTTGTGCTCCTTGGAATTTATACTTCCTGTCCTCTGTTTTGATTGGCCTACTTCAGATAATCATGGAAACTTCCTTCCAGCCCCACATGAACTGCCCCTTCAGAACTGAGTTGCCCCTATTCTCCACTCAAAACCACAATTAGACCTGCTTTTAGTCTGCAGTAAACTGTTGGGCAGCTGCAGGAGCTCACATAGTTAGGCAATGAAGGCTGAGGGAATCAAACCTTACACTACTGGACCAAAGGAAACTGCTCATTAACAGCTCTTATATCCTCTAAGCCAACTGTCAGAGAGTTTTTCAAACAATTTAATAGCATAGTTAAAGAATAATAAAAGTTGTTCTGTGACAACCCCAGATAAATCTCGGGTAGTAACTAAGGAGCCTCAGTCCTCAACACTGTCTCCAGTAAGGGAGTGTCACTGAAAGCAGAGATATAAATTCACAATTTCCCCTAGCAGTACACCAGGATCTGTCCCCAAACCTGGGACTAGACTATATGCTTCACTCCAGGTCCCCAAATGAGTCTTCAAACAAATCACTGCTGAGCACTGTGTCTCATTTCTAGGTGTTTGACGCACTCACACTTAAGTATTTGATATTCACACATACAAACACTCTTGGGAAAGACTGGCACAGATTTACCTGCTATGTCCATTTTCCCAAATTACAAGGTAATAGCTGCCACCAATCAAATACCACAATACCCTTAAAAAGGGGTGTTCAATTATATTGGGTGAAATAAATACCAATATAAATGGTAACATGTAATCCAAGCAGTTAGGCTTTTCAGAGTGGCCCTGGTGTTATCACAATAAGCATAAACACTCTCAGGTTACTAAAACTACTTTCTAAATAACCAGCCACAATAAAAGGTAGTAAAATATCTAATAATAAATAAAATGATTTAAAATATGTATACACTGAATAACTTATTCTAATAAACCAGAGTTTCACACACAGTAATTATGAAAATATCACTCTAGGATAGATTTCACACTGATTGTAGAAAAACTTTCACTATCCAACTATTGTTCCCTAATCATCTAAAGATTAACTGTCCCTGTCTAATCTAATTAACTCAGCAAGGCAAGATGATACTCTTACTTCTGCCAGGCAAGATAAGGATGTATGCCCTCTCTTCAGACTGCTTTCTGATCTTCAGTGACTAGAATAACAGTTCCTACTATTATTGCTGAACAACTCTGGAAAACAAACTGAGTAATAACTACTGATATGGAAAACTGACTACTGAACAACTGAGCAACTACAACAACTACTACTAAATAACTGATTCAGAACCTGCTTTTATAGCAGAATTTTTTAAAAGTCACAAAAAGCTGTTATGAGAATATTACTGCTTCATAATAGACTTTAAAAAGTAAACAAAACAGTTGTTGTGGAGATTCTATTCCTTTCAGCTCTGGAACACAATGACATCACATCTAAGCCAGCTGACTGGCATAACCTACATTCAGATTTTTTTTAAAAAACATGTATATTTGGTCAGCCAGAAGAACACTGTTTGATTCAAACATCTTACATAAATCAAAGTAATAATAAAAAAAATAAACGTATTTACAAAATTATAGTTAGTCATGCTGGCATATATAACACAGGCCCCGGGATTTATTAAACTCCATGCAGGAATAGTGCTATTCCTGCATGGAAGGGTTTGTGTCAGTGTAGAACAGTAGCGTGCCTTGCATATGCATGAAGGAGCGCTGCTGTTTAACTTACACAGACACGAACCGTGACTGAGTGCAGGGGGTGTGTCCGTGTAGTGCATGGACACTAAACACACCCCCTGCACTCAGAAAGTACCATGCGGCACTTTCTAAGCCAAACTGGCATAATATTAGAGCTTTGCTCTAATATCATGTCAGTATTTATTGTCTGCAGACACTGAAATGAAAAAATAATCATTTCAGTGTCTTCGGACACTGAAATCAAAACGGCAATAAGAAAGCAATGCAGGGGGTGTGTTACAGGTTCTGTGACACACCCCCTGCATTGCTAAAGTGCTGTATTGTACTTTTGCAACATGGTAAAGCAGGAAATGTGTGCAAATGCACACATAACGGGGGATAAATCCCCCAAAAGTGAAAAAGCACAAGCACAGCCCCACAGATATAGAAAGTTGATAGAGAACAGGTCATGCAGTAGCATGAATCAGGTAAGGGTAGAAGTCTGAAAGCAAATGTATGGCAACATTCCCTCACAGCAGTTCATGTTAACAAAGGCACAAATGATGGGGGGAACAAAACTACATTTGGGGCACATCTGAAAAATTGTCCCACACACTTAGAAAGTTGATAGATAACAAGATATCTATGAGCAGGAGTCCCTGAAGGATAGAAGCTTGAAAGCCAAATCAGTGTCAGTATTTCACAATTGCAGTCCAAGGTAGTTGTCAGAACACCACAATACACACCCATATAACCTAATAATATAATAATAACATTAAACTTTCTTCCAGTAGCCTAAGGAATGTTTAAATGTAGCTAAGTGGGCGTGCACCTTATGGCCATCTGCGTAGCATAGCTTAAACATCCCATAGGAGCTAAATGCAAATAGGGAAGTGCAGTTTACAAGCTGTGGTAGTTTAGTACTTCAAGTTTTAGCTTTGCATGCAGGCTTTCACGGTTTGAGTCCCAAAAACAATGATATATTTTACTATATGAAAGTAGTGTTGTTAAAATTATTTTAGTAGACTTAAATTATGTAGCAACCTTTTTTTGTCAACCAGGTTAGTGTAGCAGTTCCAAAAGTGAGATGTCAGTGTAGAAAAGATGTGAAACTCCCATATAAACACAAGTTCCCCATACAGTGTAGTCACACAAGAATATAATTTAATGAAAACACATAGGGGGATTCATGGAAGGTAAACGTAAAATTATAATGTGCATATAAATGTTATTTTATAATAAAAATGTATAAGTATAATATGCTTAAATGTGCCGTCATCACTCTCTATCCATCAGACCTTGTTCTGCCCAGCAACACACTAGTTAACCCTGCCAAGTCTCGAACCCGGGATGCTGTCCTATACAATCACAGCAAAACAACACTTCACTATCTGAGCAAAAAGGCAATGCTTTAGCAAACATATCATGCATTCTGGTCATTTAACATTAATGAAAAAAAAAAAAAACAGCAGCCCCAAGCATCACACCCATTATCCTGGGCACTATAGTCAGAGGAAGGTACCACTACACCACCTGAACTGCAGGAACTGTGGTTGTTTTTGTAAACATATCATGCAATAGAGGCATAGAACATTAGGAGAAAGCTTTGTGGAACCAGTCATGTGTTGCATATAGACGTATACAATACACGCACACACACACACACACACACACATATATATATATATATATATATATATATATATGTGTGTGTGTGTGTGCGTGTGTCTGACGAAACATATATATGAAAAAGTAGAGTCATAACATAGATATACATATCTAAAAATATAAAGGAAGGAAAAAAGATATACATATGTATGTATATAACATGCAGTACAGTTACACCTCAGAACCATCCCTATCAACCTGTTAGTGCAAGAAACCTGTACAAAGGCTGTAAATGGGGGGGGGGGCACATATAGGGACATATTTCAAATATTGCTGTTAGAAATGAAGGCGTTTGCTACAGCAACAGGGTGCATTTCAGCAGACAATTACTGAAGGATATAAGGATGGAAACTGAAATGTTATGTCATTATTTACTGACATAAATCCTTGGATCATCACCATGATTTACCAGACAAATACAAATAACTTGTGGAACTGAACAAAAGTATGGGCCAAATCCAGACATTCTGTGAAAATCTTGGCAGTGGAGAGGTATGCTCAGAACCCCTTAGTGCAATAAGTCTGGACCAAGCCTGACAAAGTGAGGGGACAAAGGCAGGAAAACAGGGACATATCCTAAATACATCAGTAGATAAGTTGAGAAAGTTGATGTAGTAACACCATATGTCCTGACATATATCGACTGAAATATCACAATTCAAGGACTCAATTGCTTCCCATTAGTTAGTGACCTCAGTCCCTACATCATCCCACTGATGTGTCAGGAATCCACAATAGTTTTGGGGAGCAGACCAAAGATATCGGCCAGACACCTGGACATCCTAAAAATATGTGGACTTAACACAACAGTAGGGAATCTACACTGAGCTACTGAGCAATGTCCAAACTATGATCAGGCTGACATAACACTACCAAAGTCCAGCTCTGGGGCTGTACACATGTATTAGCAAATATAACAGGCACTACAGGGATGTAACACTAGTGGAAAACAGACACTGGTGTGAAAGTGCATACCCCCCCCAAAACTGCACAACAGTCACAGCGACATACCAGTAAGCAAACTGGACGCTACAGTATAATGACTGTGTGAGCAACAAAATCCCATTTGCCACTCACATATTACCCCTACATATACTGCCCCAAGTCACAGTGTAGTGGGAATCATGAGGTGTTATGGGACATCTCACGGTCTGCATGTACAAACATATACAGGCAACAGGGACCAGAAACTAGAGCAACATGCACAGTCAGATAGAAAGGGCCAATGACACTCACATGTACCCCTCTCTACACAGCCCAAATAGCATATACACACTAAACTGCTACACACTCCTGACAGTCTTTTAGCAATGAGCAGACATACATAGAGCTCTCAAATGTACAGTTTCCCAGAGAATGTATAGGTACAGGACTCATATCTATGGCCGCTTCCTTATTACATGTCTAGAGGTCTATGACACCACTGGGATGGTAGCAGGAATGGATGCAATAAATAATGATACTACACACCTCTGAACCTCTTAGTTCATGATATCTGGACAAAGCCTGACATAATTGGGGGAAAGAGACCCAAACACAGGTGTATATTGGACAGATTGCTGTGATAAATATAGACAGTTACTGGTATTACTGGCTTTGTTGTAACATCTTTTTTGAGGGATATGAAGTCAGTAACACCAATAGATGTTAGCATTTTCTGACTGCATTCCCCAGAGTACCCTACCAATTAGCCAAGGAAAACAACTGTCTGGGGAACAGACCAAACATATGAGCCATGCATCTGAACAGGGTCTAGGCCTCTGGATAGTGTAGAGGTATGACCGCAGTGATGTAACAGAATGGAGATCCTCTGACAGCTGCCAAACATGTCACCCAGCACCTTATGAAGGGCAGTAAGACCAACATGACATTTCCTCACATCATCTCTGGGAAATTACCCTTGTATATTCAAATATAGCATGCACTACAGGGATGGAACTGTAGTAAAAAGCAGAGAGTGGTGCAAAAATGTCCACCCACAAACATTTGCAACACAGTCACAGCAACATACCAGTACCCAAAATGAATTCTAGAGTAGAACGACTGTCTGAACAAACATATCCTGATTACCAGTCACATACTACACCAACATATACTGGCCCAATTCATAGTGTACTGAGAATCCTGAGGTGTTACAGGACATTTCACAGTCAACCCCTACAAGCATGCAGACATGATAGACCGTCAGCAGCTGTAGCAGCATGCAGGGTCAGATAGGTAAAGGATGTATAGCGCTCACATCTTCTACTCTCCCTACCCAGCCCAACAAACATCTGCACACAACACTGCTACACAATCTTGGCAGTCTGTTCACAATGGCCAGACAGACATAACTGTCATATGTGCAGATGTCCACAGATTTATCAGGGTAATCCCGACCACCACTGCATGCCATGACCAGGAGTCTGCCAAGTCATTGGCATGATAACTGGAGTGCAGCTGGTAATTAATGATATATCATACCTCTGCACCTTCTAGTGCAGAACATCTGGACAATGCATGACATACTTGTGGGACAGGGGGCTGGAAAGAGGGACATATCACACATAATGGTGTTACAAACTGAAACAGTAGCTGGTGTTACACGTGTTGTTGTAACATAACATCCCTTAAGGATATGATGTCTTGAACACCAATGGATTTCAGCAGTTACTGACTACAATACTCACATTATCCTACCAACCCCACAAAAACAGATGTTGTTTGAGCAACAGACCAAGCATAACAGGCAAATATCTGGCCAATCTGTGGACAACATGCCAGTTGAGAGGTATGTCAGAAGCATATCACTGTTAGATGTCAAGTCACCCAGTAAATGCATGTCCAGACTAACCCTTGTCAATCTAGCAACCCTTCATGTGTATAACAGCACTAATGACAAACAATCTGTACCCAATTCTGGAGCTTTGTCCCCCATGTTGTTGGCCTGTCTCCACATGTCCTATCCTGTGAGATATTTCCACCTACTGTCTGTGAAGCTGTAGCCCCCACACCTCCATACTGTCCCCCACACAGGCAAAGAAAATAGGCAAGGCTCACATGAAGGGTGTCCCATATGTTGGAACAAGCAGCACTGTCCAGGCCCACACCACAATACTATGTGGGCACCTACATAGCTTTATGGTCTCAGAAATACCCAACAGGACAACATCAACCCCCTCAAGGTAGGCTGAATGCCTGTGGTAGACAGCAGCAAGACATAACTACCATTATAGGTGGAAATAATCACAGGATGAGCCAAGAAGGAACATGTGCGTCATTGGAAGCCATGTCACCTTAATCTCCAGAAGCAAATAAGGTCACAGGTGATGTACCCTAAGGCTGTCTTTGAGTGCAAAATGGAGACATCCACCAAGACCAATCCCTAGGCCTTCCAGATGTGCGTCTGCAATTCCAGAAGCAGCACACATATCTGCTGTGTAGTGGTGGTCAATAACACATCATGAAATACGCCATGGATATAGACAACCAGCTGCAGACAGGTGAAATGTAAACATCACCCCCCTATCACCCCATAGATACACATGTGGATGTACACCACCTGCCCCCCTACCCTCATAATCAGGAAGTAGGTCTGTAATGCCCTCTCAAAGGCAATACATAGAGGTCTCCATAGGCCTGATACAATTCCTGGCTGCATCCGACATGAATACAGGCATGGGTTCTCAGACACATTCTGCATTGTAGTCATCCACAGCCTGAGCATTGGTGTTATCCCATCTGCACAGAGGACAGACAGCCAGTTGATAGAAAACAGGTTATGCATTAGCATTAATGTTCAGAAGGATACAAGTCTGAAACTGAAATGTATGCCAGAATGTCATGACAGCAATCCTCAATGACATGGCTGAAAACTGCAATGTTCGCCATTTAATATAGTAATATAATATTAATATCCAATAGATGATAAATAAAAATATACAGCTCAAATCACCAAACCAAGATAGTGTAGTGGTCTGTGTCCCAGCTTTGCATGCAGGTGTACAAGGTTCAAGTAATGCAACAGGCAATCCAACTCAACATGGGAAAACAGTATTAAAAATGTTATGTTCATATTAAAATATGTGGTAAGTTATTTTTGTCACCCAGGGTAGTGTAGCTGGTGTAAAATGGATGTGTGAGTGAATATAACATGTGAAAACACCCATGTATGCACATTTCCCATACAGTATAGTTATACCCCTTGCTACTGTAATGAAAGCACATACAGCCATGTCATGTAAGGGAAATCATAGACACTTAGTAAATGAAGTAATTAGTGTGGTATATTATGAGAATGAACTGGGAGCAATGGTTAGTAATGCTCACTTATGCTTAGCAGTTTTAACAACACATTTATGCAGTCTTCACCTCTCCCTCTGGGGTTTGAGTGTCCAAATTAACCTCCAAACTCTGTACAAATGCACAGCTGTTGCTGTATAAGACATGGACAGCTATGGACCTTCTGTACACCCATCCTGCACATCCGTATCTATCTTCCATATTGTTCTTCCCTCTGTGTGCCTATTTTCCAACACATTCCTATCACCCTTTTCTCTTTTCTTTTAAAGAATTAACAAAAAGGCAGAAGAATGTTCCGTTTAAGCTTGCTCAGCAAAATCACAACAATAACTAAGAGATGAGCAATGCACCACACCATAAAACGTATCTCAATGATTTATTCAGACCTGTATCTCAACAAGAAACAATAAACAATGGATTAGCGCTTTCAGCTATCAAAGCCTTCTTCAGATGAAGAAGGCTTTGATAGCTGAAAGCGCTAATCCGTTGTTTCTTGTTTCTTGTTGATATACAGCTCTAAATAAATTGTTAAGATACGTTTTATGGTGTGGTGCATCGCTCATCTCTTAGTTATTATTCTTTTAAAGAATTAGCGCAGGTGCAAGCTGTTGTAAGCAGGAGTAAGAGCAACAAAATTACCAGTCCTGCCAGGTTTTGAACACAGACGCCCTGTGCACCATAGTCAGATACAATGTACCACTACACCATTTGAGCTGTAGGGATCACAGATGTTTTTTCCAACATATGCTTATTCAACAGTAGGGATAAGATTCTGTAGAATCAGTCAGACCTCATATTTATACATATATACATATATGTATGGAGATGCATATATACGGACAAATGTATACATGATATAAATAGTGATATACATATAAAATATACATATATATATATATATATATATATATATATATATATATATATATATAGTAACTATACAGAGATATAGAAAAAAATATTATATATATATATATATATATATATATATATATATATATATATATACATATATATATATATATATATATATATATATATATATATATATATATATAGATATATATATATATATATATATATGCATGCAATTATCAAGTGGGGGACACCAACTGTTGCACAGGCCATCAGCTGCTCATGAGCATTACCTGCAAAAGGCATGCTGCTGCCTATGTAAAAGATATGTACACCCTACATCCTTGAGAGAGAGAGAGAGAGAGAGAGAGAGAGAGAGAGAAACAGCAGAAAAAAATAAAAAAACAAGCAGGACATAACCACTTACACTTGAAAAAAACAAACAGGTATTTCCAAGTATGCATGTAATGGACTGCAGTAGGGGGTATGTAAAAATCGGAAATAGGAACTGTAATATATATGTCTCAACAAGACTTGCTGTACTGATATATTGCTCATCAGAACCTATGGCCATAGCATCTGGGACTATCTGCAGTGACATAGATCATAGGTCAGGCCCCTGTGCCACCCCAGGAAAGGATGGCTCACATATGACTACTACTGCAGTGTGTGTTGAAAAATACTGACTGTGACAATGCTAGCCCAGCTAATGGGATGTTGTACATATCCATATCTTACTTGTAAATACAACTATGATATACTTGGTTGTCTCAGAAATGTAAGAGACCAATACACATTATTTGCATAGTAAAGTACTGTTACACACGTATGTGTTGAACTGCATGTGATATACTGAGCACATACCATAAAACTGTCCAGTGTTATGCACACTGACCATATGCGTGCCTCATATTTGTAGTCATTTATTCATACAGGTGTGTTATGTCTGAAAACTCATTGGCAAATCTGTGAAGACTGACATTACATTATCTTCTTTTTCTTCTGGCTGCTCCCGTTAGGGGTCGCTACAGTGGGTCATCTGTTGTCATTTCTGCCTGTCCCCTGCATCCTGCTCTGTCACACCAACCACCTGTATGTCCTCTCTCACCACATCCAGGAACCTTATCTGATGCCTTCCTCTTCTCCTCTTACTTGACAGCTTCCTCCTTACCATCCTTTTCCCAATATACTCAGCATCCCTCTGCAGCACATATCCAAACTAATGTAATCTTACCTCTCTGGCTTTGTCTCAAAACTGTCCAGCATGGGCTGACCCTGTCATATACACATTGCTAGTCCTGTTCACCCTCGTCACAACCAGTACAACTCATAACATCTGTACCTCTATCACTTCCAAATGTGACTCCTGCCTTTTTGTCAGTGACACTGTCCCCAACCCATATAACATAGCTGGTCTCACTACCCTGTTTTAGACCTTCCCTTTCACTGTTACTGGTACTCGTCTGTCACAAATCAGTACTGACACTCTTCTCCACCCTCTCCATCCTGCCTGTACTCTCTTCTTCTTCACCTGTCCTCCACCATTGCCATTACTCTGAAATGTTGATCCCAATCATTCATGCTCATGCCGCATTGCCAACTCTACTCCCTGAGTCCTCAACATTCCACTACCCTCCCTCTCATTCATACACAGATATTTTGTCTTAGTCCTGCTGACCTTTATTCTTCTTCTCTCTAGAGCATATCTCCACCTCTACAGTGTCTCCTACATCTGTACCCTACTCTCAGAACAGATCACAATGTCATCTGCAAACATCATAGTCAACGGGGACTCCTGTATGATCTTGTCTGTCAACCTGTCCATCACCATTGCAAATAAGAAAGAGCTCCCAGCTCATCCCTGATGTCATCCCTTCCCCACCTTAAATGCATCTGCCACTCCAGCCATAGACCTCATCGCTGTCACACCACTCTTGTACAAATTCTGTACCAGTCTTACATATATCTCTGCCACTCATGACTTCCTCATACAATACCACAACGCCCCTCTAAGAATCCTGTCATATGCTTTCCCTAAGTCCAGAAAGACACAAAGCAACCCCTGACCCTCCCTGTACTACTCCATCAACACTCTCAGAGCAAACATTGCATCTGTAGTGCCCTTACTTGGCATGACAACAAACTGCTGACCACCACTCATCACGGCCCTACTTAACCTAGCTTCCACTGCTGTTTCCAATGACTTCATGCTGTGACTAATTAATGTTATCCCTTTGTAGTTACTACAGCTCTGCACATCAACCTTATTCTTAAAATGGTACACAAACACTTTCTCTCCACTCCACATGCAACCTCTCACTTTCCAAGATATTATTAAACAATCTGGTGAAAAACACCACTGCCATTTCCACTAAACACCTCCATCCTACCAGAGGTATGTCATGTGGACCAACAGGCTTTCCAGTATTCATCCTCTTCATAGCTATCCTTACTTCCTTCTTCATAAGCCATTGCACTTCTTGATTCAACATATCTACATCATCCAACCCTCTCTCATTCTCTTCATTCATCAGCATGTCAAAGTATTCTGTCCATCTGCTCAACACACCATCCTCACTTGTGAGTACATTTCCCTCATTATCCTTTATCACCCTTATCTGCTGCACATCTTTCCTACCTCAGTCCCTCTGTCTAGCCAACAAGTACAAGTCCTGTCATCCCTCCTTAGTGTTTAACCTGTCATACAAGTCATCATAAGCCTCATCCTTAGACTTTTCCACCTCTCTCTTTGCCATGCACCTCATCTCCTTATACTCCTGTCTACTTTCCTCATCTCTCCGACAATCCCACTCCTTCATTCCCAACCTCTTTTTCTGTATACTGTCCTGAACTTCCTCAGTCCACAACCAGGTGCCCTTGTACTCCTTCCTCCATCCACATGTCACATCAAGCACTTTTCTAGCCATCTCCCTTACTAGCTCTGCTGTACTTACCCAGATATTTGGTAAATTGTCACTGCCACCCACTGCCTGTCTTAACTCTTCCCTGAACTCCACCTCACAATCACCCTTTTCCAGTTCCCACCATCTGATCCTTGGTGCTGTCCTCACACTCCTCCTCTTCTTGATCATCAACATCATCTTACAGACCAACTGTCTCTGCTGCCTAACTACACTTTACCCTGTCACCACTTTACAGTCTCCAATCTCCTTCAAACTGGCCCTCCTACATTGGATATATTCCACCTGTGTGCATCTCCCTCCACTATTGTATGTCACTTTATGCTCCTCTCTTTCGTTATAGTATATATTCACTACAGCCATGTTCATCCTTTTGGCAAATCCACTACCATCTCACTGTCTGCATTCCTTTACTTAACACCATACATACCCATCCCTTCCTCATCCCCTCTGTTCCCTTCATCAACACAGCCATTGAAATTCGCTGCAATCACCACTCTGTCACCCTTGGGTATAGTCATCACCATGTAATCCAACTGACTTCACATTTCTCTTTCTCATCCTCCACATAAGCAACTTGCGTAGCATAGGTAACTATCACCCCATAAGCCTGACTAGCCTGGTCTGCAAGGCTATGGAGCGCATTACCATGGACCTCATTAACAAAGATATTGGGAACCTCGAAACACATGGCCCGACCAAGTTTGGCTCTGTTAAGGGCAGATCATGTCTACTAAACCTGGTTGACTTCTTCGAGACAGTCACCAAGGCAATAGATGAGGGAAAGGTGGTTCACACAGCCGACCTTGACCTCACCAAGGCTTTTGACACCATTCCCCACTCGGGTATTACAGAAAAACTCACCAGCCTGAACATAAACCCCTATATCATGAGATGGGTTGCCAACTGGCTTACAGACAGAACTCACACAGTAAAAATAGCGGGCTCCAGGTCTGACTCTAAACCAGTCACAAGCGGTGTCCCACAAGGCTTGGTCCTGGGACCCTTACTATTCAGCATATACTTCTCAGAAGTACAGGCAAACACAGGAGGACTATGGCTAACCAGGTTCGCCGATGACTGCAAACTGGGAGCCATAATTGACTCTCAGGCTGACATGACCATCCTCCAAAAGGGCCTTACTGAGACTGACACCTGGTGTCAAAGTCATGGCCTCAAGTTAAATGCCAAAAAATGCATAGTCATCCCATTTGGGAAAAACAAAACACCCACGAATTACCACATAGGTGGCAGTCCCCTTAATACAGAAGAGGTAATAAGAGATCTGGGGACCCAGGTCGATAGTAATCTCTCCTTTGACAATCATATTGCCAAAGTAGTTAGGAAATCCTTCTATGTGGCCCATCTAATTACTAAAGGGTTTGCATCTAGAAATAAAGAGGTTATAGTGCCCCTCTACTCATCACTCATTAGATCCATCATAGAGTACAATGTCCCATTTGGGATGTACCTCATAACACACTTTCAACAGCTGGAAAGACCACAAAAGTACCTCACCAAGAGGATTACTGGTCTCAAAAATATGTCCTATGCAGCCCGACTGAAAAAACTCCGGCTGTACTCAGTGGCATATCGCTTACTCAGAGGTGATCTCTGCCTGACTTACAAAGCCATGTCCAACTCAGAATTGATGGACATGCTCCACCTAAAGAAATCCAAGTCACTGCGAGCACGCGCTCTAGTGAGCTAAACCTTGCCACAACAATAAATAGAACATGCTGGATGGATAGATTCCTGTCACAGAGACTCCCCATGCTTTGGAACAAAATTCCAAATCACATCAGACAGAGCCCCTCACTAACACTCTTCAAGAGAAACCTTGACGAGTGGATGGGTAACAGAAAATACACCCCAGGATCACTTCATTGGCTCTGCTTGACAGAGGATCAGTTAATTTATCAATGGGGCAGCAAAAGCTGACACACTCTGGCTAGGCTTATAAATGCCCTCGGGCAGATAGCCCAGTACCTACCTATGAACCTATGAACCTATATGCACTAACAACATTCATCATTACACCACCCAGTTCCAGATTCATAAACATCACTCTATCAGACGCACATGTCATCCTACAAAAAAACCCTTGGCATACTGTTCCATCCAGATAACCCCTACCCATTTTCCCCTCCCATCCAAAACCTGATAGCACAATTGTGACCTGGCTCTGATACACCTAGCCATACTCCCCTTCCATCTGGTCTCTTGAACACACAATATATCAACCTTCCTCTGCCATCATATCAGCTAGCTCTGTCCCTATAACAGTCATACTGCCAACATTAAAAGTTCTTACCCTGACAACCACACTCCTAGCCTTTTTCCTCTCTTCCTGCCATATGAGTGTTGGACATCCTCCAGGGTATGTCTGTCAATGCAAAGGCTACTGTGGAATTGAATGACTCAAATGTGTTACAGCAATATTAAGACAGTGTCACTAATTTTGTCCCATTGCCCCCCCCCCCCCATGTATGTGTGGCATCCTACAGATGTCCTGCTCTAATGGGTTGAGAGGGATGACTGGGCACCAACAGTGTGAATACAGTGTGACATACTGACACAAAACAGAAATGTATATCAGGTATTACCTATGCACATGTCAGTATGAGTAGGTGTATCTGGCTGACTCATAACAACAGACAAGGGATGCAAAATCTTACTTACTGTGCATCCAACAGAGTGACATTTCTACAGCTACTGGTTGTTGCATTGCATGACACAGCCATAGGTACTACAATAAGCATGATTATCTGTTTGAAATTGGAGAGATGTCCAGCTGTGTTATGACTGTGTGCCCATGCCTACTACAAACAACTATATGAACAACAACATAGCAGTATAGACTCAGCAATACGTTACTTGTAAAACCTGCATCCACCAAAGTATAGTAATCCCCTTTGCTGGACAGCAGCAATACACAAACCACATACTTGGTCACTATATTTGCAGTACAGACCAAATTAGGAGCTGGCACCAACTTGGCATCAAGTCAGCCTTTGTCTGATCAAGTATATAAGGTCACAGGTGGAGTACTGTAAGGCTAACTATGAGTACAAATTGGACACATCCACTAAGGCCAATCACAATGCCATCTTCACATATGTCTGCAATCTCAGAGGCAACAAACCAACCCACCCAATGATTGTCAATCAGACCACATAAACACACAACATAGCTATAGCCAACCTGCTGTAGATAGGTTTAGGGCAAACATCATCACTGGCTCAGCATCACTATAGGTGGTTATGCACAGCACTCACACCCCATCCCTCATCACCAGTGAGCAGGTACATATTGCCTACTGAAAGGCAACAAACATAATTATCAGTGGGACCTGATAACATCCCTGTCTGCATCCTACATGAACTCAGGCATGTGCTCCCAGCTCCATTACACACTGTAGTCACACCAAGCCTTGGCACAATCCACACCCCATCTGCATTAGAAATGGCCAATGTCATCCCTCTACACAGACCTGAATGAGGAGTAGAGGATTATGAAATTAACTAGCCCTCATTGTGTGGAATATGACACATCAGTACCAGCAATGCAATGCAAGCAGATACAGTGCTGATAGATTACAGGGGCATGTTGTGGTTGTGAGTGGTGGCTACTGGTATTCAGTGTTGCTGTTCAGGTTCTGCACGTACCAAATGTGTGAGGTCCAGAAAAGTTCTACTTTCTCAGTGGCTGAGACAAATATAATTGTAGAAGCCATACTACAGAACCATGACATAATGTTTGCCAGAGCCAGCAGCATCTGCAGAGGAGGACCAGCCTGTGGGATGACCTAGTCCACAGGGTAAGTGGTGTCAGCCTGCACACACATACATATGAGCAGGTCCAACATTGTGCAAATGACCTCATACGTCATGCCTGGCAAAGGACTGCTGCAGTGTCCAGGGACTACACAGCCACAGCTGGTGGCCCAGCCATGCAGCACCCACTGACACCCACTGAGGTACTCCTCAGCAAGCTTGGGGCATCCATCCCAGTACAACATCAGGGCACAGACCCCCCCACATGCTGCATGGTGGGTGGCACCCAGATAATGGACAAGGAGTGTGCAGGTAAGGCCCCAGTGGAGATTACTAGACTAGTGTGGCAGACAAACTTGTATTTGTAGAGTATCTACGTGCATGTGTTGGGTCAAATTGCAGTTGTGGATGGGGATTTCTAATGCACAGAAGTGAACATCTATGGTGAAGGAAATTGTGCAGTATTGGGAGTTGTACTGTAAATGTGCAAACATGCTGCATCCATCCTGTACCAATGCCACATGTGAGTCTGCTGACAATACTTCTCTCCCACAACTACCTAGATCCATCCGGTCTGCATGTGGGCTGGCAGCCTGAAGCTGGTGAGTATGGAATTTGTCTGTTGTGGTTTGCCAGTACCCCAGGCATGTGAAGATCATGCAATATACCATGCACAAAACTGTCACTCATAGCCATATTGCTTTATGCTTTATGTGCATGTTCCCTTGTGGTGGGGTTAACTGCATTGCATCACAGTGGTCACCACAGGGGCCTATCTGAAGAGAATGGAACATCCCTGTACCATACCTCACAACCTGTCAGTGCAAGACTTCTGGACAGAGACCAACAAAATGGGGGACAAATGGCCTAAGAAGGGACATGTGTGAAACATTACTCGCATACAGTGGATATAAACAGTGTGCACACCCCTGTTAAGATGCTAGGTGCTTGTGATAAATACACATACATATATATATATATATATATATATATATATATATATATATATATATATATATACACAAACTGAGACCACAGTATGTCAGTCCACACCTTTTCCAACATGGAGTGTGACCTATGACATGAGCAATTCACTTGTAAAACCAGTCAATCTGTTGGGCACCAAATATGGAGTATACAGACATTACAATAAGCTGGATGCATACGTGTGCACACCCTTCAGATAATATTTTATTGCATCAGCTTGTGATTTACTGACAGCATTTAATCTGCTTGGGTACACACCTGCCATCAAGTAGAGGCACTCTGCGTAGCACCAAATAACAGTCTGCTGTCCAAGTAGGATATTCATGGCATTTGCTCAGTTGCGTGAACAGCAACAGCCATGACTTGCAGACAGCTTACAAAGCAGCAACGGGCTCTCATATGCGAAAGGTTTTAGTCAAGAGTAGGGTACAACATTACCACAACATTGCATACACCATGGAACACAGTGGAGAAAGTTATCAAAAGATTGAGTGGATATGGGACAACAGTGCTGTTAAAAAGAACCTGACGTCCCTCCAAAAATGATGACAAGACATGTCAAAACCTGGTCAGGGAGGCTGCCAGGTGACATACAGCAGCACTGAGGTAGTTGCAGGAATCTCTTGCAAGTACTGGTGTTGTGTACTATATGTGAGAACACTCTCCCATATTCTGCATACATCTGGCCTATGGGGTATGGGCAGAAGATGGAAGCATTTCCCCACACCAAAAAACATCCAGGGGTGGATACAATTTGCAATACATCGCATCAAGTCTCCCAAAGACATATGTGAAAATGTGTTATGGTATAATGAAACTATGGATTGACCTCACAGCCACAAAACTAAAAGGTACAGTACATATAAAAAGTGTACACACCCCTGTTAAAATGCCATGTTTTTGTGATATAAAAAAATGAGACCACAATAAACCATTTCAAAACTTTTCCCACATTAAATGTGATCTATAACCTGTACAATTAAGTTAAAAAACAAACAAATCTGTTAGGGGAAATAATTATAAAAAATAAAAAAAACATACAATAAGCTGGTTGCATAACTGTGCACACCCTTAAACTAATACTTTGTTGAAGCACCTTTTGATTTAATTACAACATTTAGTCTTTTTGGGTACACACCTGCCATCAATTAAAGGGACTCTGATTAACCCCAAATAAAGTTCAGCTGTCCTAGTAAGATTTTCGTGACATTTACTCAGTTGCCTGCTACAGCAAAAGCCATGGTTCACAGAGACCTTACAAAGCATCAAAGGGATCTCATTATTGAAAGGTATCAGTCAGGAGAACTGTACAAAAAAATTTCCCCAGCATTGGATATACCATGGAACACAGTGAAGACAGTAACCAAAAAGTGGAGAAAATATGGGCAAGAGTGATGTTGCAAAGAACTGGATGTCCCTCCAAAATTGATGAAAAGACAAGACAAAACTGGTCAGGCAGGCTGCCAAGAGACCTACAGTAACACTAGAGGAGCTGCAGGAATTCCTGGCAAGTACTGCTTGTGTACTACATGTGACAACAATCTCCCGTATTCTCCATATGTCTGAACTATGGGGTAGGGTTGCAAGACAGAAGCCTTTTCTTACACAGAAAAACATCCAGGCCCAGATAAAATTTACAAAATAATACAACAAGTCTCCCAAAAGCATGTGGGAAAATGTGTTATGATCTGATGAGACCAAGGTTGAACTTTTTGGCCACAATTCCAAAAGGTGCGTTTGGCGCAAAAACAACATTTTGCATCACCAAAATCAACAAAAGAATGGCTTCATCAGAAGAAAATTAAAGTTTTGGAATGGCCCTGCTTGAGCCCAGACCTAAATCAAATAGAAAGTCTGTGCAGTGACCTGAAGAGGGAGTGCACAAAAGATGCCCTCCCAATCTGACAGATCTGGAGCACTTTTGCAAGGAAGAGTGGGAAAATATTACCAAGTCAAGATGTGCCATGCTAATAGACTCCTACCCAAGAACACTGAATCTTCTTCTTCTTCTTCTTTCGGCTGCTCCCATTAGGGGTTGCCACAGTAGATCAACTGTTTCCATTTCTTCCTGTCCTCTGCATCTTGCTCTGTCACACCAACCACCTGCATGTCCTCTCTCACCACATCCATAAACCTTATCTTAGGCCTTCCTCTTTTCCTGTTACCTGGCAGCTTCATCCTTAGCATCTTTTTCCCAATATACTCTGCATACCTCCTCAGCACATGTCCAAACCAATGTAATCTTGCCTCTCTGGATTTGTCTCCAAACCTTCCAACCTGGGCTGACCCTCTAATATGCTTATTCCTAATCCTGTCCATCCTCGTCACACCCAGTGCAAATCTTAACATCTTCAACTCTGCAACGTCAAGCTCTGACTCCTGCCTTTTTGTCAATGCCACTGTCTCCAAACCATATAACATAGCTGGTCTCACTACCCTCTTGTAGACCTTCCCTTTCACTCTTACTGGTACTCGTCTGTCACAAATCACTCCTGCGACTCTTCTCCACCCACTCCATCCTGCCTGTACTCTCTTCTTCACCTCTCTTCCACACTCACCATTACTCTAAACTGTTGATCCCAAGTACTTAAACTCATTCACCTTTGTCACCTCTACTCCCTGCATCCTCACCATTCCTCTATCCTCCCTCTCATTCACACACATATATTCTGTCTTATTCCTGCTGACCTTCATTCGTCTTCTCTCTGGAGCATATCTCCACCTCTCCAGGGTCTCCTCCACCTGTTCCCTACTCTCACTACAGATCACAATGTCATCTGCAAACATCATAGTCCACGGGGACTCCTGTCTGATCTCGTCTGTCAACCTGTCCATCTAATGCTGTAATTAAATCAAAAGGTGCTTCAACAATGTATTAGTTAAGGGTACTCACACTTATGCAACAAGCATCTTGTACGTTTTTTATTTTTTATATTTTTCCCCAAACAGGTTTGTTTGGTTTTCAATTGAATTGTACAGGTTATAGGTCACATTAAAGGTGGGAAAAGTTTTGAAATGATTTATTGTCGTCTCATTTGTTTATATCACAAAAACCTGGCATTTTAACAAGGGTGTGTACACTTTTTATATCCACTGTATGTTTGATGCACAAGCAACACCCCTCTTAACCTGAACACCAACATCCCCATGGTGAATCAAGCTGGTGGCAGTGGCCTGCTGTTCCAAATCCAGAACTGGGTCTGTAGTCATGGTGGTGTTAATTCTGAACAGTTCCAAATAACACCCACATCTGGCCCAAATCCATTGGGCATCTGCAAGAACATTGAGAATGGGGAGGGGTGTCTGCCATCAACATGACAAGACCTGAAGCATACACCCAAAGCTACCTAAGAAAGGCTCCACCTGAGTATACTCATGGTTATGGATTAGCCCAGCCAGAGCCTAGACATACACCAGATAGACAAACCCCAGTATGACCTGATGAGGGCTGTGCACATGAGCTGCCCTTGCAATCTGACACAGCTGGATGACCTATGCATGGAAGGATGGACAAATAATGCCAAATCAAGATGTGCCATGCTGATAGACACCTTCACAAGAAGAGTGAATGCTGTAAGTCACTTACAAGGTGCTTCAACAAAGTATAATTTTAAGGGTGTGCACACTTAAGCAAACACCATATTGTACATATTGCAGTCATTATATTTTACATGTAACACATTTGTTTGTTTATCAATTGGATTGCTCAGGTCATATGTCACATGAAAGGTGGGTAACATATTTGAATGCATTATTATTGTGGTGTCATCTCATGTATTACAAGAACATGGCATGTTACCAGGGTTGTGTGCACTTATCATATCCACTGTAAGTTTAGAAGGTTGGTGGTGTAACAGGAATTGTGTGACCATTCATTTACTGCTGGTTTGGAGGTCTGACACTCAAATGTATGTCATTAATCAGTGATGTCACTCCTCAGATCATCCCAGATATGTATCAGAAGAAACACATAGGTTATGAGAAACAGAGCAAACATATGAGTCAGACATCTACACATCCTGCCAGAATCTGTACAGTTGTGAGGTTTGTTCTTTAGTATTTGCCACTGTGCTATACAGGTGAACAGCAATGATGTGTACATGGGTGCAGTCTGTGTTGGAGAAGGGCCATCACCTACTAACACTAATCACGTATCCCAGAGCTCCACATTGTTATTTACATGTAGTAAAAGTGACTGCTATGCAAGATGTTGAGGGCCATGTGTCATTCATGTCACCATTTGGGTAATGTGTGGTCTGTGTAACAGATTTGTGCCACCTCACCTGTAAGTAAGTGTGTGTGCGTGTGTGTGTGTGTGTGTGTGTGTGTGTGTGTGTGTGTGTGTGTGTGTGTGTGTGTGTGTATGCATGTACCAGCCAACCTCAGAGTGCAGGTATTAATGTACATATGTTATCTTCCCCTCACAGGTGGTAATAGGGTTTGGGTTCCATCCTGCTTGGAAACTGATGTCATTATCTCTACAGACTCTGACAATGATGATAGGAATAGTGAGGTATAGGTGGGGTTGTCAGGGGCTGAATCTCTGCCATTGGTTGGCATCCCACTCATGTCCACACCATCCCTGCACACAGTGACAATGCTCACAAATACCCTGTTACCAGTGGCCACAGATGATGGACGGTTGGCAGATGGTGACATTGAACAGGCTAGTGTGGTGACTATAGCAGGTGTGAATGTAGACACTGGCCATAGCCAGTGTAAAGATGAGGTCTCACACAGGTGGATGACAGGGGTGCTCACACAATGACCACTGCTCATCAATCCGCTGTCCCAAGTGCCACAGCAGGAGTCACCAGACACATGTTTTGGGCTGTCATGTATGCACAGGCACCTAGTGAATGCCACACCAGACAAATACTCAGTGGGGTGGATGGAAATCTTCCTGATTTACGTGATGACATACATGTCCTTGTTGAGGCCACATGTCAAAATACTGAGATCATGGATAGACGGTGGGGTGAGACCTTGGCATTTCTTGACCATGGCATGTCTGTGCTACAGTGTATGGTGGGAGATGGACATTGGCCATGTGGATGTAGGTCAGCAGCAACAGCAGCTGAGAGTCTATGGGGTTGTGCACCTTCACACTCCTATAGTGGCAGTGACACCAGCACTACAGAAGAGATGTTGCTGTCCACATCACAACAGAGCAGGCCATGGGCACGTGTTCCTGTCTGGTCCTGTCAGGGACACAGATCCAGCACACAGCAGTCACCATCAGGAAGCAGTACTGCATCTGGCCTTGGGCCTGGTGGTGCCAGTGATACCACTGGCAGGACCAGGTCCCATGTCTGTGGCTGGAGAAGGTGAACTGGGCACCCTGCCATGTACAGCCCACAGCTGTCCAATGTACCCCTGTGTAGGGCAGCCACATGGTGTGACTGTGTGCATACATACACACACACATCTGTATCACAAGCAGGTCACCAGACACACACAGCACCTCTGCACAGCCCATCTATTGGATACCACTCCAAACACACACACATGATGTGAACCATATGGCCCAGCCTAGGCCTCTGGAAAACCCACGGCACACCCTGTGCATATGATGATACCTGTGTCACATCTCTGTCATCCATACCATTGATGCAGGGATATGCTAATATGGGCCTGATGCACAGCGTGAATATAGTACAGTGTAGCTATGTAATACTATGTATGGTGCTGTCTGCTTACTTTTGTTATGGGTACACATACAGGTGTATGTACTTTACCTTATTAGCCAGGATGCATTATTGCTGTTAGTACCACTGACTGAATGTAGTCTGACATGTTACATTCTGTTTGTGTTCCAGGTGTCTGTGTGTCTGCAGGCTTTAGCCTTCCATACATTCCCAAGAGGGAGTATGACAGAGTGGGAATACACCAACCATGTCATAGGCAAGGTACAGCTTTATATGTACATGTACCAGGTGTGTATGCATTCAACAGTGTGTGAGGGACACTGTTTTCAGACAGTGTGACCTTGCATACATACCCCTTGTTATAGACAGGTAGCCTTCAGACATGTCAGCTCAGTGTTGTGTAGTGCCACAGGCTCATACATACAGAACAGATTACTGCAGTACTGTCAGCAAGTCCCTTAAAGCATAGCCATTACATTTACTGCGACAAATTCACCTGCCAACACCTGTTGGCCCTGCCATTTCTTTCCCATACACTCAACCCTGATGCAGTTGATGAGGGCATGCATGATACTGTGTATGACAGGTTTGCGGTATGCATTCCTGAGTTCACTGAGTGGAACAGGGAGACAAAATGGTATATCCTTTGCATACACATAGTAAGGACTGACACAGGGGATGTGCACAGAGTAACATAAACCAGTGGCGGCTAGCGACTTCAAATTAAAGGGGGGCTGCAGGAGACAGCTGAATGGGTGGGGTCAATGGGAAAGGGTGTGGCCAACTAGAAAGGGGTGGAGCTATGCTCAAAACCACAATAACTGGAACTTTAATTAAATATGCTGCCCTGGGTACCAAACAATATTTACGAGAGTCCAATCAAGACAAAATGAAGTGCAGAAGAAAAAAATATTTCAATGCATTGGCTGCATGACAACTTACTTAATATCTAGATGGAAACACAGATTGTGAGGCATGAAAAAATAAATTACTTTTTATATACATTACTGGAATGCCAGTCAAAATCCACGGTGGTGGTGCTGTGGTAGCATTGTCGCCTCACAGTAAGACGCTGACCAGTTCGACTCTCAGCTAGAGCGTCTTCTGCGTGGAGACATGCATGAATGAGCGTACCTTCGTTGAAGGTTGTGTGTTAGGGCTGGCAACTCAGCACGTAAAAATCAACTGCCAATCATTAGCAGACCAGAGTTCCGCTGTGGCGACCCCTAACTGGGAAAAGCTGAAAGACACAACAACAACAACAACTGGAATGCCAGTCAAAATCAAGTATAAAAAAAACAAGCAGCACTCAACTCAAACCACTTCTCCTTGCACTGGAGTTCTAATTATAATTTATAATCGGCTTTATAAAATTACCAAGTAACATGCTGAAAGTAGCAATCTCTGTGATACCCCCACTTGTAAAAATGTTTCTTATCCAAAAAAGACCTGCTGCCTGACAGCAACTATCTACTTGTTTCATGGGGAAGACATGATCAAAGTAAAAAATGAACAGCAAACAAGAAACAAGCTCAAGATAAATTGCTTAAAAGATTCCTGCACAAGTTATGGACCACACATGATAGATTGGCATTCTGTTTAGTTTACAGGTAAAGCCTGCAAAGATGACTGCAAGTCCCCAACAAAAGATGACTGCAAGTCTCCAACAAATGTAAGGAGCTTCTGAAAATACTGTAATCCTGTCCTTTATTACATATACTGTCATATGCATTTCAATACCCAAAGCTTATACGTTATCTAGTTATGTAAATATTCTCTGCATGGCAACAACAAAAAGGCTTTCAATACTGGTAATTCTTTAACAGTATGATTATTAAATCTTACGTGCATCTTACAATCTCTGACAAGCTTACCTGATGGTCATTAAAGCATTGCTAGTTAAACACAGAACAAGAGGGCACTGCGACAGCATGCATTTTTTGAATAATAAGAAGCATAAATCTACAGTATAAAAATATGACAGAAAAACAGACCATTCTGCAAAATCAAGGACAGATGAAAAGCCATGGTCGTACTTGTGGTCTACCTTGGATGGGGGAATACTCTACACATTTACACTGCATAACTGCTCCTTGCCTTGCTTGGACACATCCAGAGCCACTACAATGGGGAGTGGGGTGCAACAAGTATGTCACAATTTGAAATGTCTCTGGCTGATGGTGATGGCTCTGACACTCATACCTCTCAACCTCAGAGCAAAAAATCTGGACAAAAGCATACATAGAAGTGGGACACAGGCCCAAAAATAAGGACAATTTTTAAATATTGCTCTTATAAACTTAGACAAATAATAGAACAGTAGCAGGTCTTGCATTAGTATGAATTTTCTGAAGGGTATGAAATCTGAAACTCAAATGTCTGCTATTATTTTCTAACTTCAGTCTTTAATAATTTGCCACTGATTTGCCAGAAAACCACAATTTTATGAAAAACAGACCAAAAATGTGAAGCAAAAATATAAAATTGCCACACAATACAGCTGGCAACCTGTCAAAGAAGGGACATGTTTTTAATATTAACACTGTTAACTTGAGCAGCTAACAAAATAAGAGCATCTACATGCATTTCTGAAATAAAAGTAATTTATAACTCTGATCATTACAGTTATATATAATTGTAAACCCTCCACTTTTTTTCCAAAATTGCCATTTTGGGCAGGGATTATTAGGGGGAGAGCAACATTTTGAGCCAAAATTGGGGACAGTTGAGAGGTTTGGATATTCCTAATTCTATAAAACGATTTGCACAAACCTCTCAACCTCTTAATGAAGGAAATCTGGACAAGGCCAAATATATTGGGGGAACATACAAACAGTACTAAAAATTGCTCTTGTATAAACTTAAGACAGTTGATAGAATAACAGGTCTTGCTTTAGCGTGCATTTTTCTGAAGGTTGTGATGTCTGAAACTCAATGTCTGTCATTTAGTGACTTCATTCCTAAATGAGTTTTCCAAAAAAACACAAATTTTATGAGGAACAAACTAAAAATAAAAAGCAAATATCTATTAATTCTGCAAAAATCTGGACAGTTGAGAGGTATAGTTCAGCTGGGGTTGTCTGAGTTTGCTGCCCTTCCCCCCTCACAAAATCATGGTGGAATGGAGCCTCCCCCCTGCAGCCATTCCAATGTCCCATTCCTTGGTTATTTCGCCCCATTTACCATAAACACCATAATGTGCATACTGCTTTACTTCTGCGATGATATGGATTTCATTTGAAAGTTTTATTTTGCATTTTACAGCACAAACCCTAATAGATATATGCTAAACAAACTTAGCATTAAAACTTCTCTGCCCTTGAAACTCACATTCATTGAAACAGCATTGAAACCCACATTCAAAGAAAATACATTTTACCAGTGGCAGATAAAGATTAATTCTGGGCTGTTTTCAAATCATAAGCCCATTGCATATGAAACATACATACATGTGCTCTTTGATACACCTTCCTATTGTTTTGAACATTTTTCCAGTAAACTATGAAACAAAACGCATGCACCAATAATGACAAAACTGCCCAATTCAGAACATCTTTCCAGTAAACTATGAAACAAAATGCATGCACCCATAATGAAAATAGACAACATTAAAACTTTTCTGCCCTTGAAACTCACATGCATTGAAACAGCATTGAAACCCACATTCAAAGAAAATACGTTTTGCCAGTGGCAGATAAAGATTAACTTTGGGCTGTTTTCAAATCATAGGCCCCTTGAACACAAAACATACACATGCTCTTTGATACACCTTCCTGATTGTATTAAATTATATTCCTTGTACAATGCAGTACAGTTGTTAGAGGGCATTTTAAATTTATTGTTTTGAACATTTTTCCAGTAAACAATGAAACAAAATGCATGCACCAATGACAAAACTTCCCAATTCAGAACATTTCCATCATAAAAGTCTACTCAACCTTCTACAGTCCACCAGTATCAGTAAATATGCGCAATCTCTGAAGAAGTAAAAGTCATCTAAATGATTCCACATTAAAGAAATCTGTAACTAATGAAGAGGTTGCTGCTAGCAAACAACTTTATATGTCATTGTTTCATCTACAAATAAAGTGCCTGTTGCCCTTGAGGAATAAATTGCCTATGTTGCATTAAGAAAAATGATAAGCTAGTAATATCGCAATAGGGAATGGATGGCAAACTGATAACAGGTTCATAGTTACTAGGTATCTTTGCCAAAAAGTACTGCAGCATTCACCCCCTTTACAACATAGTACAGTATCAGCATTGCATCTACCCCCACAGCCTTCTGCATCAAAAGCAAGTACACTACCTGTTGTGCTATTAACAATGCAAGCAGATTCAGCATAAGCAGCACTAAACTTTTGTTCCCCTGCAGCTCTCAGATTTTTGTAAAATCTACTCGACACTCAGCTGTATCTCTGAACTTTGCAGCACAAGAAATCTGGGAAAAGCTGAAATTTATTGAGGGGAGGGACAAAAGCCCAAAAACCAGGGACACATTTTAAACATTGCTTGTATAATGTTGGAAAGTTCCTAGAATAAAATGCTGTGTTACCACCATACATTTCACTGCCAAGTCTTAAACCCAGGGGACCCTGTGCAAAACAGTCTGAGAAACATAGCACTATGCCAAATCAGCTGTTTTGTGAAAAAGAGGAAGACCGAAACTTAAATGGCTATCATTTAGTGAATTCAGTTCTCACCATAGCTGTCAGCTTCTTAGCACAAAACACCCGAACAAAGCCAATAATGGGAGAATACAGCCCGCAAACATATTCAGTGAATTCAATTCTCACCATAGCTCTCAACCTCTTAGCAAAAAACACATGGACAAAGCCAGTAATGGGGGAATACAGCCCCCAAACATTCAGTGAATTCACTTCTCACCATAGCTCTCAACCTTAGCACAAAATACCTGGACAAAGCCAATAATGGGGGAATACAGTCCCAAAATTAAGATACAGAAACTACAGATTTTATGAGGAACAGAACAAACATGAAGCAAAAATCTGCAATTTTTTTTACAAATGGTGATGGGTAGGGAATTCAGGCCCTTGCCACCTGCACCCAAGGTACAGGATTCAAGCCTGAGTATTCTGTACCCACCACCATGTGTTGTCTCTAGCCAGCGGTATATAGCAACTGGGGCATTATACACACACACACACACACACACACACACACACACACACACACACACACACACACACACACACACACACACACAACCCTCGGCAGCAGTTAAAAGGCTAATGGCTGGTTCCTCGGCAGCAGCTAAAGCCACTGTACTTTAAAAGCTGTGCAAAGCTAACAGCTGGTTTCTGTTCTCCTGGCATGTGAGAGTAGGCTGGAGGCTCCAGCCTGCAGGTGATGCAGTCCGGTGTTCTTCTTTTCTGTGTGGTTGTCACTGCAGACTTTTGGGCTGCAAGGTAGAGATGCCTTTTTCCTCTATCCAGACTGCCCAACACGGCAGTCTGGAGTTCTGTGAGTACCAGGAACTCCAAGCACACATGCGTGCAGTTCTGGGACTCGTAATTTTTTTTTTATCTTCTTTTCTTCCTTCTTTCTACAGGTGGGGGGGCTGCAATCCTGCAGTCCTATAGCACAAGCCGCCCCAACATAAACACAGTTGGCAATAGACAGTTTAGTAAACCTACATTTCCACCTTGATTCACTGTACTACTACATACCCATGACATGCCCCACATAGATTATATGCATGGGACATAAGACACCATCTTTTACAACATGTAATGTTCTGAATGCCTTCATGGATGGTGATGAAAGTATTGGTAAGGGTTTCAGGCAGTAAGTAGGAGAGGAGATTTAGGTTTAGGAAGCAGGAGTGAGTTTTAGGGTTAGGAACTGGTATAGGCATTTAGGGTTAAGGAACAATCAGGGATTTTGGGTTTTGAGAACAGGGCTGGAGTTGTAGGTTTAGGCAGTGGGAAGGGAGTGTATATTTAGGTAACAGGAGGGGAATTTTAGGTATATGGCATAATCCGAGACTTTAGGGTTAAGAAATAGGAGGAAAGTACTATGGTTGGGGTTACAGACTGAGTGGAAGTTTTAGGGTTAGGGTCCTGGTAGGGTTATCCAGTTAAGCAGGGTCAGTTGACGTGAGGTCTTGTCAGTTAAGTAGGATCATGCTAGTGTAAATTAGAACACTTATTATTTAATGCAAGTGGTAGCAAGTGTGTTGTGGGCCACTATCACCTGAGCACTTGCAGAAAACCTGAGCACAAGTGGTCAAGGGCACCAATGCTTGTAGACATCAAAGGCTATTTTGTTATACACAGTAGGATCTCTGTGCTGAGACTGTTTTACACCTTACCAGGGAGTTTCTGTTTTCAGTACTGTTGTCTGACCATTCATTAAGTACATATATGATTGACTAGTGTTTGGGCTTACCCCCTATTTGAAGAGTACAAGGGCCTTGCCCGCTGCAAAAAAAAAAAAAAATGTTTTATGTTTTCAGGTTGGTCACAGGGGAAATAGGTAATTGAGCTGATGTGAACAAGAAAAGAAATATTTTTTCAGGCATTCATGTATTCATCATTCAGAGGGGAAGAAGAGCTATTGCCATATTTGCAGAGTATACTGAAATACAGTAGAGTTTCAAACAATGCAAAAACATAATGAAACTATTATTATTGTTGTTTTTTTATATTGATGCAAGACCTTCTTCACTTCACATGGTGTACATTACCTCTTGCACATCATTTAATTATATATTCAGAGTCTTTGATCCCAAGATATAAGGGCTATTTGCGTGGAAAAAATATATACATATTTAAATCCAAGGCTGTGTCATCAAAGAGATTGACTGTTATTAGTTGTCCTATTGACAAACTGCGGTGGTGGTGCTGCAGTAGCATTGTTGCCTCGCAGTAAGACGTTGTCCTGTTCGATTCTCTGCTAGAGCGTCTTCTGTGTGGAGACATGCATGAATGGGCGTACCTTCGTTGAAGGTTATAGGCAATGAAGAAATAATATATACCAACCTCAAAATTAACCAAAACAAAACCATCAACATAATTGGATGCTACTTCCCACCTGGCCAAAACATCCTCCCCTAGCAAACCTCCTCAGCTGGTCTACCCACCATCTCTCCCAAGAAACTATCATCTTAGGTGATTTCAATATTGACTGGCAATCCTGTTTTGGCAACAATCCAACCCATCATGTACACCTTCATGGCTTCACTCAACTAGTCCAGTCACCAACCAGGATAAATAAAAACTCCACCAAGCACATTACCCTGGATTAGATACTCGTCAGTAAGAGCGCCCAGTCATATATAACAGGCTAAAAAGCAACAGAAATCAAAGAACAGAATTCCCAAAAGTGGCTGACACAGATCCCCTGGACTCGAGCAGTGAGAATAACCAAACGAAGACCACGTTCTTCCTTCGTCACACAGGTTTATTGTAAAAACACGGCAGCAACAAGATACAGAGCTGATTGCAATGGTTAAGCGCTTTCATCTGCAGTACCAGATTTCATCAGAACCATTTGCTTCCACATTCCATTTCCTTTTAAATCAATTTTGGCGCCAAAATAAAAATTCCCTTTCTTACAATGATGTTAAAAACATATATATAACAATAATTATTACATGTAAACAACTATATTTAATTATATATATATTCAAAAATTCAACATTAATTTTGTAAAACTCGTACAAACTTTTTAGCATAAAAAACTAAAAAACTAAATCTGTTCTACTAATACTAAAAACTCTACAAAATTCACAACATAATACACCTATTTCTTTACTAGGTCTATTATAAATGTATTTTCTGAGTACTACATACTGCGTGGATACCACTATTACACAATCCCATTGACCTATTTCGAATCCAATAAAATATATGAATGAAGAGCCAAAGGGCTTCTATCTATTCTAAAACTTAAAAAGGTTTTAAACTAATATGATCATTGATCCCTGGTGAAGAAGTGGCATCTAAACATATTTGCCACTTACTCTCCATCCAGGCCAAATATGTTTTCCAGTTGCCGCCCCTATCACTCACTTCAACCTGATCAATAATGGCAAAAATTAAAGGTATGATCGCTACCTTTGTCTGTAATATGTCTACTCAATGCGTTCTTAGAGTCTCCTTTCTTGATTCTATACATGTGCTCATATATACGCATCTTAAATTTTCTCTCGGTCTTTCCTATGTAGTACGCGGAGCACTTAACACAAGTAGCTATATAAATAATACGCTGTGTATTGCAATTTCCTTTCTTGGGGAATACTATTGATCTAGTGATGTTCTTTAACCTAATCCTTACATTGGTGTTAATATTTTTACATTGACTACAAGCACCACAACACATTGTTCCCTTCTTACTTATACCATTTCGCCCCTTTTTTCCATTTTCAATCATCCTTTTCAAATTATTTCCTGTTTTAAATACGGTTAATGGTTTCGTTCCTATTATATGGCCAATAGATACTGACGTCGAAATCAATTCCCAATGTTTTTTCAGAATTTCTATCACTATATTGGTATAGGGGTTGAACCTTATAATACATACTCTGTTGTCACAAACTGTATTAATATTAGTACTTACCGTACTTCCTTTACCTAGCAAAGGTTCATATTTATGACCCCATTCTGTCTTAACATATGATATAATATTTTCTAACATATTTTTGGGGTATCCTCTATCGTAAAATAATTTAAATACTACATCCAATTCACTTGTCATAACCTCCTTGGAGGACGACATTCTGGCTACACGTATGCTTTGGCCCTTTACCACATTACGGAAGATGTGTGCTGGATGACAACTACTAAAGTGTATGTAGTCGTTTGAAAACGTTGGTTTTCTGTAAATCTTTGACGCAAACCCCTGTCCTGTATTACTTATCCATGTGTCCAAATATGCTATTCCTACTTTATCATATTGATAAGTAAATTTCAAGAATTCCGTGGTTTTGTTAAGATATTCAATAAAAACTGTGATCTTCTCAACCGGGCCTTTCCATAAAATAAACAATGAATGAAACTATTATTATTGTTGTTTTTTATATTGATGCAAGACCTTCTTCACTTCACATGGTGTACATTACCTCTTGCACATCATTTAATTATATATTCAGAGTCTTTGATCCCAAGATATAAGGGCTAATTGCATGGAAAAAATATATACATATTTAAATCCAAGGCTGTGTCATCAAAGAGATTGACTCTTATTAGTTGTCCTATTGACAAACTGCGGTGCTGGTGCTGCAGTAGCGTTGTTGCCTCACAGTAAGACGTTGTCCTGTTCGATTCTCTGCTAGAGCGTCTTCTGTGTGGAGACATGCGTGAATGGGCGTACCTTCGTTGAAGGTTATAGGCAATGAAGAAATAATATATACCAACCTCAAAATTAACCAAAACAAAACCATCAACATAATTGGATGCTACTTCCCACCTGGCCAAAACATCCTCCCCTAGCAAACCTCCTCAGCTGGTCTACCCACCATCTCTCCCAAGAAACTATCATCTTAGGTGATTTCAATATTGACTGGCAATCCTGTTCTGGCAACAATCCAACCCATCATGTACACCTTCATGGCTTCACTCAACTAGTCCAGTCACCAACCAGGATAAATAAAAACTCCACCAAGCACACTACCCTGGATTAGATACTCGTCAGTAAGAGCGCCCAGTCATATATAACAGGCTGCTTATCAGATAGCCTCAGTGATCACTCCCCAACATTCCTACTCAAAAAATACCTATACCAAGCTAAACCTGTCATCTACCGTCAAATACATAAAAAACTAAACTTTAACCCACTCACATTCATCTCATCCCTCAAAGAATGTAACTGGCATCCTCTAAAGTACCTCAGTCTAGATGATGCAGTTGAATTTTTTAATACTACCTTCCTGAACATCCTTAATTACTATGCCCCCATAAGATTCTCCAGAACCAAAGCACAACCCTCCCCATGGCTACAGAAAACCACTAAGTCAGAAATGAAAAACAGGGATAAAGCCTGGGAGCACTGGCGCAAAACCAAAACCCCCTCAGCTAGACAGAAATTCCTAGAACTACGCAATAGAGTCAAAAAGCTAATAAAACAGGACAAATCCCAATACTACCAGTCTGCCCTAGACTCCTCAGAACACAGCCCCAAACAATTCTGGTCCTCCATAAACTCCATCCTCCACCCAGGTAAAGTCAGTACCCCTCCTCTTAACATCCCTCACTCCTCAGAAAATATTGCTACCTTATTCAACACACACTTCACCCAAACCATACTATCACTAGCTAAACAACACAACCCCCCTCCCCTCCAACCCACAACTTCAACTAGTAATCTCCCCACTGCCTTCTCTTTTTCTCCTGTACCTACCTCCAACATAAAAAAACTCTTAACTAAACTTAAACCCACCAAATTAACAGCAGACAGCCTCCCAAGTGAATACCTACAAATCGCAGCTGATGCTCTGGCCTACCCAGTATCCATCTTGATTAACCGATCTCTGTCAGAAAGTTACGTTCCCACACTGTGGAAAGTATCACATATAATTCCCCTCCAAAAAGGCGGACCCTCCGCAGAACTCACCAATTACCGCCCCATAGCTATTCTCTCTCCACTCTCCAAAATACTAGAGAGATGCATACACTCTCAGGTCTCAGACTACCTCCTTACTAACAACCTCCTTTCCAGTACTCAGCATGGTTTCCGACCAAACCATAGCACCACCACTGCCTTACTCTCCTTTACTAACACTATCCTTCAGCATAAAAACAATGGCTATCTCTCCTCTGCTACTTTCCTAGACCTATCTAAAGCATTTGACATGGTCCCACACAAACAACTTATCTCTGTCCTCAATAACCTATCCTTCTCACAATCAGTCACCGACTGGTTTCAGAGTTACCTGTCTGACCGCCAACAATCCGTTGTATGGCAGAATGACATATGTCCCCAACTACCTGTCTCCATAGGGGTTCCCCAATGATCCATCCTTGGACCCCTACTCTTCTCTGTTTACACCAATAATCTAGCCTCTGCCACCAAACATGGCACTCATACATACGCAGATGATTCGACCATCATCTGCTCAGCCCAGTCCCTACCAAAACTGCAAAAAGTCACACAGGAAGCCTTTTCCTCTGTTGAAACATGGTTATCCGATGCCCGATTAATACTCAACCCAAACAAAACTAAACTACTCATCTTCCAACCCACCAAGCATACTCAAAACAACTCTCACTTTAACATCATGGCAAAAGACAACACCACTATATACCCAACTGAACACACCAAATTTCTAGGAGTGGAAATAGACAATAAACTAAAATTTGACATTCACATATCCATGACTATAAAAAAAGTCCACAAAAAACTAGGGGCGTTATACAGAAATAAGCAATTTCTCACCAAAGCAGCAAAGATTTTAATAGCAAATTCCCACCTTATCTCCACCCTGCTTTATGCCTCTCCAATATATACCAACCTAAGGCAATGTGATCTAAACAAGCTAGAGACCTGCTACAACAGAATCGCCAAATTCGCCACAGGGGCATCCTACCATAGTCACCACTGTCTCTCACTTGCTGAACTGGGCTGGCTTGAACTCCCTCACCTCCTTCAGTGGAATCAACTCTCACTCGTCCACAAACTAGTAAACTATCCACTAAATGTCCCATCCCTCCAGAATCTACTCCAACCCTATCGCACCACCAGACCACTAAGATCCAGCAGCAAATATCACTTGCAGATCACTAAAGCCAATAACTCTGCTGGTGAAGCACTGTTCTCTTGCGCCATAGCCAAATTATGGAACTCACTCCCACCCACAATTACCTTCATACCATAATTTACCCACTTCAAAATGTTACTAAAAGCGCAACTAAAAACATGCTGGCTATGCCCTTGCAACTCCCACTCTAATATCATCCACCCCATCCAACCACTACCTTTCTTTCCACTCCACTAACTACCTTGATTATTGCAAGCTCAGATGCTCATAAGCCAGTACTTATTATACAGCACAAACTTCTTCTTCTTGTAACATTTGTTAATATCTGGTATGCACTTCACAGATAAAGATTCTAGTTGTCTACTGATGTACTATGTTCTTCATCTGTAAATATGTTGTAAGTAATTGCTATGTAAATTGTTAATCACTATGTAATCCAATGTAAATACTGTCTGTTTATTTTAACTGTGGAGCTTTTCTCCCTGGGCCTCTGCTGAAAATGGACCTACGTCCAGTCGGACACTCCAGGTCAACAAATTTAAATAAATAAATAAATAAATAAATAAATAAAGGTTGCGCGTCAGGGCCGGCAACTTGGCAAGTAAAAATCTACTGCCATTCATTAGCGGACCGGAGTTCCGCTATGGCAACCCCTAACTGGGAAAAGCCGAAAGACACAACAAAGTTGTCCTATTGACAAATATAGTTAAATAAGAAATATTTGTCTTTATTTCAGATCAAACTTAATCAAAGTCATTTCAGATATCACTACTCAGTGCTAAATGAACAAACTATTTCCCATTGTGTTTGCCTGTGTAGCAGCATTTCCAAAACTCTGATGTACTGTGAACTTAACAGCAGATTCATAAAAGCCTTTTTCTTAGAAATGCACTGAAATATTCATTGGTTTTTCAGTGAAATGTTACCATTTCTGCAGGATGCATTCAAAGAACTGAAACTCTTTTCAATACTCGTCAGTGGAATGACACAACCTTCTGTCCTTTCTTCTAGGCTGACACACAAGCAGAACTAAAGGTAGACATATTACAATTGTTGCATTTATATGTCTGAATCATAAACTGTCAGCCCTTGCATTTGAAGTTGTATGGTAGCATACAAGTCTAGTACACATGAATCAGTTACATTTTGCACTAGGATGTGTGCAGTGTTTTGTTTAACATTTGGCAGTAGTCAATAACGTACTAGGCAAAACTTTTCTTATGCCATATGCTTTGTTCTTCTGTGCTTTTACAGTTCTCTTGAGTTCTTTAGTTGACTCTTCTAGCACCTGATAAATAAAACTCTCCCCCTCTTCTGAGTGTTGACAACTAGCCTCTGAGTGTACAGTTAGATGTAACAGAGGAATCCTAAAAAAGAAAATGTGACTGTAATTACCAGCTACCATTTTCAGACTTTTTTGAACTGAAAGATTTTTGATTCCAAAGACTTAAATGTGCATTCCATGGCACTGTATGTTCTTGTGCATACTTGGTTATGTTTTATTATTTTATGTGGGGATAACCTGTATCTGCTGCAGGATGGTAGTAGTCCTGACAATGATTATTGCTTAACTTCATTGGATCCAGTCTTCTGTACCAGTGTAAGCTGTCTGAATTACTCAATTCTGGAAATATACTGACATGTGAGCCGCTCACTGTTATCTTGTGGTGATAATAGGAGGACCTCTCAAGTACTTAGAAGAAAGGAGGGACTGTGAAATGTTAGAACGTATATGCCAAGATATCAGGAAACTAAAACCGAATGGTAATAGCTATAGTTTTATTTAGGGTTGCAAGTATCACACCAAAAGTTAACAAATGTCATTTATTTATTTTCTGTGTGCCCACTGCTTACTGCTTAGGTAGGGTAGGTGGTGATTCATGCTGCAAACAGTGTTAAGTATTTTTATTTTTTATTTCAGTCCATGACCAGTAGGTAGAAGGTATGGTACAAAAATTAAAGACATGGGAACCACATAATTCTTCTTAGAACCAGTAATACATGAAGAATGTCAATGCACAAGAAGAAGCAAATACTTTTATTTGAAGAGAATAACATGGCCCTAGGAAGACTACTGTACAATTTTACAACATCTTGCACAGATCTATACATTGCCAGAGAGGGAGGAATCCATGCTGGGTGTCATGGAAAGCTAGTACTGGCAATTGTTTTTTTTTTTTAATAAACGGAAGATGGGCCACAGCCAGAATGGGTAGCTACTTGTGTGAGGCAGGAATAATTTGTAATTGGAGATACAAAATCTGTACAGACTTTACTTTTTGTACAATGTAAGTAAACAGAATGCTGGTTTGCATAAATAATGGATAAAATGCCACTCCAAATTATTTAATTTGGGCATTTGTTAAATATTACACACGCAAGTGCAGATGCAGAAGATGACCAGCTAGCCTAGTGAAAATTAATTTCTCCATATGTAAACTGTGAATAAACTTTCCCTCAAAAGACAAAAAAAAAGACAAACTGTATCTGCCATTATTTATACTACATAATTTGAATCACCTAAGAAACCACAGTATGAGGGCAGAAGTTGACCAGCCTTCTTATCAACAGATCAATTTCTCCAAATAAAAAATGTCAATGTATTTAAAAAAAAAAACAGTATTAAGGTTTTAACTATTAATTAGGTAATTCAGGAGCTTGTACAGCAGAGCAAGGTGTGACTCCCATAACTCCCCTATAGCTGATTATAATCACACTTGCCACTGCCCCACTTTTTCTAAAATCTAGAACCCCTAGAGGACATTGACTTAGAACAGTAACAGGACTGGTCATCTTTTTTGAAATACTGGGCTCCCATTCTTCCCTCCTCTGTACCATTTTAACATTCTAGAAAATCCAAGGTCATTCTGGAAAAATAGTGTGATGTACATGCTACACTATTATCCACCTCTTTGATTTTATAAAAGTATTAATTAACTCCTTTACATCGTGTCTGAGCACCTTACACAGGCTGCTCTTATGGCTTTCTCCCCTCTGAAGAACGTATTTTCCCTAACAGCATAACCAGTCCATGATGAAAGACAGTGGTTTCTTTGACTTACCTGGTCATTTCCTTTTCAGGCCTAAATTTGCAGATTGTTTCTGAACTCAGACCACAGCCTACACAACTGGGCCCCACTCTATTTGCCCTCACTATGTTTTGGTTTACTTCATTCCTCTACCTTTCCTCCAATTCCCATCCAACCCATTTACACATCTAAACTTATTGAAGTCCACCAAGCAAACCACCAACCAACCACATACACTCCACTCAAGAATACCAGTTCTTGCACACAAAACTAAATACTGCATTATTTCTCATCCCCCAATAATATTTCTAATCTCCAAAACATCACAATAAGCTGGATGCATACGTGTGCACACCCTTTAGATAATATTTTATTGCATCAGCTTGTGATTTACTGACAGCATTTAATCTGCTTGGGTACACACCTGCCATCAAGTAGAGGCACTCTGAGTAGCACCAAATAACAGTCTGCTGTCCAAGTAGGATATTCATGGCATTTGCTCAGTTGCGTGCAATAGCAACAGCCATGGCTTGCAGACAGCTTACAAAGCAGCAACGGGCTCTCATATTTGAAAGGTTTTAGTCAAGAGTAGGGTACAACATTACCACAACATTGCATACACCATGGAACACAGTGGAGAAAGTTATCAAAAGATTGATTGAATATGGGACAACAGTGCTGTTAAAAAGAACCTGACGTCCCTCCAAAAATGATGACAAGACATGTCAAAACCTGGTCAGGGAGGCTGCCAGGTGACATACAGCAGCATTGAGGTAGTTGCAGGAATCTCTTGCAAGTACTGGTGTTGTGTACTATATGTGAGAACACTCTCCCATATTCTGCATACATCTGGCCTATGGGGTATGGGCAGAAGATGGAAGCATTTCCCCACACCAAAAAACATCCAGGGGTGGATACAATTTGCAATACATCGCATCAAGTCTCCCAAAGACATATGTGAAAATGTGTTATGGTATAATGAAACTATGGATTGACCTCACAGCCACAAAACTAAAAGGTACAGTACATATAAAAAGTGTACACACCCCTGTTAAAATGCCATGTTTTTGTGATATAAAAAATGAGACCACAATAAACCATTTCAAAACTTTTCCCACATTAAATGTGATCTATAACCTGTACAATTAAGTTAAAAAACAAACAAATCTGTTGGGGGGAAAAATTATAAAAAATAAAAAAACATACAATAAGCTGGTTGCATAACTGTGCACACCCTTAAACTAATACTTTGTTGAAGCACCTTTTGATTTAATTACAACATTCAGTCTTTTTGGGTACACACCTGCCATCAATTAAAGGGACTCTGATTAACCCCAAATAAAGTTCAGCTGTCCTAGTAAGATTTTCCTGACATTTACTCAGTTGCCTGCTACAGCAAAAGCCATGGTTCACAGAGACCTTACAAAGCATCAAAGGGATCTCATTATTGAAAGGTATCAGTCAGGAGAACTGTACAAAAAAATTTCCCCAGCATTGGATATACCATGGAACACAGTGAAGACAGTAACCAAAAAGTGGAGAAAATATGGGCAAGAGTGATGTTGCAAAGAACTGGATGTCCCTCCAAAATTGATGAAAAGACAAGACAAAACTGGTCAGGCAGGCTGCCAAGAGACCTACAGTAACACTAAAGGAGCTGCAGGAATTCCTGGCAAGTACTGCTTGTGTACTACATGTGACAACAATCTCCCGTATTCTCCATATGTCTGAACTATGGGGTAGGGTTGCAAGACAGAAGCCTTTTCTTACACAGAAAAACATCCAGGCCCGGATAAAATTTACAAAATAATACAACAAGTCTCCCAAAAGCATGTGGGAAAATGTGTTATGATCTGATGAGACCAAGGTTGAACTTTTTGGCCACAATTCCAAAAGGTGCTTTTGGCGCAAAAACAACATTTTGCATCACCAAAATCAACAAAAGAATGGCTTCATCAGAAGAAAATTAAAGTTTTGGAATGGCCCTGCCTGAGCCCAGACCTAAATCAAATAGAAAGTCTGTGCAGTGACCTGAAGAGGGAGTGCACAAAAGATGCCCTCCCAATCTGACAGATCTGGAGCACTTTTGCAAGGAAGAGTGGGAAAATATTACCAAGTCAAGATGTGCCATGCTAATAGACTCCTACCCAAGAACACTGAATCTTCTTGTTCTTCTTCTTTCGGCTGCTCCCATTAGGGGTTGCCACAGTAGATCAACTGTTTCCATTTCTTCCTGTCCTCTGCATCTTGCTCTGTCACACCAACCACCTGCATGTCCTCTTTCACCACATCCATAAACCTTATCTTAGGCCTTCCTCTTTTCCTGTTACCTGGCAGCTTCATCCTTAGCATCTTTTTCCCAATATACTCTGCATACCTCCTCAGCACATGTCCAAACCAACGTAATCTTGCCTCTCTGGATTTGTCTCCAAACCTTCCAACCTGGGCTGACCCTCTAATATGCTTATTCCTAATCCTGTCCATCCTCGTCACACCCAGTGCAAATCTTAACATCTTCAACTCTGCAACGTCAAGCTCTGACTCCTGCCTTTTTGTCAATGCCACTGTCTCCAAACCATATAACATAGCTGGTCTCACTACCCTCTTGTAGACCTTCCCTTTCACTCTTACTGGTACTCGTCTGTCACAAATCACTCCTGCGACTCTTCTCCACCCACTCCATCCTGCCTGTACTCTCTTCTTCACCTCTCTTCCACACTCACCATTACTCTAAACTGTTGATCCCAAGTACTTAAACTCATTCACCATTGCCACCTCTACTCCCTGCATCCTCACCATTCCTCTATCCTCCCTCTCATTCACACACATATATTCTGTCTTATTCCTGCTGACCTTCATTCCTCTTCTCTCTGGAGTGTATCTCCACCTCTCCAGGGTCTCCTCCACCTGTTTCCTACTCTCACTACAGATCACAATGTCATCTGCAAACATCATAGTCCACGGGGACTCCTGTCTGATCTCGTCTGTCAACCTGTCCATCTAATGCTGTAATTAAATCAAAAGGTGCTTCAACAAAGTATTAGTTTAAGGGTACGCACACTTATGCAACAAGCATCTTGTACGTTTTTTATTTTTTATATTTTTCCCCAAACAGGTTTGTTTGTTTTTCAATTGAATTGTACAGGTTATAGGTCACATTAAAGGTGGGAAAAGTTTTGAAATGATTTATTGTCGTCTCATTTGTTTATATCACAAAAACCTGGCATTTTAACAAGGGTGTGTACACTTTTTATATCCACTGTATGTGTGATGCACAAGCAACACCCCTCTTAACCTGAACACCAACATCCCCATGGTGAATCAAGCTGGTGGCAGTGGCCTGCTGTTCCAAATCCAGAACTGGGTCTGTAGTCATGGTGGTGTTAATTCTGAACAGTTCCAAATAACACCCACATCTGGCCCAAATCCATTGGGCATCTGCAAGAACATTGAGAATGGGGAGGGGTGTCTGCCATCAACATGACAAGACCTGAAGCATACACCCAAAGCTACCTAAGAAAGGCTCCACCTGAGTATACTCATGGTTATGGATTAGCCCAGCCAGAGCCTAGACATACACCAGATAGACAAACCCCAGTATGACCTGATGAGGGCTGTGCACATGAGCTGCCCTTGCAATCTGACACAGCTGGATGACCTATGCATGGAAGGATGGACAAATAATGACAAATCAAGATGTGCCATGCTGATAGACACCTTCACAAGAAGAGTGAATGCTGTAAGTCACTTACAAGGTGCTTCAACAAAGTATAATTTTAAGGGTGTGCACACTTAAGCAAACAACATATTGTACATATTGCAGTCATTATATTTTACATGTAACACATTTGTTTGTTTATCAATTGGATTGCTCAGGTCATATGTCACATGAAAGGTGGGTAACATATTTGGATGCATTATTATTGTGGTGTCATCTCATGTATTACAAGAACATGGCATGTTACCAGGGTTGTGTACACTTATCATATCCACTGTAAGTTTAGCAGGTTGGTGGTGTAACAGGAATTGTGTGACCATTCATTTACTGCTAGTTTGGAGGTCTGACACTCAAATGTATGTCATTAATCAGTGATGTCACTCCTCAGATCATCCCAGATATGTATCAGAAGAAACACATAGGTTATGAGAAACAGAGCAAACATATGAGTCAGACATCTACACATCCTGCCAGAATCTGTACAGTTGTGAGGTTTGTTCTTTAGTATTTGCCACTGTGCTATACAGGTGAACAGCAATGATGTGTACATGGGTGCAGTCTGTGCTGGAGAAGGGCCATCACCTACTAACACTAATCACGTATCCCAGAGTTCCACATTGTTATTTACATGTAGTAAAAGTGACTGCAATGCAAGATGTTGAGGGCCATGTGTCATTCATGTCACCATTTGGGTAATGTGTGGTCTGTGTAACAGATTTGTGCCACCTCACCTGTAAGTAAGTGTGTGTGTGTGTGTGTGTGTGTGTGTGTGTGTGTGTGTGTGTGTGTGTGTGTGTGTGTGTGTATGCATGTACCAGCCAACCTCAGAGTGCAGGTATTAATGTACATATGTTATCTTCCCCTCACAGGTGGTAATAGGGTTTGGGTTCCATCCTGCTTGGAAACTGATGTCATTATCTCTACAGACTCTGACAATGATGATAGGAATAGTGAGGTATAGGTGGGGTTGTCAGGGGCTGAATCTCTGCCATTGGTTGGCATCCCACTCTTGTCCACACCATCCCTGCACACAGTGACAATGCTCACAAATACCCTGTTACCAGTGGCCACAGATGATGGACGGTTGGCAGATGGTGACATTGAACAGGCTAGTGTGGTGACTATAGCAGGTGTGAATGTAGACACTGGCCATAGCCAGTGTAAAGATGAGGTCTCACACAGGTGGATGACAGGGGTGCTCACACAATGACCACTGCTCATCAATCCGCTGTCCCAAGTGCCACAGCAGGAGTCACCAGACACATGTTTTGGGCTGTCATGGATGCACAGGCACCTAGTGAATGCCACACCAGACAAATACTCAGTGGGGTGGATGGAAATCTTCCTGATTTACGTGATGACATACATGTCCTTGTTGAGGCCACATGCCAAAATACTGAGATCATGAATAGACGGTGGGGTGAGACCTTGGCATTTCTTGACCATGGCATGTCTGTGCTACAGTGTATGGTGGGAGATGGACATTGGCCATGTGGATGTAGGTCAGCAGCAACAGCAGGTGAGAGTCTATGGGGTTGTGCACCTTCACACTCCTATAGTGGCAGTGACACCAGCACTACAGAAGAGATGTTGCTGTCCACATCACACCAGAGCAGGCCATGGGCACGTGTTCCTGTCTGGTCCTGTCAGGGACACAGATCCAGCACACATCAGTCACCATCAGGAAGCAGTACTGCATCTGGCCTTATGCCTGGTGGTGCCAGTGATACCACTGGCAGGACCAGGTCCCATGTCTGTGGCTGGAGAAGGTGAACTGGGCACCCTGCCATGTACAGTCCACAGCTGTCCAATGTACCCCTGTGTAGGGCAGCCACATGGTGTGACTGTGTGCATACATACACACACACATCTGTATCACATGCAGGTCACCAGACACACACAGCACCTCTGCACAGCCCATCTATTGGATACCACTCCAAACACACACACATGATGTGAACCATATGGCCCAGCCTAGGCCTCTGGAAAACCCACGGCACACCCTGTGCATATGATGATACCTGTGTCACATCTCTGTCATCCATACCATTGATGCAGGGATATGCTAATATGGGCCTGATGCACAGCGTGAATATAGTACAGTGTAGCTATGTAATACTATGTATGGTGCTGTCTGCTTACTTTTGTTATGGGTACACATACAGGTGTATGTACTTTACCTTATTAGCCAGGATGCATTATTGCTGTTAGTACCACTGACTGAATGTAGTCTGACATGTTACATTCTGTTTGTGTTCCAGGTGTCTGTGTGTCTGCAGGCTTTAGCCTTCCATACATTCCCAAGAGGGAGTATGGCAGAGTGGGAATACACCAACCATGTCATAGGCAAGGTACAGCTTTATATTTACATGTACCAGGTGTGTATGCATTCAACAGTGTGTGAGGGACACTGTTTTCAGACAGTGTGACCTTGCATACATACCCCTTGTTATAGACAGGTAGCCTTCAGACATGTCAGCTCAGTGTTGTGTAGTACCACAGGCTCATACATACAGAACAGATTACTGCAGTACTGTCAGCAAGTCCCTTAAAGCATAGCCATTACATTTACTGCGACAAATTCACCTGCCAACACCTGTTGGCCCTGCCATTTCTTTCCCATACACTCAACCCTGATGCAGTTGATGAGGGCATGCATGATACTGTGTATGACAGGTTTGTGGTATGCATTCCTGAGTTCACTGAGTGGAACAGGGAGACAAAATGGTATATCCTTTGCATACACATAGTAAGGACTGACACAGGGGATGTGCACAGAGTAACATAAACCAGTGGCGGCTAGCGACTTCAAATTAAAGGGGGGCTGCAGGAGACAGTTGAATGGGTGGGGTCAATGGGAAAGGGTGTGGCCAACTAGAAAGGGGTGGAGCTATGCTGAAAACCACAATAACTGGAACTTTAATTAAATATGCTGCCCTGGGTACCAAACAATATTTACGAGAGTCCAATCAAGACAAAATGAAGTGCAGAAGAAAAAAATATTTCAATGCATTGGCTGCATGACAACTTACTTAATATCTAGATGGAAACACAGATTGTGAGGCATGAAAAAATAAATTACTTTTTATACATTACTGGAATGCCAGTCAAAATCCACGGTGGTGGTGCTGTGGTAGCATTGTCGCCTCACAGTAAGACGCTGACCAGTTCGACTCTCAGCTAGAGCGTCTTCTGTGTGGAGACATGCATGAATGAGCGTACCTTCGTTGAAGGTTGTGTGTTAGGGCTGGCAACTCAGCACGTAAAAATCAACTGCCAATCATTAGCGGACCAGAGTTCCGCTGTGGCGACCCCTAACTGGGAAAAGCTGAAAGACACAACAACAACAACAACTGGAATGCCAGTCAAAATCAAGTATAAAAAAAACAAGCAGCACTCAACTCAAACCACTTCTCCTTGCACTGGAGTTCTAATTATAATTTATATTCGGCTTTATAAAATTACCAAGTAACATGCTGAAAGTAGCAATCTCTGTGATACCCCCACTTGTAAAAATGTTTCTTATCCAAAAAAGACCTGCTGCCTGACAGCAACTATCTACTTGTTTCATGGGGAAGACATGATCAAAGTAAAAAATGAACAGCAAACAAGAAACAAGCTCAAGATAAATTGCTTAAAAGATTCCTGCACAAGTTATGGACCACACATGATAGATTGGCATTCTGTTTAGTTTACGGGTAAAGCCTGCAAAGATGACTGCAAGTCCCCTACAAAAGATGACTGCAAGTCTCCAACAAATGTAAGGAGCTTCTGAAAAATACTGTAATCCTGTCCTTTATTACATATACTGTCATATGCATTTCAATACCCAAAGCTTATACGTTATCTAGTTATGTAAATATTCTCTGCATGGCAACAACAAAAAGGCTTTCAATACTGGTAATTCTTTAACAGTATGATTATTAAATCTTACGTGCATCTTACAATCTCCGACAAGCTTACCTGATGGTCATTAAAGCATTGCTAGTTAAACACAGAACAAGAGGGCACTGCGACAGCATGCATTTTTTGAATAATAAGAAGCATAAATCTACAGTATAAAAATATGACAGAAAAACAAACCATTCTGCAAAATCAAGGACAGATGAAAAGCCATGGTCGTACTTGTGGTCTACCTTGGATGGGGGAATACTCTACACATTTACACTGCATAACTGTTCCTTGCCTTGCTTGGACACATCCAGAGCCACTACAATGGGGAGTGGGGTGCAACAAGTATGTCACAATTTGAAATGTCTCTGGCTGGCGGTGATGGCTCTGACACTCATACCTCTCAACCTCAGAGCAAAAAATCTGGACAAAAGCATACATAGAAGTGGGACACAGGCCCAAAAATAAGGACAATTTTTAAATATTGCTCTTATAAACTTAGACAAATAATAGAACAGTAGCAGGTCTTGCATTAGTATGATTTTTCTGAAGGGTATGAAATCTGAAACTCAAATGTCTGCTATTATTTTCTAACTTCAGTCTTTAATAATTTGCCACTGATTTGCCAGAAAACCACAATTTTATGAAAAACAGACCAAAAATGTGAAGCAAAAATATAAAATTGCCACACAATACAGCTGGCAACCTGTCAAAGAAGGGACACGTTTTTAATATTAACACTGTTAACTTGAGCAGCTAACAAAATAAGAGCATCTACATGCATTTCTGAAATAAAAGTAATTTATAACTCTGATCATTACAGTTATATATAATTGTAAACCCTCCACTTTTCTTCCAAAATTGCCATTTTGGGCAGGGATTATTAGGGGGAGAGCAACATTTTGAGCCAAAATTGGGGACAGTTGAGAGGTTTGGATATTCCTAATTCTATAAAACGATTTGCACAAACCTCTCAACCTCTTAATGAAGGAAATCTGGACAAGGCCAAATATATTGGGGGAACATACAAACAGTACTAAAAATTGCTCTTGTATAAACTTAAGACAGTTGATAGAATAACAGGTCTTGCTTTAGCATGCATTTTTCTGAAGGTTGTGATGTCTGAAACTCAATGTCTGTCATTTAGTGACTTCATTCCTAAATGAGTTTTCCAAAAAAACACAAATTTTATGAGGAACAAACTAAAAATAAAAAGCAAATATCTATTCATTCTGCAAAAATCTGGACAGTTGAGAGGTATAGTTCAGCTGGGGTTGTCTGAGTTTGCTGCCCTTCCCCCCCTCACAAAATCATGGTGGAATGGAGCCTCCCCCCTGCAGCCATTCCAATGTCCCATTCCTTGGTTATTTCGCCCCATTTACCATAAACACCGTAATGTGCATACTGCTTTACTTCTGCGATGATATGGATTTCATTTGAAAGTTTTATTTTGCATTTTACAGCACAAACCCTAATAGATATATGCTAAACAAACTTAGCATTAAAACTTCTCTGCCCTTGAAACTCACATTCATTGAAACAGCATTGAAACCCACATTCAAAGAAAATACATTTTACCAGTGGCAGATAAAGATTAATTCTGGGCTGTTTTCAAATCATAAGCCCCTTGCATATGAAACATACATACATGTGCTCTTTGATACACCTTCCTATTGTTTTGAACATTTTTCCAGTAAACTATGAAACAAAACGCATGCACCAATAATGACAAAACTGCCCAATTCAGAACATCTTTCCAGTAAACTATGAAACAAAATGCATGCACCCATAATGAAAATAGACAACATTAAAACTTTTCTGCCCTTGAAACTCACATGCATTGAAACAGCATTGAAACCCACATTCAAAGAAAATACGTTTTGCCAGTGGCAGATAAAGATTAACTTTGGGCTGTTTTCAAATCATAGGCCCCTTGAACACAAAACATACACATGCTCTTTGATACACCTTCCTGATTGTATTAAATTATATTCCTTGTACAATGCAGTACAGTTGTTAGAGGGCATTTTAAATTTATTGTTTTGAACATTTTTCCAGTAAACAATGAAACAAAATGCATGCACCAATGACAAAACTTCCCAATTCAGAACATTTCCATCATAAAAGTCTACTCAACCTTCTACAGTCCACCAGTATCAGTAAATATGCGCAATCTCTGAAGAAGTAAAAGTCATCTAAATAATTCCACATTAAAGAAATCTGTAACTAATGAAGAGGTTGCTGCTAGCAAACAACTTTATATGTCATTGTTTCATCTACAAATAAAGTGCCTGTTGCCCTTGAGGAATAAATTGCCTATGTTGCATTAAGAAAAATGATAAGCTAGTAATATCGCAATAGGGAATGGATGGCAAACTGATAACAGGTTCATAGTTACTAGGTATCTTTGCCAAAAAGTACTGCAGCATTCACCCCCTTTACAACACAGTACAGTATCAGCATTGCATCTACCCCCACAGCCTTCTGCATCAAAAGCAAGTACACTACCTGTTGTGGTATTAACAATGCAAGCAGATTCAGCATAAGCAGCACTAAACTTTTGTTCCCCTGCAGCTCTCAGATTTTTGTAAAATCTACTCGACACTCAGCTGTATCTCTGAACTTTGCAGCACAAGAAATCTGGGAAAAGCTGAAATTTATTGAGGGGAGGGACAAAAGCCCAAAAACCAGGGACACATTTTAAACATTGCTTGTATAATGTTGGAAAGTTCCTAGAATAAAATGCTGTGTTACCACCATACATTTCACTGCCAAGTCTTAAACCCAGGGGACCCTGTGCAAAACAGTCTGAGAAACATAGCACTATGCCAAATCAGCTGTTTTGTGAAAAAGAGGAAGACCGAAACTTAAATGGCTACCATTTAGTGAATTCAGTTCTCACCATAGCTGTCAGCTTCTTAGCACAAAACACCCGAACAAAGCCAATAATGGGGGAATACAGCCCGCAAACATATTCAGTGAATTCAATTCTCACCATAGCTCTCAACCTCTTAGCAAAAAACACATGGACAAAGCCAGTAATGGGGGAATACAGCCCCCAAACATTCAGTGAATTCAGTTCTCACCATAGCTCTCAACCTTAGCACAAAATACCTGGACAAAGCCAATAATGGGGGAATACAGTCCCAAAATTAAGATACAGAAACTACAGATTTTATGAGGAACAGAACAAACATGAGGCAAAAATCTGCAATTTTTTTTACAAATGGTGATGGGTAGGGAATTCAGGCCCTTGCCACCTGCACCCAAGGTACAGGATTCAAGCCTGAGTATTCTGTACCCACCACCATGTGTTGTCTCTAGCCAGCGGTATATAGCAACTGGGGCATTATACACACACACACACACACACACACACACACACACACACACACACACACACACACACACACACACACACACACACAACCCTCGGCAGCAGTTAAAAGGCTAATGGCTGGTTCCTCGGCAGCAGCTAAAGCCACTGTACTTTAGAAGCTGTGCAAGGCTAACAGCTGGTTTCTGTTCTCCTGGCATGTGAGAGTAGGCTGAAGGCTCCAGCCTGCAGGTGATGCAGTCCGGTGTTCTTCTTTTCTGTGTGGTTGTCACTGCACAGACTTTTGGGCTGCAAGGTAGAGATGCCTTTTTCCTCTATCCAGACTGCCCAACACAGCAGTCTGGAGTTCTGTGAGTACCAGGAACTCCAAGCACACATGCGTGGAGTTCTGGGACTTGCAATTTTTTTTTTATCTTCTTTTCTTCCTTCTTTCTACAGGTGGGGGGCTGCAATCCTGCAGTCCTATAGCACAAGCCGCCCCTGTCATAAACACAGTTGGCAATAGACAGTTTAGTAAACCTACATTTCCACCTTGATTCACTGTACTACTACATACCCATGACATGCCCCACATAGATTATATGCATGGGACATAAGACACCATCTCTTACAACATGTAATGTTCTGAATGCCTTCATGGATGGTGATGAAGGTATTGGTAAGGGTTTCAGGCAGTAAGTAGGAGAGGAGATTTAGGTTTAGGAAGCAGGAGTGAGTTTTAGGGTTAGGAACTGGTATAGGCATTTAGGGTTAAGGAACAATCAGGGATTTTGGGTTTTGAGAACAGGGCTGGAGTTGTAGGTTTAGGCAGTGGGAAGGGAGTGTATATTTAGGTAACAGGAGGGGAATTTTAGGTATATTGCATAATCCGAGACTTTAGGGTTAAGAAATAGGAGGAAAGTGCTATGGTTGGGGTTACAGACTGAGAAGTTTTAGGGTTAGGGTCCTGGTAGGGTTATCCAGTTAAGCAGGGTCAGTTGACAGGAGGTCTTGTCAGTTAAGTAGGATCATGCTAGTGTAAATTAGAACACTTATTATTTAATGCAAGTGGTAGCAAGTGTGTTGTGGGCCACTATCACCTGAGCACTTGCAGAAAACCTGAGCACAAGTGGTCAAGGGCACCAATGCTTGTAGACATCAAAGGCTATTTTGTTATACACAGTAGGATCTCTGTGCTGAGACTGTTTTACACCTTACCAGGGAGTTTCTGTTTTCAGTACTGTTGTCTGACCATTCATTAAGTACATATATGATTGACTAGTGTTTGGGCTTACCCCCTATTTGAAGAGTACAAGGGCCTTGCCCGCTGCAAAAAAAAAAAATGTTTTATGTTTTCAGGTTGGTCACAGGGGAAATAGGTAATTGAGCTGATGTGAACAAGAAAAGAAATATTTTTTCAGGCATTCATGTATTCATCATTCAGAGGGGAAGTAGAGCTATTGCCATATTTGCAGAGTATACTGAAATACAGTAGAGTTTCAAACAATGCAAAAACATAATGAAACTATTATTATTGTTGTTTTTTTATATTGATGCAAGACCTTCTTCACTTCACATGGTGTACATTACCTCTTGCACATCATTTAATTATATATTCAGAGTCTTTGATCCCAAGATATAAGGGCTAATTGCATGGAAAAAATATATACATATTTAAATCCAAGGCTGTGTCATCAAAGAGATTGACTCTTATTAGTTGTCCGATTGACAAACTGCGGTGGTGGTGCTGCAGTAGCGTTGTTGCCTCGCAGTAAGACGTTGTCCTGTTCGATTCTCTGCTAGAGCGTCTTCTGTGTGGAGACATGCTTGAATGGGCGTACCTTCATTGAAGGTTATAGGCAATGAAGAAATAATATATACCAACCTCAAAATTAACCAAAACAAAACCATCAACATAATTGGATGCTACTTCCCACCTGGCCAAAACATCCTCCCCTAGCAAACCTCCTCAGCTGGTCTACCCACCATCTCTCCCAAGAAACTATCATCTTAGGTGATTTCAATATTGACTGGCAATCCTGTTCTGGCAACAAGCCAACCCATCATGTACACCTTCATGGCTTCACTCAACTAGTCCAGTCACCAACCAGGATAAATAAAAACTCCACCAAGCACACTACCCTGGATTAGATACTCGTCAGTAAGAGCGCCCAGTCATATATAACAGGCTGCTTATCAGATAGCCTCAGTGATCACTCCCCAACATTCCTACTCAAAAAATACCTATACCAAGCTAAACCTGTCATCTACCGTCAAATACATAAAAAACTAAACTTTAACCCACTCACATTCATCTCATCCCTCAAAGAATGTAACTGGCATCCTCTAAAGTACCTCATTCTAGATGATGCAGTTGAATTTTTTAATACTACCTTCCTGAACATCCTTAATAACCATGCCCCCATAAGATTCTCCAGAACCAAAGCACAACCCTCCCCATGGCTACAGAAAACCACTAAGTCAGAAATGAAAAACAGGGATAAAGCCTGGGAGCACTGGCGCAAAACCAAAACCCCCTCAGCTAGACAGAAATTCCTAGAACTACGCAATAGAGTCAAAAAGCTAATAAAACAGGACAAATCCCAATACTACCAGTCTGCCCTAGACTCCTCAGAACACAGCCCCAAACAATTCTGGTCCTCCATAAACTCCATCCTCCACCCAGGTAAAGTCAGTACCCCTCCTCTTAACATCCCTCACTCCTCAGAAAATATTGCTACCTTATTCAACACACACTTCACCCAAACCATACTATCACTAGCTAAACAACACAACCCCCCCTCCAACCCACAACTTCAACTAGTAATCTCCCCACTGCCTTCTCTTTTTCTCCTGTACCTACCTCCAACATAAAAAAACTCTTAACTAAACTTAAACCCACCAAATTAACAGCAGACAGCCTCCCAAGTGAATACCTACAAATCGCAGCTGATGCTCTGGCCTACCCAGTATCCATCTTGATTAACCGATCTCTGTCAGAAAGTTACGTTCCCACACTGTGGAAAGTATCACATATAATTCCCCTCCACAAAGGCGGACCCTCCGCAGAACTAACCAATTACCGCCCCATAGCTATTCTCTCTCCACTCTCCAAAATACTAGAGAGATGCATACACTCTCAGGTCTCAGACTACCTCCTTACTAACAACCTCCTTTCCAGTACTCAGCATGGTTTCCGACCAAACCATAGCACCACCACTGCCTTACTCTCCTTTACTAACACTATCCTTCAGCATAAAAACAATGGCTATCTCTCCTCTGCTACTTTCCTAGACCTATCTAAAGCATTTGACATGGTCCCACACAAACAACTTATCTCTGTCCTCAATAACCTATCCTTCTCACAATCAGTCACCAACTGGTTTCAGAGTTACCTGTCTGACCGCCAACAATCCGTTGTATGGCAGAATGACATATGTCCCCAACTACCTGTCTCCACAGGGGTTCCCCAAGGATCCATCCTTGGACCCCTACTCTTCTCTGTTTACACCAATAATCTAGCCTCTGCCACCAAACATGGCACGCTCATACAATACGCAGATGATTCGACCATCATCTGCTCAGCCCAGTCCCTACCAAAACTGCAAAAAGTCACACAGGAAGCCTTTTCCTCTGTTGAAACATGGTTATCCGATGCACGATTAATACTCAACCCAAACAAAACTAAACTACTCATCTTCCAACCCACCAAGCATACTCAAAACAACTCTCGCTTTAACATCATGGCAAAAGACAACACCACTATATACCCAACTGAACACACCAAATTGCTAGGAGTGGAAATAGACAATAAACTAAAATTTGACATTCACATATCCATGACTATAAAAAAAGTCCACAAAAAACTAGGGGCGTTATACAGAAATAAGCAATTTCTCACCAAAGCAGCAAAGATTTCAATAGCAAATTCCCACCTTATCTCCACCCTGCTTTATGCCTCTCCAATATATACCAACCTAAGGCAATGTGATCTAAACAAGCTAGAGACCTGCTACAACAGAATCGCCAAATTCGCCACAGGGGCATCCTACCATAGTCACCACTGTCTCTCAATTGCTGAACTGGGCTGGCTTGAACTCCCTCACCTCCTTCAGTGGTATCAACTCTCACTCGTCCACAAACTAGTAAACCATCCACTAAATGTCCCATCCCTCCAGAATCTACTCCAACCCTATCGCACCACCAGACCACTAAGATCCAGCAGCAAAAATCACTTGCAGATCACTAAAGCCAATAACTCTGCTGGTGAAGCACTGTTCTCTTGCGCCATAGCCAAATTATGGAACTCACTCCCACCCACAATTACCTCCATACCATAATTTACCCACTTCAAAACGTTACTAAAAGCGCAACTAAAAACATGCTGGCTATGCCCTTGCAACTCCCACTCTAATATCATCCACCCCATCCAACCACTACCTTTCTTTCCACTCCACTAACTACCTTGATTATTGCAAGCTCAGATGCTCATAAGCCAGTACTTATTATACAGCACGAACTTCTTCTTCTTGTAACATTTGTTAATGTCTGGTATGCACTTCACAGATAAAGATTCTAGTTGTCTACTGATGTACTATGTTCTTCATCTGTAAATATGTTGTAAGTAATTGCTATGTAAATTGTTAATCACTATGTAATCCAATGTAAATACTGTCTGTTTATTTTAACTGTGGAGCTTTTCTCCCCGGGCCTCTGCTGAAAATGGACCTACGTCCAGTCGGACACTCCAGGTCAACAAATTTAAATAAATAAATAAATAAATAAATAAATAAAGGTTGTGCGTCAGGGCCAGCAATTCGGCAAGTAAAAATCTACTGCCATTCATTAGCGGACCGGAGTTCCGCTATGGCAACCCCTAAGTGGGAAAAGCCGAAAGACACAACAAAGTTGTCCTATTGACAAATATAGTTAAATAAGAAATATTTGTCTTTATTTCAGATCAAACTCAATCAAAGTCATTTCAGATATCACTACTCAGTGCTAAATGAACAAACTATTTCCCATTGTGTTTGCCTGTGTAGCAGCATTTCCAAAACTCTGATGTACTGTGAACTTAACAGCAGATTCATAAAAGCCTTTTTCTTAGAAATGCACTGAAATATTCATTGGTTTTTCAGTGAAATGTTACCATTTCTGCAGGATGCATTCAAAGAACTGAAACTCTTTTCAATACTCGTCAGTGGAATGACACAACCTTCTGTCCTTTCTTCTAGGCTGACACACAAGCAGAACTAAAGGTAGACATATTACAATTGTTGCATTTATATGTCTGAATCATAAACTGTCAGCCCTTGCATTTGAAGTTGTATGGTAGCATACAAGTCTAGTACACATGAATCAGTTACATTTTGCACTAGGATGTGTGCAGTGTTTTGTTTAACATTTGGCAGTAGTCAATAACGTGCTAGGCAAAACTTTTCTTATGCCATATGCTCTGTTCTTCTGTGCTTTTACAGTTCTCTTGATTTCTTTAGTTGACTCTTCTAGCACCTGATAAATAAAACTCTCCCCCTCTTCTGAGTGTTGACAACTAGCCTGAGTGTACAGTTAGATGTAACAGAGGAATCCTAAAAAAGAAAATGTGACTGTAATTACCAGCTACCATTTTCAGACTTTTTTGAACTGAAAGATTTTTGATTCCAAAGACTTAAATGTGCATTCCATGGCACTGTATGTTCTTGTGCATACTTGGTTATGTTTTATTATTTTATGTGGGGATAACCTGTATCTGCTGCAGGATGGTAGTAGTCCTGGCAATGATTATTGCTTAACTTCATTGGATCCAGTCTTCTGTACCAGTGTAAGCTGTCTGAATTACTCAATTCTGGAAATATACTGACATGTGAGCCGCTCACTGTTATCTTGTGGTGATAATAGGAGGACCTCTCAAGTACTTAGAAGAAAGGAGGGACTGTGAAATTTAGAACGTATATGCCAAGATATCAGGAAACTAAAACCGAATGGTAATAGCTATAGTTGTATTTAGGGTTGCAAGTATCACACCAAAAGTTAACAAATGTCATTTATTTATTTTCTGTGTGCCCACTTCTTACTGCTTAGGTAGGGTAGGTGATGATTCATGCTGCAAACAGTGTTAAGTATTTTTATTTTTTATTTCAGTCCATGACCAGTAGGTAGAAGGTATGGTACAAAAATTAAAGACATGGGAACCACATAATTCTTCTTAGAACCAGTAATACATGAAGAATGTCAATGCACAAGAAGAAGCAAATACTTTTATTTGAAGAGAATAACATGGCCCTAGGAAGACTACTGTACAATTTTACAACATCTTGCACAGATCTATACATTGCCAGAGAGGGAGGAATCCATGCTGGGTGTCATGGAAAGCTAGTACTGGCAATTGTTTTTTTTTTTAATAAACGGAAGATGGGCCACAGCCAGAATGGGTAGCTACTTGTGTGAGGCAGGAATAATTTGTAATTGGAGATACAAAATCTGTACAGACTTTACTTTTTGTACAATGTAAGTAAACAGAATGCTGGTTTGCATAAATAATGGATAAAATGCCACTCCAAATTATTTAATTTGGGCATTTGTTAAATATTACACACGCAAGTGCAGATGCAGAAGATGACCAGCTAGCCTAGTGAAAATTAATTTCTCCATATGTAAACTGTGAATAAACTTTCCCTCAAAAGACAAAAAAAAGACAAACTGTATCTGCCATTATTTATACTACATAATTTGAATCACCTAAGAAACCACAGTATGAGGGCAGAAGTTGACCAGCCTTCTTATCAACAGATCAATTTCTCCAAATAAAAAATGTCAATGTATTTAAAAAAAAAACAGTATTAAGGTTTTAACTATTAATTAGGTAATTCAGGAGCTTGTACAGCAAAGCAAGGTGTGACTCCCATAACTCCCCTATAGCTGATTATAATCACACTTGCCACTGCCCCACTTTTTGTAAAATCTAGAACCCCTAGAGGACATTGACTTAGAACAGTAACAGGACTGGTCATCTTTTTTGAAATACTGGGCTCCCATTCTTCCCTCCTCTGTACCATTTTAACATTCTAGAAAATCCAAGGTCATTCTGGAAAAATAGTGTGATGTACATGCTACACTATTATCCACCTCTTTGATTTTATAAAAGTATTAATTAACTCCTTTACATCGTGTCTGAGCACCTTACACAGGCTGCTCTTATGGCTTTCTCCCCTCTGAAGAACGTATTTTCCCTAACAGCATAACCAGTCCATGATGAAAGACAGTGGTTTCTTTGACTTACCTGGTCATTTCCTTTTCAGGCCTAAAGGGTGCTATACTTCATAGTGTGCTGTCCTTCTGATGAGATGTTATAGTGATGTCCCATCTACCTGAGTTGGTGGTAGTTCATGTGGACGCAAAAGATCTCAAGGCACTAATTGAAAAAGAGTAGTGTCACATTTCTCAGTGCACTGGCCAAATTTCCCCTAGACAATATGGATACTACCTGAGGTCTCCTTGAAAAGAGGACACTGGCCTTGTGGGAATAACCTGGTCAACTTAGAGAAAATAAATCAATACAAAAAAAAGAAAGACAAATGTTTACTCTTAGTTCCTCCAGTGGCAGTAGAAGAAACTCGTTATAAGCCTCAAAGGCATGTACTTCAGGAGATTCTCTTGAGGAACAGATATATATTTTCAAAATTACCAGGGAGAACAACTCTGCTTATTCACCATATATAGACAGTCTTAGAGCTGAAGGTCATTCTAAAGCCCTTAGGGTACTAGAACCTCAAAACCAAGCTGTGAAAGAGGAGATACAAATGATGATAAAGTTAGCTGTTGTTGAAAAGTCCACCAGTGATTAGAACAGCCCCATTGGTTTGAGTCTTAAAACTAAGTGATATAGTCCAGTTCTGCAATTATTTAATAAGCTTAATAATATCTCAGTTCAATAGCTAACTTATACCTAGGGTGGATGAGCTTGTGGAGAAGCTGGGGAAGGACAGACTTTTGACCACTGTTGAAATCGTCAATAGGTATTGTCAAACTTCCTTGACCAGTAAGGCAGAGAGAAAACTGCAATCTCCACAGCTGATGGGTTGTTTCAGTATACAATTTATCCATTTGTACTCCATGGAGCTATGACCACATTCCAGAGTCTAACTGATACAGTATTAAAACCTAATCAGACTTAATCTGCAGCTTACCCGGATGTGTTATTCAGAGAGTCCTTGGTTCACTGAAGTAGGCAGGGATTACCACTGATGTCCTTAAGTGTAAAATAGGAATGACAAAGATGAGACACCTTGAATATGTGATAGGAAGAGCTCTGAAAAACTATCAAAAGGAAAAGACAGAAGCTGTTAAGAACTGGATTATCACACCACCTAAGTAACAAACTAAGACACAAATAAGGGTCTTTCTATGGTTGGCAGGATACTGCCCAATATTTGTAGCACTGTTAGTCTTCATAGCATGTCCCCTTAACTACCTCATGAAGAGCAAGTTACTGCAGTGAGTCAGGTGGACCTCTGAGGCTAAGAAGACTTTACAAAACCTTAAGAAATGCCTCTGTGCTAAGCAATTTCTGGTGTTCTCTGACATCTCCTAGCCCTTAATCATCTATATGGAGGCCTCTGAGGTTGGCTTGGGGGCCTGTGCCAGCACAAAATGTATATAATGAGGAAGAGTTGGTATGTTACTTTAGTAAGAAACTTAATAAGACTGAAGCCAAGTACTCCACAATTAAGAGAAATGGTTGCACCATCAAGTTAGGCTCTCTGCAGAATTACCTGTTGGGCATAGAGCTCATCCTAGTCCCAGATCATGCCTACCCCCAGTGGATTTATTAGCAAAAGGATGGCAATGTCAATCTGTGCATGTGGTCTCTAGCTTTACAGCTATTTCATTTTTGGATGAAAGTTCACTTTGGTGCTCCCCACCACAATGTGGAAGATCTGTCCAGAGCACTCAGACTTTCCAACTCTTTGGTGCCAGTGGGTTCAAGCTGGCGGCATCTGTAGCATAGAATAGTGGCTCCACATGCATGGTAGTTTTGGCACTGTAGCACTAGTACTAACACAAAATACTAGCTTCACATGCAGGGTGGTTTTGGCACTGTAGCACTAGTACTAACACAAAATACTGGCTCCACATGCAGGGTCATTTTGACACTATGGTACTAGAACTAACACAGAATGCTGACACCACACGCAGGGTAGTTTTGACACTGTGACACGTGCTAATACAGAATACTGGTTTCACATGCAGGGTAGTTTGGAAACTGTGGCACTAGTACTAAGAGAATACTGGCTCCACATACAGGGTAGTTTTGACACTGTGGCACCAGTACTAAGCTAGAATAATTGTTCTACATGCAGCGTAGTTTTGACATAGTGGCACTAGTTGTTGTTGTCTTTCGGCTTTTCCCGGTTAAGGGTCACCACAGCGGAACTCCGGTCTGCTAATGATTGGCAGTAGATTTTCACGAACATCGAGGTGCCAGCTTGATGTTCAACCTTCAACAAAGGCACGCCCATTAATGAATGTCTTTTAATGCCCACCCAACCACAGGAAGGATGTGCAGACTCCACACAGAAGGCACTCTCCACACTCCAGCCGAGAATCGAACGGGAGAACCTCTTGCTGTGAGGCAACAATGCTACCACTGCACCACCACAGAAGTATGCTGACACAGAATACTAGCTCCACATACAGGGTGGTTTTGACACTGTGGCACTAGTAGTAACAGAATACTGGCTCCACATGCAGGGTAGTTTTCACACTGTAGCACTAGTAGTAACACAGAATATTGGCTCCACATGCAGGGTAGTTTTGACACTGTGACACTAGAACTAACACAGAGTACAGGGTCCACATGAAGGGTTGTTTTGACAGTGTGGGTACTAGAACTAACACAGTATATTGGCTCCACATGCAGAGTGGTTTTGGCACTGTAGCACTAGTACTAACACATAATATTGGCTCCACATGCAGGGTAGTTTTGGCACTGTAGCACTAGTACTAACAGAGAATACTGGCTCCTCATGCAGGGTTCTTTTAGCACTGTAGCACTAGTACTAACACAGAATACTAGCTCCACATACAGGGTGGTTTTGACACTGTGGTACTAGTACTAATACAGAATACTGGCTTCACAGGCAGGGTAGTTTGGAAACTGTAGCACTAGTACTAAAAGAATACTGGCTCCACATACAGAGTATTTTTGACACTGTGGTACAAGTAATAACACAGAATACTGGCTCCATATGCAGGGTTGTTTTGACACTGTGGCACAAGTACTAACACAGAATACTGGCTCCACATGCAGGGCAGTTTTGACATTGTGGCACCAGTACTAAACTAGAATAGTTGCTCCACATGTAGCATAGTTTTGACACTGTGGCACTAGTGCTGACACAGAATACTAGCTCCACATACAGGTTGGTTTTGACACTGTGGAACTAGTAGTAACACAGAATACTGGCTCCACATGCAGTGTAATTGTGGCATTGTGGCAGTAGTATTAACATAGAATAGTGTGATCTTTTAAATATCCTTTCTCACTCCTTAGACATGGGGAGAGGGGGTTGAATGACCTGTGAAAGTAAGGAAGGCAGATGTCAAGCCTGCTGCCCAGTGTCTGAGTATGCTTGCATACTTTCCAACATTTACTCTGAATGACCAGTTTAGCATGTTGGTAATAGATCTGCAACATTTATTTCCTACAGGGAATTGCTTGGCTTCCCGACTTAACTGACTACATGTTGCCTATCCAAGAGACATTCACTCAGGTGGTGAATGAAAATGTACCTCCTCTTGTGGACTACATCTCTGTCTCCTCTTTCTTTAGAGAGAATGACAGAGCTTTAGCCATCTGTACCATTTGGAAAAAAAAAACTCAAGTCATGACCCTTGGGAATGCACTAAACACTCTGGTACTTCATATGCACTGATTTTCCATTAACCCATATGTTTCATAACAGACATGGCTATTGATGACTACTTTCACTAGCTTATGTGCTCTTATCTACAACTATAGGATCTGCCCCCCTTCTAACCGGTTCAGTCTCAACTGCAAGCATGGAGTGCTTTCTCCTTCCAGTATGTGCTCCCCCAGCATTGTTTTTGATTTTCAGTTGTGTACTGTAACAAGACAGAACATGCATCATACTGCATTGGTTTATCACTTAATGTTCAGTCTTTGGATATGTGTCCAAGTTAAGACAATTGAAAACATTTTCTTTTCTAGTTTGTTTTTAGTGCCTTCTCCATTTAGGATTGATCTAATATCACCTCTTCTGCTCTGAAGAGCTTTGGGTCCTTGTTCATCACTCTTACTTTCAGGTGATACTGTCCAGTCCCTCAGTTTTTATGTGTATTCTCAGATAAGTGGCCTCCAGTACTTTGACAGACAGCTGTTCTGCCATCATATATATATTTCTACAGATTCAGCAAAGTTTGTCTGTCCTGAGTATATTTCCATGTGTGGAAACTCTGGGCCATTATAGTACATGTGACTCCTGACTCGGCTAGCACTTTTTTCTTTTATGCTTATGGTGGCATAAAAGTGTTTATCCCACTCTTTTTTTTTGAATGAGATATACTTGCTCACTTACCTTGATAACATGACCATTAAATGCCCTGATCTCTCCACTTGCTACATTGGTCCACTCATCCCTCTGGGATGCAAGAGCCTTAAGACCCTTTCTTTCCAACAGCATGAGTGAGTTGGTGTGAGTCATTCAGTCCCACCAACCTGTGCCTGGGTCATCTGAATCTCAGTCAGGGCATAATCTTTGTATCCTGAAGAACTGGCCTTAATAGCTAAACTTCATAACTTCATAAATGATACACCTCTCTCTCCATAAATATATATATATATATATATATATATATATATATATATATATATATGTGTGTGTGTGTGTGTGTGTGTGTGTGTGTGTGTGCTGAGCTGTTGCTCAGTGGAAGTGGACTGGCAGGTGCACAACCAATGGAAAAAAAAAACAGAGTGTACAATGGTTCACCATGTTGTAGGCAAGGTAACAATTAAGGAGTCTGACACATTCAGCCCTACAGAGGAACACTGTAGAAAGATTCAAAGCATACCATGGACCAAAGAAGAATCTAGTATATGTGCATTCTCAGATAAGTGACATCCAGTACTTTGTCAGACAGCTCATCTGCCATCATATATAGCTTTCTACTGATTCAGCAAAGTTGGTCTTTCCCGAGTATATTTCCATGTGTGGAAACTCTGGGCCATTATAATACAGTGACTCCTGACTGGGATAGCACTTTCTTTCTTTTCTGCCTATTCTGGCATTGACCTAATCCTATTCTTTTTTTTTTTTTTTGTGGAAGTGGGACATATTTGCTTCCTTACTTCGATGACCATCAAGCCCCTGCTTTCTCCATTTGCTACATTATCCCACTCATTCCCCTGAGAAACAAGAGCCTTAAGACCCTGCATTTCCAGCAGGGGCAGGTGTTAAGCAGTGAAGAGTGGAACCATTATTTCTCTGAGGCCAGGGTTTGTTTTTTCGTAAAGACCCTAACCCTTCTGTGTATGCCCAGTACCACCCAGGGTTCATAGTGCAAAAGTTGTTAGTAAGGGCATGTGAATGATTTATGTAAGTGATGTAATGCAACAAGACAGCCATAAGTTCCTTAAAGCCAGCACTTACATGGGGTCTCTGTTATCCACTGGACAGTCTACAACAGGACTGAGCTTTTAGACATACATACCCCACTATAAGGCAGATGGTCTGGAATATGTCTCATCATTCCTTTATTACCTTATGCCAGGTCCAGCAAGTGCCAGTGGCTTAATTCATCCTCATAGTACCTGGGTCAAGCTTAGGGCTTTATCACTTTATGCTAATAGATATCATATGGCCTGAGCAAGTTCTTAGTCAAAATATGTTTTAGGGATTCTCCACAGAAAAATGGATCTACTAGGTTGGTCTGGTTTAAAGATAGCCATCCTCTCATTTGCCTGTTTTATTTAAAAAGCTAACAAGTAGTCCTTCACATCTTTGGCTAGGCCATTTTTGGTTTGCTTGAATGGCTGTTATCCCAGGCTGGGTACTTCTTGGCACTTCCTATACATGATTTTAATCACCTGCTAGAGCCCAGACTTCTTGTAGATTCCAGATAGTCCTCTGCTGCTCTATATGATTCCTTCACTGGTCCACTATAATCAACCAAATAAAGCTTTCAGATATCAGTAATTCTCAAGTATACTCTACTGCATGGTGGCTTTAATTTGAAACACGACCTCTGTGGTCACTATTCATTGTTGACATATATGATTTATGTCAAGAGCAATCTGTGGTTAAGTCTCCAATCCCTCACCACGGTGGCTGACATAAGCACTTGCATCACTGCAGGGGTGTTCTAAACTTTCCAAATGCAAATTCATGCTCACTCGCTTGTAATGCCAAGCCTACATCCTTGAACTTGCAGCTATTGTTGATGTTCTGCATCTACTTGCATGGGAGCAATTTAATGGGTCTACCAATTCCCTGAACCCAGCATGAGTGAGTTGGGTCTATATTAGATGACCAAACTTTCAAAAGTTTGACTGTCATATGGTCGACACCATATGATCGAATTTTTGAAAGTTCAAACGTTTCAACAGAGATCTCTGTACAGCATGGACTGGGAAGATTTCCCTTTTCTGCACTGTAGTGTGATCTCAGAGTTGTATATTTAAAGAGTGATGGATGTGGGGGTGCAGGGGGGCTTGTCTCCCTGCTTAAAATGTTCAGGTAGGTTATTTTTGTAGTTAACTTTTTTATTAGATAGTCGAACTTTTAAAATTTAGGTCATATGGTGTCGACCATATGACAGTCGAACTTTTGAAAGTTCAATTAACTAATATAGAGCCATTGAGTTTGTGTGAGTCATTCAGTCCCATAGTTTTGTGCCTGCCTCATGTGAACCTGGGTCATCTGAGTTTCATTCAGGACACAATCTCTGTATGCTGTGTAACTGCCCCTAATTGCTAAACTTCGTGAATGATAGGCCTCCCTCTCTCTCTCTCTCTCTCTCTCTCTCAAAAGAAAAACATAGACTGTACAATGTTTCACCATGTTGCAGGTAAGGTAACAATTAAGGACTTAACACTTTCAGCCTCACAGAGGAACACTGTAGAAAGATTCAAAGCATACTGTGGACCAAAGAAGAATATAGTTTATGTAAAGTATTTTTGTTTGCTAAAAATCAAGGGGTTCAGGATTTAATTAATGCTTATTTAACTAACAGCTGCAGCTGGCTCATTTAGCATGAGGTGTCACAGCCTTAATTCGAGCTTAGATCATGAGCTGGTATGAGTTGTTCAGTTTCCCCGTTACCGGTCTGCTTTGGATGCACTCAGGAACAACACACACACACACACACACACACACACACACACACACACACACACACACACACACACACAGAGGCAAGCACACACACAAACACACACACACGCACACACACACACACACACACACACACACACACACACACACACACACACACACACACACACACACACACATACTCAGATATATGTATATATGGGATCACTACATAATCTCAAAAATTTGAAATACCAAATTTCAAACTTTCGAGACTATATAGCCGAAACCCCTAATTACCGAAAGACCAGAAGCGCGAATTTCAATATCCCAATAATTGGGAGTTTGACATTCGTGCTTCTGGTGTTGTGGTATGGTGGAAGGTCAGTTAAGTATCTATGTTTAAATGTGTTGGTTAGGGTTTAGTGTGTAAGTGTGTGTTGTGACTGTGATGTGTGTGTGTAAGGGGAATGTAGGTGTGTGGTGGTGTTTTGTGTGTTTGTGTATATAGTGCGACCTTGGAGTTAGAATATTTAAGTAGGGGTTTGGGGGGGGTGCAGGGGGACTTGCCCACCTGCTTGTCTGTAGTTTAGGTTTGTGTGTTTGTATTCTGGGGGATGTTGTGTGTATGTGTGTGGTGTATGTTGAGTGTAGTTTTCTACAGTTTGATGTTTCGGTATTTTAGTGTTTCGGGTATTTGGTCTCGGGATTTTGGGCATCGGTAATTTGGGTTTTCAGGATTTAGTAGTGGTTCCTTATATATATA